>NC_091799.1:80416000-80755000 GCF_041296235.1 Equus asinus | reverse complement strand
CCATGCTACCAAATAAATATTCTTTCAAGTATACACATAATACACCAATGCTGAAAGACAAGGGCCATAAGAAAAACTGACATTGAAATATGACATGCTAATAAGGACCGTAAAATTTAATTAAGTTGCATCAAGATTTTTATAGCAGATACTAAAATTTATGGTTAAAATTCTTATATAACATCTGGTGATTTCCTGAATATTTCAAACACTAATGTTAGAAGGTGAGAATATAGCGATGATAACATTTAATACATCTTTTATTTATTGGGAATAAAGCTCTCCATAACTGCAGTTTGAAACCTGGGAAGAATATTTGAAAATAGCAGGCTGAAACTTTCCCCTTTTTCTCATTCTTTTGGAAATAAAAGAGAAAAGTTGTAACAAGCAAAGTAATTGGTTGATTGTTTCAAATATACAATATAAGAATTCCATACATGAGGTCATAGAAACAGTTTTTATATATTTTTATACCATAACAGTTCAATTTATACATTGGTATCTTTTAGTCTGAAAAATAAGAAGTACATTATTGATAAATCTGCCTTTCATTGCATATTAATTGAAAATAAGTAAACACATTATAAAAGATAAAGTAGAAAATAATCTTATGAATTAATATACTTATATATATGGATTGTATAACATAATTCTTAATAACATGATAATCTATGATAAAAAAATTCTTCATTAAAACCACTTCTTTAAGTGAAAAAAAATGTAAAATTGATAGGGGATTTGCAAGATTACCGTGAAAGAGATAAATTAAGGAACAAAGGATTTGGAAAATGCTGGATTAGAAAAGGTGGTGAAGGAGGAATGAGTAAAAGGATTAGAAGCTGAGAAGGTAAGAATTTGCTGTGAACAAGGTGGGTTCTTTCCTACCAGATGATGGCTTCACGGTGCAGAGGAGGCCGAAGCTGTAAGACACAGGGACAGCAGGCACAGCTTCCCCAGCCAACCATGAAGTAAAACCATTCGGTCCATGCTGCTTAAAGGTCCCTAAGCCCCGATCATCTTGAATGCCACTCTAGTGGATATTTTGTAGATGTCTGTTTTTAACTCTACCTTTAATGTATGCTATAAATTACATGGATACTAATTAGAACGTTTATTTATAGGTGATGCAGTGAATCAATAAAAGTTATTGGAAAATTTTTCCATTTGATAAGGCACTGTACCCTAGGGGCTCAATTAAGCACTTGTGTGAATGCTTGAGAAGATTCAAAATCCTTTTTGGAGGAAGAAAACTAAAAAGCTGAAATGGACATACAAATAAAATGCTATATGAGCACAAGAGAGTAAGACTAAATCTGAGTGGAGTGAAGACGGGTGCAGGAGAAATGTTTATAGGAGAGCTGACATTTGATCTGGACATTGAAAAATAAGCAAGATTTCAATATCATAGCTCATTAGGGAAGTAGGGAAAAGCACTCTAGATGACAGACATAAAGGCAGAACATGTGAGGGACAATATTGTAGTGGTGGACATAGATGAATGGTAGATTTGGGTTTGGCAGATTTGTAAAGTCTTGGATACTATATTTAAAAATTTTGATTTCTATTCTGTTGTTTGTAGAAAAACAAATGTCCCAGGCTTAAGCAAGTAAGTGACATGATCAGATCTCTTTTTAAAAAAATTCACTCTGGGACTTCTGGTTTTACTTCTGACATGTAAAGAGCTTGGAAATCATCACTCCCACTCTTACAAGAAAAAAATCTGAACAAACTGAAAATCAATGACTTTCCTTGGACCCATCAGAGAATTGATGTCACAGTGCAAACTATTACCCCTATACCTGGAGAAATAGGCAAATATAGACAATCATAGCCAAGATCAGCTTGCCTGGAGTAGAAGCTGCTGGAGCCATCAACAGGTAGAAACATTTAAATGGGAACTTTGAGGAATTGTTGGAGGGTAAGTGTGAACTGGTGGAGAGTAGAAAACTGCTGGGGCCTGGAGTATTGGAGAGGAGAGGGGCAGCGGTCCTCACTGTTGTTGGTTTTATTCCCAGAACCTCACCATGTTCACTGTGAAGAGCTATCAAGGATTCTTTCATGGCTTTGGCCAAAGAATTCTTAACAAAGGCCTATTCTTCAGGAAAAAGACTTTAACAGAGTTTTACCTCACCTACAGGGAAGGGTATTTACCTGACGTCAGCCCCTTCTAACCTCCTGTCTTACCTAAGGGAAAATTAAAAAGTTAAGAAATACTTGTGTAAGTCATAGACCAGGGACACAGGTCCACTAAAAGAATGAGATCTAACCTTAAATCATAGAATGCTTCCCTCTCCCACACCCTACCACCACATCAGCAGAGTTCCAGTATAACAATAGTAGATTATAGCTGAAAGAGCTACAAGACACAGACTCTTTTTTAAGTAGGACACAAAAACAAGGACACTAAAGGAACTGGAAACCTCGGGCACCTGAAACCTCAGCAAACACTAAACATACCTCAACTCTTTGCCAGATTAACATAAAACTTTACATAAAGGCCTTTTACTTTAGTTCCTATTACTCAATACATCATGTCTAGTTTTCAACAAAAACTTTCAAGGCGTGCTAATAGGCAAGAAAAAATTGACTGAAGAGACAAAGTAAACAAAGAACAAGACTCAGATATGATAGAGACGTTGGAATTATCAGACAGGGAATTTAAAAATAAAAACAATTAATATGTTAAGGATTCTAATGGAAAAAGTGGACAACATAGAAGAATAGATGGGTAATGTAAACAGAAATGGAAACTCTAAGAATTAAAATGAAATGCTAGAAATCAAAAGCACTATAATAGAAATGGAGAAGGCTTTTGATGGGCTCATCGATAGACTGGACATGGCCAAGGAAAGAATTAGTGAGCTTGAAGATAGGTATGTAAAAACAGGACAGAACATTCAAGAACTGTGGGACAATTTCAAAAGGTGTAACATATACATAACTGGAAGACCAGAGGGAGAAGAAAGAGAAAACAAAGCAGAAGAAATATTTGAAGTAATAACAACCATCGTTTTCCAAAATTGATGACAGACACTAAACTGCAGATCTAGAAAGCTCAGAGAACATTAAAAAGGATAAATATGAAAAAAAAAAAACCCTATACTTAGGCATATCATATTCAAACTACAGAAAACCAAAGACAAAGAGAAAATCTGGAAAGAAGTTAGAGGGGAAAAAACATCTTAACTATAGGGGAACAAGAGTAAGAACTCCAGTAGACCTCTCATGAGAAGTCATACAAGCCAGTGTTACTGAACCAGGTTCGTTTTTGCCTGCCTCCCAGAAAGCCAAACACTGAGATGATGAGATTACAGCAGAGACAGGGTTTAACCACAAGGCAGCCATGTGAAAAAGCGAGAGCATAAGTCTTAAATCCACTTCCCCAAAAATAGGGACTCAGGGATATTTATGGGATAGGGAGCAAGGTGATCTGAAATGTGGAGAGAGGTGATTGGTGGTGAGGAGAGGTGAGGTCATTGATCTGTGCAAGCGTAGTCAGACTCCATGCCTCTTCATAGGACCCACGTTCACAAACTGGCAGCATTAGCATGATCTGAGGGTGGAATTTTTAGCCTCTTGACGTCAAAAGGTTGCCTGTCGGACATCTGTGTGGGCTCAGTTGATGAACTGGCAGTCTTAACCAGCCTGAACTGGACAAGCAGTTCTAATTCCAAAAAACAGCTCACCCACCCATTACCATGGTGATCCAGACTCCGGGGAGATGTTATCTATAGGAACCTAGTGGGAGTCAGACAGCATATTGCCTAAATAGTACAGTTAACGATGGGTGGGTTAAACAGCTAAAAGCTAGAATCAGTAATTGCAAAAAGGAAAAAACCTTTGGTTCCTAGCTACTTATTCATCAATGGCTAACTCTCTGCTAGTTTCACCATAAGAGAGTGAAGCAAAATATTTAAAATGTTGAAACAATTCACTCTGGTAGCACTCTTGAAGATGGATTAGAGGGTTTGAGTTTAGAAACTGGGATATCATTTTGGAGATTACCGCAGTAATTAAGAAGAGATGTACCAACGGTTTGAATGAGGGTAGCGTTAGTAGTGCTGTAGAGGAAGTGTTGGCTTTACAGTTTATTGAGGGAGAAGAATCAACAGCATTTGGCAATTGCCTGCATGAGTGCTATGAGGAGAAGGTGGAGTCAAAGCATAAATCTGCAGTCTCACCATTGATTGATTGGGAGGATAGGGCAGCCAGTAACAGAGACAGGGCATTGAAGAAAAGATGATGGATAAGGGAAAGAAATCTGTCTAGTGTTATTTCCTGTCTTCCATATATCATGAGGAAATTATTAACCTTGACCCTTTAACTACCTTGTTTTCTGAAAATTTAGTTTGTGAATGATTCTGATTCTATTTCGATTTCTAGACATTGCTGATTTTACTCATTCAATCATTGTAATTCAGAGTCTAATTAGGCTATTAGAGCCTAAGTTTTGTATTAGATGCTATTTATTCAATCAATAATATTTATTACTTATTAACCCCATCCTTAGGCAGCAGAACAGAAATGAGCAAGACCAAGTGCCATTAAAAAGCTTAGAAATTTCCTGTTTCTTTTAGTCATCACCATTATTATCACTGTTAAATTAAGGCAAGATTTGTTCCTATAAGAAATCTCTATCCTTTATGTTTTTCTCTTTTACACTCAAAAGGAAGTTGCAACTGCTTTTGGAATTGATTCTGCAAAATTCCCGGCGTACTTGTCATTCAGCACAGAATACCTCCATCATTGCAGTGAAAGACATCAAACTGCTCTCAGCAGAACAGTATCTGAGCAACGGATGACCTTTGCAGGAGGATTTTCAAACTAAAATTCTTGAGCGAACTCCCTCGACCAAGAGCCTATTAAAACAGGTTTTATTTAACACGGCACTAACAATTCCTTCAGATGTAGACAATAAAACAAGGAAGATTTTCAAAATTCACAGCATCCTAACTTCAGGGTTCTTGGAAGATCACTGTATATTCTGGAGACAATTTTTAATTGATATTAATTATGTTTATTTATATTGTCTACTTGGTTTTTTTCACTGTTTAGACAGACTTCTCTTTGTTTGTTACTCCAGGTCTCTCCAGTTTATGAAGATGTTGCTCAAGTTTCTTGCTTTAACCCAAGACAATTTTTCCTCCAAAAAGGTTTCACTGCCCACCAGAATTCTATAGAAGGAAATCTTTCTCATCTATTAACCAACAAATGTTCCTAAGCTTAAAGGAATCTGTCAGTGTTCCATCATTGTATCCCTGGTGCCTACCATTGTTCCTTGCATAGAAAAGATGCTCAATAAATATTTATTGAATGAATGAATGAAAGAGAATCCTCTATATTAGCAGTTACCAATTTTTTTATTTTCTGATCAGGCACCTCATCACAAAAAAAATCAGAGATCGCCTATCTATTTATACAAGATAGATATAAACTACCACATCATTTATGTTTGCTAAATAAATAAAACGGATTTTTGAAAATACCCAAAAATACAGAAAAATTTAAAGTAGCAAATGAAAAGGTGTAAATATAAGTTATAAATTTTCTACACCCCCATGTATATTCCACAGAGTACATGCACCTCACTTTAGAAAATATTAGGAAATACTGCTCTAAGGAGTGATTACTGCATGTTATATAAAGTTCACTGCCCCTTACCTTTTTTTTCCAAAATTCTAGGAATTAAGTGATTATGGGTCAGTTCACTAGGAGAACTTCAATCTACTTAAAGTTGTTCTTTAATCTAGTGGTTGTAGGAGATCAGAATACGCCACCCCTAAGTACGCCGCTCTGGCATAAGGATTATTTTGAGCTGAAGGCAATAGGAAAGTAAGCACAAGATGAGCTCTCTGCCATCCCACTGTCTGCCAGAAAACAGATCATAAATTCCCCCCTTGTGAAGGTGTCCCCCTTACCCCCTTCTCCTACCAGGGAGAGAAAAACAACCTTAGCAATAGAGATGAGATGGCTGAGCAAGAGCCTACACAACGAACCTTACTAACTAGCCCTATTTACCATTAATTTCCCATATATTTGCCTTCCTACAATTTGTCACGCCTAGAAACTCAAAGCCCTTTCCTTCGTCTTGTCACTTTTCTTTAAATTTATCCTCCTTTCTCCAAATGATGTAAAAGTCTCCAAGCCCGGCAGTTTCTTTGGGGCTTTTCTCTTCTCTCTATGAAGCTCTCCCAAGCCTTGTAAAACTTTTAATATCAAATAAATTTGTATGCCTTTTCTCCTGTAAATCCGTCTGTTGTCAGTCTATTTTGTAAGGTCACCTGGCAAACTCAAGAAAGCAGAGGAGAACGTTCCTCTCCCGCGTGGTTTTCCTCGAAAACAGTTCATTTTGATGCAGGTGACATAATGGGCAACAATTCAACCATCAGGACTGTGTTAGAGATTTGGGTTCCTCTTCCAAGAGCTCTCAAGTCTCTATGAGGTACTGAATCACAAATTCCCAATTACATACTTTCTTATTTTTCTATTGTCAAGCGTGACATTGTCCTCCATGACCCTCCACACCTGCATTAAGGGAAGAAGTGCAGTTCCATCCTTTCCGCCCCTTCTTGAGGTCTTGGGGCATTTGTGTTGCTGTTGTTATGACTACCAGCTCTCTGCTTATCTCCAATACCTCCTTGATAACAACCCTCATGAAATCAAAACATTTTCAAGTGTGATCTTGAATTCAATAAAAATTAAAGAATTCATAAAGGAATAGAGTTGGAAAAGAGATAAGAAGTCATCCAGTCAAACTCATTCAACATATAAATGAGGGAACCGAGGTCTAGAGAGGTCAAGTGAGTGGTAATAGGGATAGTAACATTCTTAGGGACAATGCCCAGATGAGCAAATATAAACTCCTGGGTTAAATACCAACTCTATTTTTATACAGTACCTGAATTCTTCAGAGTTTTTTATATTTGCTAATTCAACCATCTGTACCATCACGTTTAGCCTGTATCTCCTCAGGATCTGCCTTCCTAGGAAGTCTATGCTCACCCAGTTTTCAAATGCCTCCGCTCTCAGTCCAGATTGGACGGAAAACTCCAACATACCTGGGAAATGTGTTATTTCTGCTCTCCTATTCTTCTTGAGTTCAAAAGCATTTTCATTTTTCTATTTTTCCACAACTTCTCTGTATTCTGTACACTCATTACCAAATGACCCTCAGCCATAAATCTAGGCACTTACCAGTCACATCAAATCATAATTTTTGGAAACAAGTAAAGGGCAACTTTCACTGCTCGTTACATGAGATAGGTAATTCATTTAGCCATTTAGTTTAGGTACTTGATAGAAAGTCATCAACTTGAACTTGAACACCAACCCAGGACTATTGGTTTAAGTTCACAAAAACCCTTCTTCATCACTGGTGTTTTATTCTGAAGAAAATAGTTGCTGCAGGGGGAAATGGAACCACCCAAACCTTTCTTAGTATAATTAATATCTTAAAGTTCTCACTCTTCTGAGGTAGTATATTACCAAAGAAATATGCTAAAGCATTTATATTTATAAGAGATATTATCTAACTCCAACACATCTTTTGGTTCCAATAGTTCCTATTTGCAATTCAGATCTAAATCTTTCTTAACTCACTCAATAACAATTTATAACGGATTTTTAACAGCTAAGAAAGTAATTCTGCTGTACCTTCCTATAGGTTTTGTTCCATCTGCAGTTTTATCCTAACAATTAAATTGCTAACCACAATTGAGTTGTATGTATTAAAACTCAATTTACAAACCTTTAAAGCTAAAGCCTTTCCAGTATTAGTGCTTCAAAGTGTTGATAAATCAAGTATCAAATTAAAATGCTTTCTTTAGCGATCTCCTGAAATACAAGTTAATTGGAAGAAAATATATAGTGCAATGTCTGTAAAAGTATTAAATCATAGGTAAATCAGTAAAAGGGTCATACTGGAGTATTCTATAGAAATGTCATTTCTATTATAACTATATTTTAACTGCAAGATCCAAATGGAAAAAATCCAAAGTTTTCTTTACTACTCTTTTGTAAGCGTTAGGAAATTAGCTTCCTTTTTGAAATATTCTACATCTAGGACTGTCAAAGGGTAATATGTTAGCTCTCATGCTAAGCTTCAAGGTCACATAAGCCTAGACGCTATGGACCACAGAGATCTTCTTCTCTCTTTCCCCCCTCCCTCCCTCCTCCTCTGTCTCCTCTTCCTCCTCTCATTCTCTCCTTTTTCTTTTCTCTCTCTCTCCTCCTCCTCCTCCTCTTCTCCTTTTGAGACTCAGAAGCCTAAATGTGGTTAAACCCAGAAAGGAAACCAGATCAGTCATCTTCGGGTGTAAAGTGCCAGTGGATTTACTCTGGGAGGTTTGAAGGCGGAGGCATGGGCAGATGGTGTATTCGCTAACAAACAGTGGGAAATTGCAAGGGTTCATAATACGTAGTGAAATTTAGTCACTTGGCCTTTTCTATTGTTGATGATGACTACATGACTGGTGTTTTTACCAAAAGGAAATCACTCATAGCAAATTTTCCATCTTTGGTCTTTTCCCCCATTAGCTATTTCCATAATATCAGTAAGGCATCTAAGGAAAACAGCAAGTCGACATCATATTGTAATTGGGTGAATATTTAAAAAACAAACAGCTTTTTCTCCACCTGGTTCTTGACTTTTACCTCTCTTACCACATCTTGCATTCTTGTATTTGTGGCTATAATGGAGAAAGAGGTATATTACATCACTCATCATTGAGTTTCTCTGCCCATTGCCTGTCAGACAGTCTTTTGGTCCTCTTCCCACCCCATACCCCATGAAGTCATTTAGGATAGTTCAAAACAGATATCAATTCTTGGAGTCCTAATTTTATATCTTATACAGAACTTTGATTTTTTTCCCTTATGTAATACCTCTTGCTCCCAGATTTCATCCTAAAGGTCAGACTTAATCTTCCGTAAATTTTGGAAGGAATAAAAGTTTGTCTGTCCTCTCCCACCTTCCCTTTCTCAGTCCCCCTTCCATTTCTGGGATAGCTATCCCTCTCAATACACTCAGCTCATTTACAGCTTCCTGCACCCCATTCCTCCTGATCTCTCTTAAGACATTAACAGATAACTACGGTGTAGGTGGAATAAGATGTAAGATCTGATCCCTTAAATCTCCAACAGTGTTCATGTTAATAGAGGTCTCTGATTTCCAAAAACTTTAAAGACTCAAAGAAAAGCAGATTTTGGAGTCAAATGATGGGAATTGGGTTTATACTTTAAGAGGTTTCTCATATAATGGTGGCTTATTCTGTTTACAAGCAACTGTGCTTCCAACTACTCATGCATTTTCAACCTGTACTAGAAATAAACACAGTTATCTATTCTTCTACTTTTTATGCAATGTTTTATACACACACATATAAATGTATAAATATATGTTTATGTATATATGTATTTATACACATACCAAAGAATACATATGGAAATTGATAGTAGTTAGTAAGAAAAAGCAAATAGAAATCTTTCTTTGCATACGACTTTCTGATACAGAATATTTCCATTATTTGACTGACGAATTATTTAAATTCATATCCAGTAGACTTGCCCCCATGAATCTTTTGTCAGAATAAAAATTCCACCTTGACTAATGAAATAGTTTCTTTTGAAGTAATAGAATTTAATATAATTATTGATCATCATATCACTATTTTAGCATATATTATAATCACTAATTTCCTGGTAGCTGTTAAAATCCTGCCTTGACTTTGGAGATGCCCTAAGTATTTTTAATAGGAATTATTTGGTGAGATTAGCAGGAACTTAATATAAAAAGAGATCCATCTGGTAGATATATCAAACTAATAGTACTTGAACACTGGTTTCCACTTTATGAAAACTAATTAGGCATAAAAAAATCAAGGTTCTTAACAAATATAGAAGCATCTTTTTATTATAAATTCATCACAGACTGCCTTTATCACACCTGAGTGGTTTAGAATAATAAAACTTTCAAAGTCCTGTTAACTTGGTAAACTACAGCAAATGATAACAAAGTAAGAAACTGAAGTTAACTTCATGCTTCATTTAAGTGTTTGTATCTCTTTTTGGTACAACTTAGTCCAATCTTTTCAAACTTTTAGAGGATTTGATAATTTACTCATATGCCCAGATCAGATGTGTAAGAATATGGTATGGAAACTGTTGATTGTCAGAGCAAATACAGACCTTACTTTGGATTTGAGTTCCTGATACGTGATTTAAAGCATCCAGGTTAATACTATGAGGATTCAGCAATCTCCTAGAGGTCATATAATCTGGAGGAGAACTTTTTTCTTCTTGGACATTTGACTTATCAAGGGCAATCCTCTCCAATACTGTGGAATTCTCGGGTGAAATTTGTGCTTGTGGATTCTATAGATTCTATAGAAGCCACCCTTCAAATCCTATTAAAATTTGTAATCTTCATGGAGGCCCTAAAAATATTTCCCCCCAAATCAGACTCTATACTTATTCCATAAGAGTGCATAGAAAGATGATACCCTAAAGGAAGAAATGGGCTTAGGCTGAAAAAAGGCACCCACAAATGCTTTGGCCTCAAAATGTACACAAACACACACACACCTCTTCCAATTCTCCAACATTCCAATGTGGGAGGATTGCAAACACCATGGAGACAGGGGATCCATACCCAAGCAGTACTGCCTAGGTATCAGGTTCTGGGACAGAGTATGGCAACGACAGGTCTAATTTATAAAGACATTCACAAGACTGTTATGACACACTGGGGGCTTTTCATAAAGCCTATTCTTCAGTTTAAAGCACTGTTCTTCATCCTCAATTTTGTGCTTCCTACTTCTTTCAATGTAAAATGCTCTTTCTTATGTGAAATGACGATCAGAGAAGATGTAGTATTCGTTTTCATGTTCTTACTTGAAAAAACAAAAAAGAAAACTGACAACATTACATTGGCTTTCAAATTTGCTTTTGGAATATTACCAACTGGTAAAATCCAAGAGTCTGGAAATCACTACCCAGTGTGAAGTATACACATTCCCTTCATTCTTGCTGAATGAAAGGGAATTATCATTTTGGTTTTATAAACTAGTCCATAGAAATTTAGTTTTTTGTCATTGCTCTGGCCACTCAGAGAAGCTGACTTCACCTCATCCACCAAAAAACAAAAACAAACAAACAAAAAACAAGCTAAAAAATAAATAATCAAGAGAAAATGTAACCACAGGATAGTTATATCTTACTTCATGGAGTATATATATGGCTGAAATGCTAACAAGGTATCAAATTTCTTCACCTCTAATCACATATTCCCTATAAAATTAGCACTGTGACTTTTCTTGAAATAAAAATATCACATATGTAATTCAATAAACTCTTTTTCAGTAATCCAGAGAAATGATTATGAAATGGTAATTTCTGATAACATTTGAAAAGGCACCAATAAAAAATAAAAAACGTGAACAGATGAAATTCGAAAAATCAATGAGTGCACAACTGAATAGAACCTAATGCATCATGATGACAATACAGATTCATAGTAGAAATAAAAATAAAAAGTAACTTCCTCCATATGATTTTTGAAGTCATCAAAGAGTCAAACTAACCTTCTATACTATCTCTAGCTGCAGTTATACTACGGTCTACTTAAACAATAGCTTTCAATGGCCGCTTCCTTTCAAAGTAAGAAGTGAATATATTATTGGGTATATTGTTTTATAAATATTAATTAAGTTAATTTGGTTGATTTAGTGTTTTTCAAGTTTTCTATATCCTTAAAATTCTATCTACTTTATCAACTATTGAATGCAAAGTGTTAAAATCTCCAACTATAATTTTATATACTTTTAATTTTAATTTTATATCATTTTAATTTTGTTTTAGCTCTTCCAGTTTTTGCTTCTGTTACTTAGACATATGACAAATAGGATTGTGATATATATTCTTGATCAATTAACTTTTTTAATTTTATGAGGCATCTCTCTTTAACTTTAGTAATACTCCTGTCTTGAAGTCTACTTTGTCAGAAATTAATGTTGCTACTTTAGCTTTTTTATGAATGATGTTTACATGATATATAATTTTCTGTAATTTTCCTTTTAACTTATCTGCATCTTCATGTTTAAAGTCCATTTCTTTTAAACAATTAATTGGGTCTTGTTTTGTAAAAAATCCAATTTGATAATCTATGCATTTTAATTGAAGTGTTTAGTTAATTTATATACAATGGAATTATTGATGCAGTTGGGTTTAAGTCTATCACGTTGCTACTTATTTTATAATTGTCCCACTTGCTTCTTGTTCCTTTTGTCTCCCTTTCCTGCATCCTGTTGGCTTGAGTATTTGCTTAGTTTTCCACAATTTCTTCTGTCAGCTTTTTAGCTATGTCATTTAAAAAAATTTTAGTGGGTTGATTTAGGGCTTAAATATGTAACCAGAACTTAATTAATATATACCTTGAATTAATATTACATACTACATTAAGTACTGTTAGAACTTTACAACAATATAATTCTACTTATTCCCCTCTTGTTCACTGTGCTATTGTTGGCATGTATAAACACCAAAATGCATTATTATTATATATGCACTCATCGATTGCCTTTAAAAAAACACAGGAGACAAGAAAAAAGTCTTTGATATTAACCCATATGTTTCCAATTTCCGGTGTGCTTTTTTCCTTTACATAGATATGCGTTTCCATCTGGTATCATTTTCCTTAAACCTGAAGAGTTTACTTTGGCATGCTTACAATGTGTAGCATCAAGTCTGCTGGTATCAAATTTCCTCAGGCTTTGTTACCTGAAAATGTCTTTATTTATTTATTTATCTTTTTATTATTATTTCTTTTAAAGATTTTATTTTTTCCTTTTTCTCCCCAAAGCCCCTCCAGTACATAGTTGTATATTCTTTGTTGTGGGTCCTTCTAGTTGTGGTATGTGGGACTCTGCCTCAGCGTGGTTTGATGAGCAGTGCCATGTCGGCGCCCAGGATTGGAACCAACGAAACACTGGGCCGCCTGCAGCAGAGCGGGCGAACTTAACCACTCGGCCACTGGGTCAGCCCCTGAAAATGTCTTTATTTTACCTCCATTGTAGAGGGAAATTTTCTTCAGTACTCTAAAGATATTCTATTGTCTCTCGGTGTGCATTGTTTCTTATACTATCAGTTGTCAGTATTCTCACTGCTTTCCTCTCCTATATGTAACGTGTTTTTCCTCCATGTACTTTTAAAGTTTTCTCTTAATCTTCATTTTTGTGCCGTTTGACAATGTAACAATTTCTCATTTGACAATTTGACAATGAGTCTATGTACAGTTTTCCTGTGTGTTTCCTGTTTGTTTTTTTTAATTCAACAACAACAACAAAATATATATTTTTTTCATCAAATTCAGGAAACGCTTGGCTATTGTGTGTTCAAAAATTTTTTTTCTGCTCCAATATCATTTTCCTCTTCGTTTGGACTTTAATTACACGTTAGACTATTTGATATTGTTCTACAGGCCACTGGGACTCTATTTTTTTCAGACTTTATACTCTTTATGCTTAGTTTGGATAATCTCTAGTGTTCTACTTCAAGTTCATTTATCTTTTCTTGTGCAATCTCCAATCTGCTGTTAAGTCTATCCAATGAATTTTACATTTCAGATGAAAGAGTTTTCAGATGTAAATCTTCCATCTATTTATTTAAAAATAGCTTCCATTGCACCGCTGGGCTTCCACATCTGTTCACACATTAAATCCAAATTTTCATTTACATCCCTAAAATATTTATAATATTTTGTACAGCTGTTTATTTTCTTTGTCTGCTAATTCCTACATCTGTGTCATCTCTGAGTCTTTTTCTTTAGGCTATTTCACTTTTTCCTGATTATGGGTCACATTTTCCTGCTTCTTGATTGTACATTTGACATCACGAATGCTACATTGTTGAGCCTCTAAAATTTGTTGTCTTCCTTTAAAGATTAAGTTTTTTTCTGGTAGATAGCAAATTTATTGGATGATCAGTTTTATCTTACTAGAGTTTCTTTTTAGCTTTGTTAGCCCTTATGCTAGAGTTAAAGTAGCCCTACAATAAAAAATATGTTTTCTTTCTGAGCTTTCACCTCATTGCTCTGAGTCTTCAGTGAGGTTTCTCCAGTCTGGCTGCTTGGAACTCCAATCACTCCTAGAAATGTACAATATCCAGAATATCGCATCAGCTTCCAACTTCTCCGTGCATGGGAAGCCTTATATTTGGCCAGAATCAAGGAGTAATCAAGGTAATTTCTAGAACTCCTTCTCTACATAGCTGCTTCTCCATTATCATACCCCACAAATTCTAGCTGCTTCTTCAGCCTCAAATTCCAATCACTGTTTATTTCATCCAATGAGCCTTTGCCCTCTGTTTGGTGTCTCTTTCTTTAGGCCACAGTTAGGAAAATTTCCCCAGGAAAAAATCTGGGGCAAATGTGCACTATATGTCCACTACTTGAAAAGTTGCTTTATGTATTTTTCCAGTTTTATGATTGATTACAGTGGATGGGAGGATGATATCCTCTATTGCATCATGGCCATAACTGGAAGTAGAATGTGAGAGGAAGCAGTTTTCATATTCACATGTCCCTTTGTGATCATCATCCTAAGTACAGAGAAATGGGACCCAGCCTATGATACAAAAGAACAACAAATTATGCAACATAACACATAGGTGCTAAAATGAGTAGTACATGTTAAAAATCCTGTTGGCATTCACACATTCGTGCCACAGTATTTACTGAGTGAGCATTTTGACACTTCTAGGTTTGGGTATGCGAAAATTTGTTCTAGGTTCTGGATTTGTGAAAACAAAAAGCAATCTATGTATTCAGATATCCAAGATTCCAGCAGTGCATCTTGGGTCATTGGAGTTGAGAGGAAAAGGCTGTTGATTAGGGTTTGTCAATGATAATTTTGGGAAAGAAATTTGACTTGAATTAAAGAGTAGGCTTGGGTGCAACTGGTCAGAAAGAATAGAGTAAGGAATTGGCATGGTATATTGCTATTCATAATAGAATGTGTGGAATTAGCGATTCACTAAGTAGAAGAGAACCAGATTATGGAGTGTCTAGAAAGCCTAGCATACACTCTTCATAGAAAATGAGAAACCACTGCAGTTTTATAAGGTATGAGGAACAGCGTGAAGGAAGACTAGTCTGCCAGACTAGTATTCAGAAATACAGGATGGTTCATTTTCTATATACAGAATGTTGGAAACACAATAAAGAGCCCATCAAGAGTAGAAGTACAGAGGATAATGACTTTTAGGAATTAATTCATCAAAACCCTGATTCTCTGGAAAATATTTTTTTTTGGAGAGAAACTACAGTGGAGTTAGTTGCAAAACT
Organism: Equus asinus; assembly: GCF_041296235.1. Lineage (NCBI taxonomy): Eukaryota > Metazoa > Chordata > Mammalia > Perissodactyla > Equidae > Equus > Equus asinus. Next base: position 80,739,663 of record NC_091799.1, on the reverse strand, counting down.
TGACACACATAGAGACCCAGTTTGCTGTAAAGCATAATCTGTGAGAGAGATAAGAATGTGGGCCTATCTGTACAAGCACAATGTGGCTATAAGAATAATTTGATTACAGTCAGCAAAACTGAGAGGGTTTACTGATAACGTTTAACTTTTTTCTGGGGAAGGAAAAGGTAAGATGAACTTAGGGCTCTAACTTTAAGATATTAAAGTGTGGTTTGGCTTCTCTGAAAACTTCAGTATGGAAAAATAAGAAATTAGAGCAAGAATTCTGATAAATGAACTTTGGCTTATCTCTCTCAGTTACAGAACATATGACTCACTTTTTCTCATATGGTACCAAGTTTTTTGGTTTGTTTTTTAACTTGATTTTGTTTCAAAACCGACTGCTGTCTAAGACTGGAAATTTAAATGTGTCCCTGAGAAAGACACAATTCATACATAAGATCAATCGTGTGGGCCTGGAAAATAAGACACACAAAAGAAAGGGTCATATTTGCTTCAATACAAAAGACTTCAAAAATTTTGAAACAGAATTAAATTTTCACAATACTCTTGTGATTTGCCCCAAGTAACAAGAGTTGAAGCTGTCTCCTTGTCTGAGACTGTAAATCATCACTCATTGGAAAATGTGTTAAGAAAGACATTAGAAGATTGCAAAACTGAGTTGCTGGCCAAGCTGCAGGTAGTTGGTAAGAGTTAGGTGTCTGGGATGAGAGCTAAAAGGAAAGTACTTATTTTGAGCTTTCAGAAGAGAGAAGGGATTGGGAAGATGGAGGGAGTAGGAGGCTTTGTGAAGATAGTGACTGATGAGCTGGGCCCCGAAGGTCAAGCAGGATAGGCCAAGAGAGGAAGTTGCCTTTTTTGCAGAGGGAGGGTGGAAGACAGATGTAGAGGTGGGAAAATTGGGACCTGGTAAAGAAATGTCAACAAGTTGTGTTAAGGGAATTTGTGGCTTACAGTTAAGGCTGGACTGAGGCTGTACTGTAAAAGACCTCCAAAGGGGTCTTTATCTTTCAAGACAGTGGCTCCAAAAATGTTTCCAAAAAAACCCGCCACATCTTTACTCTTCTTACATGAAAAGTCCTCTGATATTTTCTATTCCATTTTATTCTTCACTGTTTCATTTATAAAGAATTCTGGCATGACACATGAAAGGAATTACATATTCTCTTAAGAGATCAAGAGCCACCTGGCAAACACTGCTCTAGTGAAATTAATCTAGAAACTAATCTAGAAATTAATCTAGAAATCTAGTGACTGAGCTGAGGAACAGAGAAGGGCTTTAGGAGTAGAACCGAACAGGTTGCACAGGATAACTAGAGGGGAAGAGACAGGGAAACCTAGTTTGGGTGGTTATTGTGGACACCAGGGGAAACACTTGTTGAATTAATGAATGTAGAGTAAGCAAGGTCACTGCAAAACACGCTGAGGAGAGGGAATGAGAGAATGATCTAAGATGATGAGAGGGGAAATGAAGAAATGCACGCAAGACATATGTGGAGGAACAAATACGATTTTTAAAAAAAATCTGTACATGTATTTATGTATGTATAAACATTGAATTAGTCATAAATAAAATTAAAGAAGCTACATGAAAAAATTGCCTCAAAAACTTTTTGAAATAGTATGAGTAAATCTAAGCTACTCAAAAGCCAACTAGTAATGCAATGGAAAAATTCATATGGCCTTAGGAGAAAAGGAAAGAAAGATTTGTTTAATGTCTACTACGAGGCAGGCACTAATATGTGCCGTTTCTCATGTAATCCTCACAACTCTGTCTAATAAATATTGATGTCCTTATTCTACAGATGAGGAAACTGAGGCTCAGAGAGGTTAACAGCTTTTCCAAAGTCGAAGAGGTAGTCAGATCAAAAGTTGACATCTGGACCCAGGTGTTTCTGGTTCTAAAGCTTGGGCTTTATTGATAGCGCAAAATTCCAATTATAAAAAAACTTACAGGGGCAGGCCTGGTGGCACAGTGGTTAAGTGCGCACGTTCCGCTTTGGTGGCCTGGGGTTCGATGGTTCAGATCCCGGGTGCGGACACGGCACCGCTTGGCAAGCCATGCTGTGGCAGGCGTCCCACATATAAAGTGGAGGAAGACGGGCATGGATGTTAGCTCAGGGCTAATCCTCCTCAAAAAAAAAAAGTTACAATTTATTTTTAAAAGAATAAAGTGCATTCTATTTCAGTACACAGCACTTTTCAAACCAACTTGTAGTTTCATAATAACTCTTCATAATCCACCCTTGAGTATTTACAGAGGAGAAATAAAGATTTACAATTTAATGACAGATAATGCTTGAAAAAATAATTTTTAAATTTAACTTTAAAACTGCTGTGGTAGTTACAATTGGATGCAGGAGCCAAATATTCTAAAAATGTTAATTAAAAAACAATAAAAAAGCCATTTCAAGAACAGCTGGGAAACTGTCCATTTCTTTAATCATCTTTTCTCCCAACTGATTCCACATGGGGAAATAAACAAGTCATACATTATTTTAATGTAAAATACCAACATGAGCAGAGCTAGAAACCTTAGCCAGAGCTGGGATTTCAAAGGGAAGGCACTAGATTTAATGCCAAACTTGGAAAAATGACTAAATTGGAAATTTCAAGAAAATACACATAGTAAAATGCATATATTTCAGTAACAGCTCAAAATTTTCATTAATATTTTAATGTCAGATCATTTTCAAGCTGGATGCTTTAGGAACTGCAAAAACTATCATGCCCTTTTTGTGAAATGAAGGATTTTGCCTTCTATATTTCTTAAAGTGTCTGTATCTTCATTTATCTAAATCCTATATACAAACTTCTTTTCCAAAATATTACATTGGCAGATTATGTTGTTTGGAGCTGGGTTCTAAAGACAAACACTACAAATAACCCTTTGAAACAAACAGCAAACGACAACCAGACAGTTGCTACAGATAGGCACAGAAATATTTTGCTTCGGTGTGGGAATAAGAGCCCCCATCCACAGGGGGTCAAGCTCAGGTGTTCTCTTCTGGCAGCTTTGGAGTTTGATGCACCATCACCTACATCCTTCCGCAAAAGCAATTTTCTCAGCAATCTAGCAGATATTGATTTCTGTCCCCCAGGTTCTACAGACTGAAACTAAAGCTTGGAACCTCTTAGTAAATGTAGCACTAGTCATCAATTTAAATATACCACCAGGATGGCAAGAAGCAGGAGTACCTCGGAGGCCATCTCTTAGAAGCATTTTCAGAGATGATGTGTGTTTCCAATGGATACGGCACATAAGATATATTCCCCCAACTATATAATCGTATATGATTCTATAAAGAATCATATAATCTTCTGAATTTGGATAACTCTAAGGTGAAACATATCAAATGTATCAGACCCCAATTCTGTGGGCAACAAATCTCCCTTAAAATTCCCATCGTAGTCATGCCTGCTCTGTTGGGTGTGAGGAAACCCATGGTGTGGGTGATTTAAAATATAAGTAAAGCCAACACAGAAGTGGTACTAAACTTTTATCCAGTCAGGACTCACGGATCTATTTCAGATCAATCTTAAGAGACATTTGCTCTCGTAGGACATCACTGTTGTTGTTTCTACAGTTTAAAATAATCCTAATTTGGTGTCTCCAGGTCTTTTAGCGGAAAATTCCTTATCTTTGTGATATACATATATACATCATTATCTATATTATTTATTATACAAATAAGATTATGTATACATAATATGTATGTGTATTATTTTTTCTATTATTCCAGCTAAACTTTTAGAAATTATTAAAGGAAAATTTTTCTGATACTGGTTAAAGAAGGAAGGGAAGACACCCTCAAGGGACTGAAAGTACTACTGCGATAGGGTTTTGCAGTAGAGGAGAGAGATCCGGCTCAACTCCATTTATAGCCAAGGAGCAGGGTGGTGTCAGTGGATGGAAAATTACTAAAAGGAAACACCAAGGGTAAGGGGATTAAACTGGCTAAACTGACTTGACAGGGTTCTTGCTGCAGGCAGGCCAGGGTGATCAGATGCCAAGGGTAGGGGATGAGGAATTTGATCAGATGAGGGGCCGGGTGGGGGGTGAGGGGGCGATTTTCCCTAAACTGACCCAGCAAGTTCTCGCTAAAACTGGATTAAGGAGGCCTAGGATGGAACTCATGGGTGGGGCCTCCAGAAGAAGTGGGCTCAGAGGAGCCTGACTCAGGTTTGCTGAAGGAGAGTCTTGGTCAAAATTCAATTTAAAATAATTATTACTTGTAAGGAAAAACTGACCAGAAAGTAGTTCATTAAATATTCCCCTCTCAAAACAACACAGAGATATAAACTAGACAAACTGTTAGATCTACCACCACCAACACCAAAAATGATTGAATGCTTGCTGTGTGTCAGGCCCTATACCAGGTCTGGGACTAAAAGTTGGATAAGACACATTCTGTCCCTGATACAATGTAGCAATTGAAACTGGCAATTCTTAAATCAATGACAAAAATGATGCCATTATAGAGCAAGAGCCTTGATAGTTTCTTTAAAAGACAATACAAGAAGAAAAAAAAATTCCCCTTCAATCAAGACCCTTCTTTTCTTCTGCTCTTCCGACACCCCCCTGCTCAGCCCCTAGCTTTCCCGGCCTCGCTCGCTCCGCACCCCCAGTTCGCAGGAACTTCTCAGTCCTATCAGCTGGGCCCCTCTGCAGCCCACGCGCCTTCGGAGCCCACTGCGCCTGCGCACAGTCGGTCTTACCCGCCAGCAGGGGGCAGGCCAGGATTTTCTGTTGTCCACGGCCGGGCCCTGGCACCCCTCTTTTCCGGCTTTTCTCCTAGCTCCGGTCTGGTTACGCTTCCTTAGCAAAGGGTTACCCTTGGCAACCGGAGGACGCGGGCCGGCGGGCTTGGTTTCCCGGGTAGTCCTCGCACCTGCTTGGGGTCGGAGGCACAGGCCAAACCATGTCGGAGATCCTGTGCCAGTGGCTCAACCAGGAGGTGAAGGTGTCCCAGACCGTGAGTGAGTGACACGGCCGGGGGCGAGGGGCGAGCCGGGTGCGGAGCCCTGAATGCGGCGCGCTGATGCCAGGTGGCGGGGAAGGCGCGGGCTGCGCAGGTGGGGTGCCTGCGGGGCCTGGCAGCGCCCCGGGTCGGTCCTGTGCCCCGCTCCACCCCAGCCGTCGCAGGGCTTCTCGCATCCCCACTCTGCCGCTCCCTGGTTAACCATCATCACAGTGGGCCCACCCCCGCAGTCTCTGAACTACTGTGTGGTTCTAAGCAACCAGAGGGTTTAGGGAGGGTTCCCTAGCTCCTATGGAGAGAGGAATTTGCTGTACTCTGTAGTCTGGTCCCGACATTACCCCGCTTCACATCCTCAGAAACATGGTGTGCTGGCAAGCCAATGAAATATGAAACCGTTAAGTCAGCTACTACTAGATGTGTGCCCCTGAGCAAGTTACAACACCTTCTCTGACTATTTCCTCCAATGTAAAATAGATCCAATCATACTTTCCATACCTAACAGCCTAGCAGGAGAGGGTGTATGTGAAATGAGTTAGTGAAGAAAATTGTTAACATTTACAAATTTTGGCTATTTTAGCTCAAAATTTACAAACATTAGCTATTTCTGACCACTGTTGACTCTTGCCCACAGCTGACCTTATTCACTGACCTAATTTTATTCCAACCGTGAAGTTGCCACCCAAAGTTTCTAAATCCCAGAACCACAGAGGCAGTTTGACATGCTGGCAATTTCTATGACAGCTCAGTAATTCCAGCACAGCGCTATACTCCATCTCTACTTCTTTCCGTTGTTTCTTCAAGAGGAGTACGTTTTCCAGCTGGTATGGATTTTGCGCAAGGCAAAAGGTTTTCAGCCCAAATCATTTCAGTCTGTTTTCCCAGAAGCACCCTTGCATAATGCCAGCTTGCCACCAGTGGTGTAATAGTGCCAACTCAACCTTAGGTCATCCACAGAACTTGCTAGACTAGTAGCGTTTCTGCAGAGGCAAAGTGTTTATCATCAGCATTAGGATCTTTAACATTGGAGCACCTCCAGTTGCATTTCTTGAGGCATAAACCCTGGATTCTTTCTTTACCAAACCACCACCCACACACTCCCTGGGAACAACAATAAATTCTTTCCCAGGATTCTGTGATCATCCCATTGTGTCTCTGACTATTTCTCACCTAAAATATGATGCCGATCTCAGGACAATGTTTAGCAGTCTTCTTTTCTTGTTCCCCTCTCACCATAGGAGCCAAAATGCAATATCGTGCCCTTAAGTCAGACTCTTCAAAGAAAAGCAGTTACAGCTTGCTGAGTTTACTTCAGGTCATTTACTTGATTAGTAAAAACCAAACCCTTTGCCCAAGTCCCCAGGCCTCTACTGCATATTGAAACACTTTCGAGAAGAATAAATAAAATTAATAAGAAACTTAAAAACAATAGTATGCCATTATAATTGTAATCAGTTTTTGGAATTTTGGTTTTGAGAGGAGGAGGAAGAATTACTTCATTCCGTGAAGATTAAAAGACTGGAGACTTTTAAAGTAAGAACTTTAACAACATAAGCTATGAATGGAAAATTCCCGAAGTCTGCTTCCCTGAAGTGTAAATCTGGAAGCTGTAGAAGAGACAGCTGCAGTACTCTACCTCCCATTCACTAGCAATACATGCTCATTTCTTGATCCCAACTGCTCAGAAGAGTCTAAAGAGAGAGACAGTCTCTGAGGTAACCAAATTCCATATTGTAAAAGGCTTTTCAGACTCTAGGAAACACACTCAACCGTGTTTGGAAACAAACAAGATAGGATCTGCACACCCAAGGGAGCACACTGCCAGTTGTTGATTCCCGTTGTTAGATAAGTCATTCATTCTGTGGTGTACAGTGGAAAGCTTTGAATGATTTATACAAACTATCATGGAAGGACTTTTACATGGGTGAAAATTCTGGGGAAAGTAATTGGGCAATTTCTGGATAAGGGGCGTGTTAAGAGCAAGGACTTAGAAGTTGGACTGCCTGGGTTGAAATCACTTATCTACCACTCACTAGCTAGTGACCTTGGGCAAGTTATTACCTAAATTTCCTCGTACTCAAGGTAAGAGTAATAATAATACTTCATTGAGTTGTGTCAAGGTTAAATGAGATAATCATTGTAAGCATTTAGACTAGTACTTGTGACATAGTAAATGCTAAATTTCACTTTTCAGAAACTATCATACAAAAAGGAAATCAGTACCTAAGGATGTGCGAATAAGGATGGTTTATTGCTACATGTATTGTAGGGTCAAAAAGAAAAAGGGGGACTAAAGTTTCTTTTTGTAGGGACAAAAAGAAAAAGAAGGAAATCTGAATTTCCTTCAACTGTGGAATACTTGGATGAATCTGTATCCATGCTATGGATTGTTATGCAATTAGAAGGAAGGAGCTAGGTGCTATAACTTTTGTCCTAAAGGGTATTCATGTATTTTTGTCAAGTGAAAAAATTATAGCTTTTTGTGGCTAGTATAATTCCGTTTTTGTACCAATTAGGAACTACACACAGACACAGAGATGCACACAAACATATACATATATGAATAGGTATGTTTGTTTATAGGAGCATAAAGAAATGTGTGGAGACACATATACTGGACTGTGGCTGTGTACAGAAATCTTCATATTGCGGTTTGTGTAAGCACAGAGAAAAGTATGAAAGGATTTAAACCAGTGTATTGGTGTTGGTTACCCTGGGGAAGGAGAAGATTGCTAACTTTTCTTTATACATCCATGTTATTTGATTTGTTGCTTATATTGCCTTCGTGATTTGAAAGGAAAATTCAATATGGCATAATAAATAAAAAAATAAAAAAAGGAGATCTAACTTCACCTGACAAAATAGGGGAAAAAGAGATTTAACAATCTAGTTCAAATATAGTAAACGTCTTATCATAAAATATTGTGAGGGGTTATATAAGAGTTAATTTCTCAAATGAAGTTTATAGATTGAAGAATAATAATAATAAAATTTATCCCTTATTGAGCACTTAGGTACTTATACCAGACCCTGTGCTAAGCCCTTTACATAGGTTTTCTTATTCAGTCCTAAAAAGAGAACCCTAAGTGGTACTGTCCCAGATGAACAGATGTGTTGAAGAGGCTGAGAGGGCTTGCTAATGTCTTCAGGGTCACTCAGCTAGTAGGTCCTAGAGGTAGAATTTGAAGCCAGATCTTTGACTTGTGCTTGTAGGCACTATATTGTATATCAGAGTTTATACTTAGGGACTGTATTTTTAAAAACTCAACTCTCCAAAATGTTTTCATTTTATATACTCCTTTTATAAGGATTATTGTTCAATTTGAAGCCACAAGAAGTACAGAAACTCCCCCACCCAGGCATGTTGTGATGTCCCAGGGCATAACTCAATTGCTAGATGGTTCACTGGCAAAAGAGGATTTATTAGCGTTTGTTTAGAAGTGGTTCAGTCCCTATGTTCCTTGCTGGGACGAAGAAAACAGGATGAGAATGCCAAGTGAGTGCATTTGCTGCCTTGATAAGGCTGGAAAATGATTCATTCTTTGGAGAGGCAGCTAAAGCCAATTGATTTCTGGATTATTCTGAAAGGCAGATGTCAATTTGGATCAAGCGTATTATATTGAATTTTGTGTTGCCTGGACTGCCCTGAAATCAGCAGTAAAGAAAATGAACTCCAATGATCCTCCACTGAGAGTAGTCTCCCTCCAGTTAATGAGGTTCCTGGGAGTCACCAGAGACTTGATTAGTCTCAACATAAGAAGATGCAAATCTGTGTTACCGAAGCTAAAGATCTTCAGTGAGTTAAATTTAACTAGTCCTAAACTAGGCTGTAGAATAATGCTCAGATGTGTATGTTAATGAAATGTCTTCTAATACAAAAGGTTGCTCAACACAAAATTACATCTGAAATTCAAGCAATTATTTTTATAATGAAAAATAAGCAATGTAGAGTGATTTTACTGAAATATTTGCTGTAAAATTCTTTAAGAATTCTCACTTATTTTCAAGAATAAAATTGCCTCTGTTTTACAAAACTTATGAATTCCCCATAAGGAGAAACTGACATCAGAATATCATAGCAAAACATTCTCCATAAATGACTAGAAGCTTTCAGATTCTGTGAATTTATTGTACAGATCAGATCATTTGTGAAGATGGATGTACAAGATCGTCCATGTTCTTCTGGATTCTGAGTATGGCTATACTGAAAATTGTAAATACCTTTTTATGTATATTTTAATTGTTTCAATAGTCTTAAAATTGTTATCAATAGTAACAGAGATATAATAAAGAAAAAACTGGGTTTGAGAAAGTTAAATATCTCTAGGTGTCAATTTTGTAGTATCCAAAGAAGAAATAGTAGTCCCCAGGCCCCAATTTTATGCCCTGAGAAGTAATAATGATGATTGCTCTGCATTTGGGAGGGTATCAAAATGAGACTGCAAATGGAAGGCATTTACCCACAGCACCTAACGTCTATACTAGATCTGCGTACTCAACATTATTTCAACTGCGTTTCTGTCTCTCACTTTAGAATAATGCTTAGTAGTGCCTGTCACATAATTAGCACTTAGTAAGTAATAGTTTATTACGTGAGAGTATATGGGTGAGAGAAAAGTAAAATATTGTTTTAGGCTGAGCCTAATGGATTTGGTCATCTTTAGAAGGTTACTCTGGTATTTTGATCCTCAAATGGTGGTGTCAGAATCTCTGTTTTATTACTTTAAGCTAATTCTTAGGAATAAGTTTATACTAACTGAAATTTCATTTGGCTGATTTTATAAGCCAGAGTACCAGTTTATCATGAGGAAAAGGATAGCAGAATAGCCTATACCGGGAAGTGAACATGATGTACCATCTTGATGGGCTGGTGTACTCAGGAGAAGACAAAATTTATAGTTCAGATTGCTCACTGACAATCCAAAATTACATATTACCAACAGACCGCTCAAATCAAGCTAATATTTGGTGTGTTTTACTTATCTGCTCTAGAGATATTTTATCTAAATAGTGGTGACGGGTTAGATTAGGTTAGAGTCAGCTTCCCTCCTCCTGCTCCCCCAGTGTATGGGTAAATCATACTGTTGAGTGTTATTTTCCAGTATTACCACTGCTCCAAAAGCTTCTGAAATTACAAGATTTGTGTGTTCTTCTTTCACTACAGCAAATCTCTACTCTGAATAAAGTCAATTAGGACATCCCAAGGTTAGAGTTTATATGATGTGTAAAAAATTCAAATAGACAAATTGTGAGTTTTAAGAGATATCTATGCTCCTTGTTAATTTTTTTATAAGTAGGTTTTCACAGGTGGCAAATTTTGTCCTTTTATAGTAAAGCTTAGTGTTTTGTTTTAGAGAGTGCTATTTTCCGCTATTTGTCCCAAATTTTAGGAGCATTCTTTATTTGGGTCCCCCTGTGCACTAACTATACTTTGTTGATTAGGTCTTATGTCCAGACCTTTTCAAAAGTATCAAATTTTATTTTAAGAAAAGAATAGAGATCTCAAAATATCCTATTGAATATTTATTTATATGCAGTATTTTGTAATATATTCTGTGACCTTTAATTGGCTGTGACCTTCCATATCATAGAGTCATATAACTTTAGATATGAAAAAGAATCTTAGACATAATTTAATTCTTCTTTGGCATGTGAAGTAACTAAATCAGATATGTTTAGAGATTTGTTTAGGGTCATGCAACTAGGCAGTGTCCAGTTAGCGGTACATGCCAGATATGTTGACTTTTACTTCATTCCTCTTTTAACCTGGTGTCATTACACCACACATTTTCTCATACTTCAGCCCCCAGGGTCATTAGGAAATATATTGCTTCTCATGTAATGAGATTTTGATATTTTCTGGCTAGTTCAGCAGCATTTTCCTAAATTAAAACTTGGCTTCCCTTGACTAGAAATTGAGACAGCTAATCTAATAGCAGAAGGCTGTTGTGTACATCAGTGTCAAAATTTTAAGATATGAAGTCCCAAGAAAAGAATGCCACCCAATATTTTAATCATTACAGGAATTTATAATAATAATTTAGGTATTTTGTTTCAGACAGTAAATATTGAGAATTATGATTAAGTCTTCAAAGGAGAAGATTGTGAATGCTGATCATCCTGTTCTTATACTGGAGGAAAAGAAATTATCAGTGTCCTCCAGTCAAAGACCGCAGGAACACCTGTAGTTAGACAAAGTTGGGTTTATTGACTTGTTGCAACACGGGGGGAACTGTGGGGCATTTCAGTAAGAGGGTGTTAGAAAGGACTTATAGCATTTGGGCTTACGTTAAGTATTTTTTGAGGAGCGTTCAAGGAAGTGATGCTTTGCTCTGAATTGGATCCTGTCAAGAAGTATAGGCAACTCTATGGTTGGGTATCTTAGTAAATCTTATCTAGGAAGCAGGGGAGAATAAAAGAAGACAAAGCCATGATTGGTAAAAAAGCAGCAACTACTCATATTCGCCAGAATGGGGGGATGTTTGGTCATTTTTGTGTTTTGGACAATATTGTTTTTGTCTGAGTACAGACATGATTACAGAGGGATGTTGTTTTTGTCTTGATCCATCAGGGTCACAGAGTGACCTTGTCTGATGTTGGTGTGCTGTGAAATTGATTGTGTTCAGCCCGAGAATGTCAAGGCCTAGCTGTGAGTTCTGGGCCAGCCCCTAGGAACCCAACGCCTGATGGGGCCAAGCTGGTTCCCAGCCATCAGCAGCTGCTTTTCCTTTTTCTTAAATGAGAATAAGGTTGTTTGGATTTTTGATTGTGGTTCCTAAAGCAGGCTAGATCTTTGATCTTTCAGTAAAGGAGGAGCAAAGGCCGCTGAGCATAGAATGTATAAGCCTACAGACCCTTATCTATAATTCTAAAATCCAAATATCTCTGTATTTATTTGGTGGCAAAACTTGACCAGAAATGCTGTGATGCTATGTTTAGTGTTGATTTCTCCCACTGAAATGTTTTGCTGTAGAAATCCACTGTCTTTTATTACACGTGCTTCTGGTGGGAGTGTTGTAGCTTATCTGGGCCTAAGGGTGGGTTTGCATCTGAATTTAGGGACAATGTCAAATATCTGCCGAGTGTTGAATTACCTTTTAAATAAGGATGTTTGTACTATAGTTGTTGAGGATCTATTATTGAGCTTATGAATTGTGTAATTAATATGACCTGTTGTCTTAAATTACCAGGCAGTAATAATAACAATAAAAATTGTCATTGAGCCCTTACTACATGTCAGGAATTTTGCCAACCACTTTACATGCAATATCTCATTTAATTCTCAAGTCAACTCTTATGAGGTGGAACCCATCACTCTCCCTCTTTTAAAGATGAGAAACTTAGACTATATAATTGCCCAAAATCCAGTGGCTTATAAATGGTCAAGGAGTCGAACCCAGGGAATCTTTCTCCAGAGCCTGTGTTCTCTTCATTACCATTTTAGAACATAGAAGGCTTATCTCCTTTATGTGCTTTCTCCAGCTAGCTCAGGCCCATTTGGTGGAGAAGCACATGGACCATTTCATCTGCTGTCCCAGCCCAATATAGACCTTTCACAAAGTCCACATCAAAGATTTCAGCAAAAGAAACCTTAATGATAGGGATCAGACCTGTGGCTTGGAGGTCTGGTTGGAGTTGGTTGGCGTGGAGATTGGAGGCATCGTTGAGTTGTTATTGAACAGCCTTATCCCAGATGTAAATCATGTTAGTGCTCAGGATGCAGATCATCACTGGGCTGCCATGGTTCATTTATTTCTCATATTCTTCCTGTTCCTTGTCCTGGAGTTAGCTTGTTCTCTGCTTTCCCATAGGAAATTCTGATTGTTAGTGCAAATTTACCTTTAGAGGTGGCCATCACGAAATTAGTCATGGTTATTCAGGAACATTTAGTTTGAAGAAAAATATGATAAACCAAAGGGGGGGGAAGCATCCTTTTTTTTTTTCTTTTTTTCTTACTGTTTCTCTTCTCCCACCCATCTCACTTTCCCTTTCTCATTCTCTCTCTCTCTGGCTTCTTATCTCTTTTCATACTTTTAAATCTGTATTTTCCTAGCTTATATGCTTTTTCTTCATCTTTTTCTCTCCTAATTTCTTGCATGTATTCTTTTTTCTTCTCTTTTATTTTTTCTACATTTTTTCCCTTTGTTACTTTTGTCATTTGCAATAGTTCTTCACTCATGATTCCCTTTTCTGTTCATGTAGCACACAGTAAGTCTGAAGTGTCCTATACATACAAACCTGCAGACAGGTATTTTGTACTTGATTATTTGTAGTGAACTACCTGACAATGAAATAATAAGTGTTTACTGTTCTTCTTTGACCTTTATATCCATAAACCTCTCTATTTTATCCATATCAGAATTGCCTTATTAATATGTCTTGCCATTTCAAAGGAAGTGGATTATGATTTTATTTTTCTAGTGACCTTTTGTAGCAAACAGTTTGCTACAGACCGTTTGCTTGCTACATTGAACGTGATGGGATAGGGTACAGTTATTCCCCAGTTATTCACAGGCTAGGCTTCAGGCATTCGATCAACATGAACAACAGGCATAGTGCGAAATCCCAAGGGAGTAAGAGGGGGAATGAGACTACCTGGAGGCAACACAGAAACAGTTTCTGAACAAAAAGCAGTAGTCTTTAGACTGCTTAATAGAAATCCATAGTCTGGCAATGGCTATATGTCCAATGGCTCTTCAGAAAACTAAGATGAAGATAGGGATGGGCTGAGGAAGAGAGAAGGGAAAAAAGCAGAAAGAAGGGAGCAACAAACAGCCAGAGCAGCCCAGATGGCACAGTGAGGACAGTGGTGGCAGCCAAGCCCAGGGAACAACATTGGTGGCCGGCAGTCGTGGGTCTTTGAGGGAAGGAGAAAGCGGCAGTGACTCAGGAGGAGGAGATGGCACACTTCTGCCCTTTGGAGGCTGAAGGAGCCATTTGGGTTTGAGTTGCTTCCAAGACAACTTCCATGAAGCCAGAAGACAGAGTCAATAGATTCTAATGCTAGACAGTTCAGGAGCTCATCCTGAGTAAAAGGAATCAATGGGAATAATCGATGCCTTTTTAAACTACTTCGTTATTATATTGATTCAACCTAAGAATTGGGGTATTATTAAGAATATAAAATATTTTGTGAACAAATATTGAGAGCTTTGGGCAAAATTGTGGGCTTGTGTCAGATATGCAAGATTCTTATTCTTATAGTAATGTGTAGTCTTCTGAGTAAGGTCTTAAGGTCTGGGCTTTATGGAGCTACTTGCCTCACCTCCCTGCCACCACACACCAAGTATCAGTTCTAAAAATCCAGCATTTCTGCATATTCAATTAGCCACCTTATTCTTAGTCAAATAGATAAAAGCAGACAATCTGGTATGAATGAGTTTGGGGTACTGAAATGATATTTTGACTGCTGTTGCCTAAACGACCCTAATAGAAACATGTCACAGATTTCTGGAGGATTTTGAAATCATTTGAGATGTGATAGCTTTGTCCTATGATAATATAATTTGTTTTATGTGTCGATTTTGTATGTCATCCTTGAGTACCACGTAACCTTATACTTTCCACTTCACAAGAAAAATGCAAGTAACCCAAAACTAAGACATTTTTAAAGAAAGTAAATTCTATTTAACGCTTAAATTTTTTTTTCTGCACTTATCCTTATGTGCTTATGTGGCAGGCATGGTACCAAGTGATGCTCATACATTACCTCTAATCTTGAAAATGGCTCTCCAAGATAGATATAGATAACAGTTATCTCTGTTCTAGAGATTAAAAACTCAGGAAGTACACAGCTGGTAAGGGGCAGGGTCAAGATTTCAACATAGATGTCTCTGGCTCCTAAGCCTGTTTTCCTCTGGGCTATCTCCATCATTGCACAGAACAACAGCTAGACCAGAGTAACACCCCCTGACCACCAAGGACGAGCTTGACTATGTACAGTAGGCTTTATTTAAGAAAGTGCAGATGATTTTTGTAAAATTTCCATCGTAAAAAGGTTAAAATTAAGTCTTAATGTTTAAAGAAGTTAGATTGCACATCACTTGGCCAGAATATGCTATCATCATTCATAGGTTGTATTGATAACTAAGGTATTAGAGCGTAATTTTATAAAATATATTGAAAGTTTGTTTTTAGATCTAAGGTTATAAATTTTATTGGTTGTGTTTTGTTGAATTTGATCAGAAGCTGTCTTTTCTTTCAAAATTTCGTATGTCATCAAGTATTGATTTATATTTATTCAGGGATCTTCGTGAGACATCTAATGTTGAACTTCAGTCTTTTTATTTAGTTAAAAGATTTTCCAGAAGTATTTTCATGGCATATTGAGTTCAAGTTAAATTATGGAATTTTACTCTATGTGTCCATATTGAAAATATGTAAGCTCTATATGCAACATTATATACTTTTGATCTTTCAATCTTAATATACTTTTTAATCTATGTGTTTTAAAATTCAGGTCCCAAGTCATTTGCAAAAGCATTTTCCAGTGGCTACCTAATTGGAGAAGTTCTGCACAAGTTTGAACTTCAGGATGATTTTTCAAAATTTACAGAAAGCAGGTCAGTAAGATTATCCCTTACTTTAACAAAGGTCAAGTCTTTTGACATTTGGATGATTTTAGCCTCCCAAGTTAACTTTAAAGACTCATGAATCACAAGATCTCTTCCAAACGGAAACCAATCAAGCACATCATTGGTATGGAAATTGTTGCTTCCTCACATTGTCCAAGGACAATGTACTCCAATGCACTCGATGTTTGAACTCCCAAGGAGTACAAAAGAGAGAAAGGTACAGTTGCAGCAAGCCCTCAATTTTAGACGGGCCACATTGAGTATCTTCTACATTCCTGCAGTCTGAGGCCAGATTATTTCCTATTTTGTTAATTGGTTCCGCTTTCTTTTAAGTGAAGTGAAACAGCATACAGTGTCCTGGTCAATTAATATTTTTCTTTGTGTTTTAAAAGTATAAAATAAAACTTAACTAATAGTAAAAAAAATCCATAATATTTGTTTTTAGTAGCTTTACTGGGATGTAATTCACATACCATAATTCACCATTTTAAAGCTTACAGTTCAGTGGTCTTAAGTATATTTACGTATTTAGTATATTCACAACCATCACCCTTATCTAAACACCCAGCCTAGTACCCACTAATATATTTTCTATCTCTATGGATTGGGCTGTTCAGCATGTTTCGTATCAATGGAGTTTTACAGTATGTGGCATTTCGTGACTGGCTTCTTCCACTTAAGATAATGTTTTCAAGGTTCATTTATATTGTAGCATGCATAAGTACTTCTTCGTTCCTATTTATTTGCTGAGTAATTTCAACTGGATATGCTATATTTTTTAATAAATTCATAAATTGCTGGGTGTTAGTTGTTTCCACTTTTGCGTGTGTGTGTTTTTACATGGAAATGTTTTAATTCTTCATGGGTATATACCTAGGAGTGGAATTGCTGGATTGTATGTCTATGTTTACATTTTGAGGAACATCCAAACAGTTTTTCAAAGTGCCTGCACCATTTACACTCACACTAGTAATGTGTGAAGGTTTCAATTTCTCCACATCCTCGTCAACACTTGTTATTGCCTGTCTTTTTGATTATAGCCATCCTAGTGAGTATGCAGTAGTATCTCATGTGATTTGGATTTACATTTCCCTAATAACTAATGATGTCATGCATCTTTTTCTGTGCTTATTAGTCATTTGTATAGCTTCATTGATGAAATGTTATTCAAATCCTTTGCCTATTTTCTTTAAATTTTTTTTTAAAGCTGTTTTTGCTTCACAGCAAAATTGCAAAATTGAAAGGAAGGTACAGAGATTTCCCATTAACTTCCTATCCCCACACATTCAGAGCCTCATTCATTATCAGTATCTGCCACCAGAGTGGTACATTCGTTACAACTGATGAACCTATATTGACACATCATCCTTGCTCAAAGTAAATAGTTTACATTAGAATTCACTCTTGGTGTTGTCCATTCTATGAATTTGGGCAAATGTGTAAATGACATGCATCCACCATTATGGTATCATACACAGTGTTTTCACTGCTCCCAAACTGGCTGTGCTCCACCTTTTCATCCCTCCCTCACCCCAACCTTTGGCAACCACTGATCTTTGCACTGTCTCCGTAATTTTGCCTTTTCTGGAATGTCATATAGTTGTAATCATATGGTATGTAGCCTTTTGGGATTGGTTTCTTTCACTTAGTAATATATATTTAAGGTTCCTCTATGCTTTTCATGGCTTGATAGCTCATTTCTTCATAGTTATGAATAATATTCCATTGTCTGGATGTGCCACAATTTATTTATCCATTTACCTGTGAAGGACATGTTGGTTGCTTCCACGTTTTGACAATTATGAAAAAGCTGCTATAAACATCCATGTGCAGGTTTTTGTGAGGACATGTTTTCAACTCCTTTGGGTAAATACCAAGGAGCACTACTGCTGGATTACAAGATTCTTTGCCTATTTTTAAATTGGATTATTTGTCTTTTTATTGTTATGTTATATATTCTGGTGAAAAGTCCTGTATCAGATAAATAATTTGCAAATATTTTTTCTCATTATATGGGTTGTCTTTTTACTTTCTTAATTATATCCTTTAGGCACAAGTTTTCTATTTTTATGAATTCCGATTTATCTACTTTTCTTATTTATATTTTTTAAATTATTGAGGTCACATTGGTTTATAACAGTGTGTAAATTTCAGGTGTACATCATTATATATTTCAGTCTCTGTATAGACTTCATCATGTTCACCACCAAAAGTCTAGTTTCCATCCATCACCATACATGTGTGCCCCTTTACCCCTTTTGCCCTTCCCCCACCCCCTTCCCCTCTGATAACCACCATTCTGTTCTCCTTATCTATGTGTCTGTTTGTTTATCTTCCACATATGAGTGAAATCATATGGTATTTATCTTTCTCCATTTGACTAATTTCCCTTAGCGTAATACCCTTAAGATCTATCCATGTTTTCACAAATGGCATGATTTCATCTTTTTATGGCTGAGTAGTATTCCATTGTGTGTGTGTGTGTGTGTGTGTGTCTCTTCTTTATCCATTCATGTGTTGGTTGGCACTTGGGTTGCCTCTGAGTCTTGGCTATTGTGAATAATGCTGCAGTGAACATAGGGGTGCATATATCTTTTTGAATTAGTGTTTTCATGTTCTTTGGATAAATACCCAGATGTAGAGTAGCTGGATCATACGATATTTCTATTTTTAATTTTTTGAGAAATCTCCATACAATTTTCCATAGTGGCTGTACCAGTTTGCATTCCCACCAGCAGTATATAAGGATTTCCTTTTTTCCACATCCTCTCCAACACTTGTTATTTCTTGTCTTAATAATAGCCATTCTGACAGGTGTGAGCTGATATCTCATTGTAGTTTTTATTTACATTTCCCTAATAATTAGTGACGTTGGACATCTTTTCATGTGCCTGTTGGACATCTGTATGTCTTCTTTGGAAAAATGTCTATTTGTATCCTCTGCCCATTTTTTGATTGAGTTGTTCACCTTTTTGTTGTTAAGTTGTACGAATTCTTCATATATTCTGGAAATTAACCTCTTACTGGATATATGATTTGCAAATATTTTCTCCCTGTTGATGGGTTGTCTTTTCATTTTGTTAGTGCTTTCCTTTGCTATGCAGAAACCTTTGAGTTTGATGTAGTCCCATTTTTTAATTTTTTGTTTTGTTTCCCTTGCCTGAAGAGACATGGTATTCAAAAAGATACTGCCAAGACCAATATCAAAGAGTGCTCTGTATATGTTCTCTTCTAGGAGTTTTATGGTTTCAAGTCTTATAGTCAAGTCTTTAATCCATTTTGAGTTAACTTAGGCAAGAAAAGGAATAAAAGGGATTCACATTGGAAAGGAATAAATAAAACTGTAACTATTTGCAGATGACATGATTCTATACATGGAAAACACTAAAGAATCCACCAAAAACTACTAGGAATAATTAATGAATACAGTAAAGTTTCAGGGTACAAAATCAACATACAAAAATCACTTGCATTTCTATACACTAACAATGAACTAGCAGAAGGAGAAATCAAGAATACAGTCCGGGGCTGGCCCAGTGGCGCAGTGGTTAAGTTCGCATGTTCTGCTTCTCAGAGGCCTGGGTTTGCCGGTTCAGATCCCCAGTGTGGACATGGCACTGATTGGCAAAAACCATGCTGTGGTAGGTGTCCCACATATAAAGTAGAGGAAGATGGGCACGGATGTTAGCTAGGGCCAGTCTTCCTCAGCAAAAAGAGGAGGATTGGCAGTAGTAGTTAGCTCAGGGCTAATCTTCCTTAAAAAAAAAGGAATACAGTCCTATTTAAATCACAACAAAAAGAATAAAATATCTAGGAATAAATTTAACCAAGGAAGTGAAAGACCTATACACTGAAAACTATAAAACATTATTGAAAGAATTGTAGAAGAGAAAAAGAAATGGAAAGACATTCTGTGCTCATGGATAGGAAGAATAAATATAGTTAAACTGTCCATATTATCTAAAGCAATCTACAGATTCATTGCAATCCTAATGACATTTTTCATGGGAATAGAATAAAGCATCCTGAATTTTCTATGGAACTAGAAAAGACCTTGAATAATAATCAAAGCAATCCTGAGAAAAAAGAGCAAAGATGGAGGCGTCACCCTCCCTGAATTCAAAATATACTAAAAAGCTATAGTAATCAGAACAACATGATACTGGCAGAAAAACAGACACACATATCAGTGGAACAGAATTGAGAGCCCAGAGGTAAACTCACACATCTATGGACAGCTAATTTTCGACAGAGGAGCCAAGAACATACAATGGAGAAAGGAAAGTCTCTTCAATAAATGGTGTTGGGAAGACTGGACAGCCACATGCAAAAGAATGAAAATAAAGCATTATCTTACATCATACACAAAAATAAACTCAAAATGTGTTAAAGACTTGAATGTATTTTTTCTTTTGTCCCTTGTGCTTTTAGTGTTACAGGCGTGCCTCAGAGAGATGGTGGGTTTGGTTCCAGAACACCACAATAAAGCAAATATCACAATAAAGCAAGTCACACAAATTTTTTGATTTCCCAGTGCATATAAAAGTTATGTTTACACCGTACCATAGTCTATTAAGTGTGTAATAACATTATGTCTAGAAAAACAATGTGCATATTTTAACTAAAAAAATACTTTATTGCTACAAAATGCTAATCATCATCTGAGCCTTCAGCGAGACATAATCTTTTGCTGGTGGAGAGTCTTGTAAAAAACACAATATCTGCACAGCCCAATAAAGCAAAGCGCCATAGAAAGAGGTATGCCTGTATATGCGGGGAAAACACTGCCCACTTCCAGGTCACAAAGATTTACTCCTGTATATATGTTCCCTCAAAGTTTTATAACTTTAGCTCTTACATTTAGGTCTATGATCCACTTTGTGTTAAATTTTTCTATGTATGAGGTAAGAGTCCAACTTTAATATTTTCATGTGGCTATCCAGTTTTATTAGCACCATTTGTTGAAAAGGCTCCTCTTTCCCCGTTGAATGATCTTGGCACCTTCATCAAAGATCAAATGACCATAAATTTTTGGGGTTAATTTCTAGATTCTCAATTCTATTCTGTTGATTTGTATGTCTATTATTATGCCAGTACCACACTGTATTTATTAGTGTAGTTTAGAAATAAATTTTAAGATTGGGAAACATAAGTACTTTAACTTTGTTCTTTTTCAAGTTTGTTTTGGCTATCCTGGGTCCTTGTGCATAGCCATTGAATTTTATGATCATTTTATCATTTTTGCAAAAAATGGAGCTGGGATTTTTATAGGGATTACATTGAATTTGCAGAAGAATTTGGGGAATATTGCCATCTTAATGATATCACATCTTCTCATCCATGAACAAAGGATGCCTTTACTTTCTTGGATCTTCTTTAATGTTCTTCAATAATGTTTTATAGTATTCTCTATGTAAGTCTTGCTCTTCTTTTGTTAAATTTATTCCTAAGTATTTCATCATTTTGATACTATTTTAAATGATTTTCTTAATTTCAGTTTTAGTTTATTCATTTCTAATGTATAAAATACAATTAAATTTGTATATTAATTTTATATTCTGCCATCTTGCTGGACTTGTTTTTTAGGTTTAATAGTTTTTCCTGAGAATTCTTTAGGATTTTCTACATGTAGATCTTGTCATCTGCAACTATAGTTTTATTTCTGTACAGAAAATAGATAAAGAGGAAATAATCAAAATTTTAAACTTTTGTGCTTCAAAGGATACCATTAAGAAAGTAAAAAGGCAACTCACATAATGGGAAAAATATTTGCAAATCATTTATCTGTTAAGGAACTTTTCTCCAGAATTTATAAGTAACACAACCCATCAATAAAAAGACAAATCACTCAATTTAAAAATGAAGGATTTGAATTTACTTTCCAATCTGAGCCTTTTATTTCGTTGCTTTCCCAGTTGCCCACACTAGAACTTCCAGAACAATGTTGAAGAGAAATGGCAAGAGCAAACATTCTCGGCTTGTTCTAGATCTTAAGGGAAAAAACATTTAGTCTTTCACCATTAAATAGGATGTAGCTTTGAGTTTTTTGTAGAGGTTCTTTATCATGTGAGAAGTTTCTTCTGTTTGTAGTCTGAGTGTTCTTATCGTGAAAGGGTATTGGATTTTGTCTAATGATTTTTCTGCATCAATCAATATGATCATATAGTTTCTATATTTTATTCTATTAATATGTTGTGTTACATTGATTGATTTTCAGTTGTTAAACCAACCTTGCATTCCAGAGGTAAATCACACTTGGTCATGGTATATAGTCATTTGTATGTGTTGCTGGATTTTGTTTGCAAGTGTTTTGTTGAGGACTTTTCCTCAAAAAAATTCATAAGTAATAATGGTCTGTACTTTTCACTTAGTTTAGCTTTATAATTATTGCTTTATGAGAATTAAATAGAATAAAAGAGTTACAAACAAAAATATATTTATACTGTCTTTTATATTTCCTATGTAATTATCTTTGCTGGTGGTGTTTATTTCTTCATGTGGATTTGAGTTATTGTTTAGTGTGTTTTCATTTCAGCTTTAAAGACTTCCTTTAGTATTTCTTCTAGGGGAGGTATTCTGACAAGAAATTCTCTTAGTTTTTGTTTATCTGGAAATATCTTAATTTCTCCTTCAATTTTGATGGATAATTTTGCCAGATATAGAATCCTTGGTTGGCACTTTTTTCTTTCAGCACTTTAAATATGTCATCTCACAGCTTTTGGCTTCCATAATTTCTTTTTTTTTTTCTTTTGAGGAAGATTAGCCCTGAGGTAACTGCTGCCAATTCTTCTCTTTTTTGCTGAGGAAGACTGGCCCTAAGCTAACATCTGTACCCATCTTCCGTTACTTTACATGTGGGACACCTACCACAGCATGGCTTGCCAAGCAGGTGCCATGTTCACACCCGGGATCTAAACCTGGTGAACCCCTGGCCACCAAAGCAGAACGTGTGCACTTAACCGCTGCATCACCAGGCAGGCCCCTGGCTTCCATAATTTCTGATAAGAAATCTGCTGCTTATTTTATTGAGAATCCTTTGTATATGATGACTTGTTTTTCTCATGCCTCTTTTATGATTCTCTGTTGGTCTTTGTCTTTCTACAGTTTCACTATAACATTTCTAGGTGTGGATGTCTAACCTATTTGAAGTTCAGTGAGCTTCCTGGATGTGTATATTCATGTATTTTATCAAATTTGTGAAATTTTCAGTCATCATTTCTCCAAATATTCTTTCTGCCCCTTTCTCTCTCCTCTCTCCCTCTGGGACTCCCATTATGTGTATGTTGGTATATTTGATGGTGTCCCACCAGGCTCTGAGGCTTTGTTGATTTCTTAAAATAAACTTTTTATTTTAGAATAGTTTTAGATTTACGGAAAAATTACAAAGATAGTACAGAGAGTTTTCATATTGTCCACATCCAGTTCTCCCAACTGTTAACATCTTATATTGGTATGGTACATTTGTTACAATTTTTACCTAATATCTTTTTTGTTGCAGTATCCCATCCAGGACACCACATTACATTTAATAGTCATTTCTCCTAAGGCTCTTTTTGGCTGTGATAATTTATCAGACTTTCCTTGTTTTTGATGAGCTCTACAATTTTAAAGAATTAAAAACTGGTCAAGTATTTTGTAGATTGTCCCTCAGTTAGAAATTGTCTTAAATTCTTCAGATGCTTAGAATGGGTTTATGTGTTTTGAGAAACTGTTCATTTTTCTTCATTCTTTTTTCTTTCTGTTCCTCCTCTGAATAGTTTCAATTGACCTATCTTTGAGTTTGCTGATTCTTTCTTCTGCCAACTCAAATCTGCTGTTGAGCTATTCTAGTGAATTTTTAAATTTCAGTTATACTTTTCAGCTCCAGAATTCCACTTCATTCTTATTTTTATAATTTTTATTTCTTTGTTGATATCCTCTTTTTGTTGAGATATTGTTTTCATACTTTATTTTAATTTTTTAAAATGAATTTTTAAAGTTTTCTTGAATATATTTATAATAGTTGATTTAAGATCTTTATCTAATAAATCCAACATCAGGGCTTCCTCAGAGTTTCTGTTGACTTTTTTATCCCCTGTGTATGGATTGTACCTCTTTGTTTCTCTGTGTGTCTCATGATTGTTGAAAATGGACATTTAAAATAATATAATGAGGAAGCTCAGATTATCCCACCTCTCCCAGGTTTGTTATTTGTTTTTATTGTTGCTGCTGCTGCTACTTTTTGTTTGTTTAATGACTTTCCTGGCCTAATTCTGGAAATTCTGTATTCCCAGTTGTGTACAGCAACTGAAGTCTCTGCTTACTTGGCTTAATGGCCAGCAAATGAACAGAGGTATTTTTAAATGTCTTGAACCAATAAGTCTTTCTTTGCTGAGCAACTGTGAGTTTGTTGAAGTATGGCTTCAACACTTTCCAGTTTACAACTCTGCCTTAGCCTTTACTTCCTGCTTATATAGGATCAAGGTCAGCCAGAGGTGAGAGATTTGGGCTTCCTTGTATCTTTCCTGGGCATCCACACATTCCTACACATACATATTGCATTCTACATCCCTAGGACTATGTCAGAGCTTTTCAAAACCCTGAATGGACATTTCATTCTTTGATCTTCCTTTTAAGTTTTTGAGCAGGCTCTTTTTTTGCTCCAGCTGCCTAAGGTATCTGTGGTCTTAAACAGTTGTCACTGATTGCTTTTTACTAACAACCTGGGAATAGGGCTTTTTCTAGTGATTGAGCCCTTTGGTCAAATTAA
This sequence comes from Equus asinus, assembly GCF_041296235.1. NCBI lineage: Eukaryota > Metazoa > Chordata > Mammalia > Perissodactyla > Equidae > Equus > Equus asinus. The sequence goes on along the minus strand of NC_091799.1, from coordinate 80,715,361 downwards.
TGACAAGCCCTGTGATTGGGGATTTTTCATGGAGCTGCCAGACTTGTCAAATAGTGACAGTGTTCAGAGGATAGGACTTTTTGAAGAGCTTTAAATCTGTCTGTCTTCTCAGATAGCTGCTAGCTGCTAGTTTTACAGCTTCTACTGTTGCAGAGCTGCTGGGTTTGAAGGCTACCGAGGAGCTATGGAGAAGGGAATGGAAATAGGGCAAGTTAAAATGACTAAAAGCTCTCTGTTTTTACTGAGATTAAGTTTTTTTCCTGGATAAATGCTTCTTAGATTGTTACAAACCTTTTGCTAATTTCTAGAGTTATGAAAAAGTTGATTTTACAATTTTGATTGGTTTTCTTCAAAGGTTTTTCTTTTTAAGGATTTTTATTTTTTTCCTTTTTCTCCCCAAAACCCCCCAGTACATAGTTGTATATTCTTTGTTGTGGGTCCTTCTAGTTGTGACATGTGGGACACTGCCTCAGCGTGGTTTGATGAGCAGTGCCATGTCCATGCCCAGGATTTGAACCAATGAAACACTGGGCCGCCTGCAGCGGAGCACGTGAACTTAACCACTCGGCCACAGGGCCGGCCCCTGATTGGTTTTCTTATTGTCTTTATGGAGGAATGGATATTTGAAAGTCCATACTCTGCTATTCCTGAAGTTCTGCTCTACATCTATGTTTTAATTTGATATTTCCTACTCAAGTATTCCTTAGGTTTTGGTTGTCCGGTATGGTAGGCGTCCATTAAGTGGTACCTATGTTGCAAGACTTCTGGGCAAAAGAATTTGATACTTCCAACCTAGAGGTGAGAAATTCTTTTACAATCCAGATTTTGCTAGTTGTATAGGTGATAATAGTATGACAAGATAAGTCATGGATTGGAATTATATTTTAACCCCTCTTTTGCTAATCTCAGACAATTTCTTAAGCTTCTAGGGTACTGGATAACATTCTAATTCATACCCTACACCCCATAATCTCACATCTCTTTCTCAAGGGCAAGGCACGTAAGTTCCGTCACAGCTTAGTCCCAACTGCCTCCTCCACCTGAGTTCCCAGCCCTTTGGGAACTTCCTACCTTCCCTCCAATACAAGCTAGTATCAGCCTCTAAAGTATAAGATTTCCAGGGTAAGTCGATCAGGGTCCCTGCCCTCCCTTTTGCTCTCAGGAGTTTTCATATGCACAGATCGATTTGTGATGACCTGTGTGTGACCAGATTTCCAGTCCTTTGTTGTTGTTGATTATTCCTTTATGAAAGTTATAAACTTATCTTGCACATTTGCTTATAACACTGATCTCTTCATTTTCAGTTTCTTTATTTGAGTCTCTTTTACATTTCATATTGCACATTCAAACACCTTGGAGACAGGGATATTGAGCTTTTCTTTGAATCTCTAGGGCTATCACAGGCCTAATGCATATTTAGCTTTCTGTAAGTGTTTTTTTGAGTTAGTGAATAGCTACATATCCTGGTAAATCCTACATGTACAGACTTTGTTTAAACTTCTCAGTAGGAAGGTAAAACTCTACACCCACATCTTTAGATGTGGTATCCCCATCAGCTTAAGAAACTTCAGATATTCCAATTTCTCTGTCTTTCTCAAGGCATGTCTTACAGAGAGCTTCCCAGTGTGGCCCTCAACCAACTTTCCAGTTGCATTTTCTGCCAACCTGGAGCCCTAACCTAAGCTGCTCTGGTCCACAAACATGTCATGTGTTTTTGTTATGCGTTGTACCTTTACATATTAATATTCTTCCTCACTTCCACCATGAGAAACTCTTATTCATTCTTAAGATCCAGCTAAAAATCCATGCCTTCTCTACACTCTTCTTTGACTTCCCTAGCAGATTTAGTTCCCTTTTTCTCTTTGTTCTAATAACCGTTGGGACCTTCCTTTTCTTATCACGTTGTTATAATTATTTATTTATATGTCAGTTCTTATCAGAGTGCGTGCCACATGAAGGAGCCCAGACAATGGTTGATGAATGAATATATGAATGTTTACTCCTCAACTAGATTGCAGAGTTGCTGAAAGTTGGAGAGTGTGTTTATTCTTTGTGCTCCAAGCATTGTGCCTGGCCCGTAGCAGACACACAGTGTTTCTCTATTGAATACATGAATGATGTCAGAAAGTACACCTGTTTAGTCATAGAAAACTTAAAGGATCATACTGACAAGAACATGCATGCAGTATTTCAAGTGTACTAAATTGGATCTTGCTGGCAGGACCATAGAAGGTCTTTGAGAGAAATGGAAAAAGAGACCCCAAATGGATGGACACAACGGTGAAGACACAGGTCTTAGTGAACAGAGAGGCCTTTGTGTAAACAAAAATGAGCCCCCTTCTGGATGAAGCAGCCCCATGCCAGGGATAGGACTTGGCAAGCTGAGCATAGGTAGATTTCACACCCTCGTCCCACCTTTAGACAGGTGTGTGCTGTGTGTATCATTGTGTGTAACAGCCCTGCTTTTCATCCACTGCAAAGGACTAACTTTCTCTCCCACTGAGAGTTGCTGCATTCCTTAACATGGGGAGAGGGACCTACTTATGCTCACAACCAAATCCTATCCATCTTTAGTTCTTAGAACAACCCAATTTTTTCCAGGGCACATGGTCTTTTAAAGAAGGCAGGACCAGTCACTCTGTGGATATGACCGTGGTAATAGTGTATTTGATTGGAAAAGGATCCTTCTTTGTTAAAGCCTATTTTTTAAGCAACTGTCTAGTGCCAGAGCCCATGATTTGGGAATTTTTTCTAATATTTTTAGCTTCTTTAGTCTAAAATATAAACAGCAAACTGCATATATGTTGCTAATAACTTGGAGTTATTTGCCTTGGAAATTACTTAATCCTAAGAATAACTCATCTAACTCTGAAAGAATTCCTTGTTTTAGAATATCTTTAGTCGATCTGAAAAATGAGCAGATTAATTAAAAGAATAAAAAATAAAGGAGCATGGATATCCATGGGACGGCAGCTTCTACTGACCTTGTAAGATGTATTCCCTTACCAGATGGCAAGGTGGCGAGGAGTCAGGTAATCCCTTGGCAAATAAGAACTGCAAGTAGAGAAGGAGAAGACTTTTCCCAGAATACATTCCTTATTCCCTTGGGGTCATCATTTACATCATATGCTCTGTCTCCAGAGCAAAGATGTCCCAGTGGTTTCTCTGTGTTCAAAAACAACTGTTGATTATCATGTTACACTGATTGAGCATATGCTATAACAAGAGTGGACTTCCACCAATTTATACACCAGTGATATTCCGCACATTTTGACTGGTTGGAAATTTGAAGTATGTATTAAAAACTTTCAGAGAGAAGTACTGTTATACCTGAATACTTCAGCAAGTCCATAAAAGCCCTTTTCAAGCCTACTGTGTTACAGAATCATGATATTAGCAGACTTACACTGCCTTCTGGGGGCTACATAATACAAGTAAGAGGAGGGGATGTGCCCTTCACTTTTATTGGGTACAAGGCTAAGTTCTGATAAAATTTGGAAATGGGTAGTGTTTGTTTTTGGATTCTCCCTCCTGAATGATCTTTACTTAATCTCTGCAGGCCAAGGTTATGACCCAGGCCGAAGCCCTGACAAGTGGCTTTCAGGGCATATCTTTCCAAATATGTGTAGTGGACTAGGCATACAGACTGCTAGGATAGGAAGGGCATGAAAGGGTAGCCATGATGGAAGATCAGAAGGGGATGGCAGGTGCCCTTCCAAGGAATGGAAGCACAAGTCGTTGATCTGACTATCTTCTTCCACAGTCATGCTCTTCAAAACGTGGTCTGCTTTACCCTAGTCATTTTAGGCAAATGTTTGTTATCTCAAACTTTAAAGTCATTTTGGGGGAGCAAATTGTAAAACTGGACATGAGAAGACTTAAAAACAGTGTTTACTGTTATTGTTGATAAGATTTCTTTGTAGCATTCATTATCTCTTCGCTTCCCTTCTAAGATCTGTTTCTCTTTTATTAATTTAAAATATTTTATTCAAAGTTTGATTGATGTAGTATGATATACTAACTATACTTTACCAAATATTTCAGTTAAAAGAGTAATAATAAATAAAGGAAATAGGATAGTAAGTTACATCACCTAAGTGGAGAAGGAATTCAAGGTATTGCATCACTATTTTTTCATTGGCCTTCCCACGATACTGGCTTCAAACTCATATGAAGAAATCATTTGTTTATTTCCCCAGGCCCACCTCCTTTTAGGCGTGGATTTTTAACTTGCAGTTAGTAGGCACTTTTAGGCTAGATTTCAGGAAGTTCACAGACACTCAAAAAATGGTATACACATTTTGTGTATACACATGGATGTGTGTTATCTTTCCTGTGGAAAAACTCCCATAACTCTCATCAGATTCTCACTGGTATCCGTGATTTAAAAAAAAAAAAAAGAAAAGGTTTAAAACCACTACTTGAGAGCAATCTCTTCAGAAATAGTGTGCCAGGAACAGTATATAAAGTTTGTGTTAAGTGATCTCTATAAGCTGCTAAAAATTTATTTTGGGTCCTTGAAGGTCGTTGTATCTTCCCCCAAATAATTTTATAGTCCAAAATGATGTTATTGAATCAGTAACCCCATAATATTAGAAATTCTGCAAAATGTATGGCAACTATCTCTATTCTAAGATATCCTTTTATTGGTAGGGGAGGTTAGGACTTTGACTTGTATTCAAGTATATTCAGTATATTTTTCTATTAAAGAATGTCACTGAATTTTCGGAAGTTAAAAGTAAGGGGAAAATAGACCAGTGGTTAAAACTGATGTTTGCATTCCGTTTGATCAGAGAGGCACAATAGTTGAAAATGCATCCACCATCTTTGTCTTCTTTCTGTCATTGGATTCGTAGGCTCATTAACAGCCCTGGATCATTTGAGACCTCTATTCCAATTTATCACTGTTCATTTACTCATCTATTTTTCCCACTATGAACTCTTCAAGGGCAAGGACTGTATCTTGTTTATCTTTGTAAGAATTTAATGAATTTATTAAAATTTATTAAATTTAATAAATAAATACATCTTTGGTATATAATGCATATTTGACAAATGTTTGTTAGTTGAGAGAGTATATTAATAAATGAATGAGTTAATGAATTTCTTCTAAAGTGTGAGCCTAATTTGGTAATAAGTGATTCAAAAATAAACACAACTTACAATTAGAAAGTCTTTACTGATTCTTGACGTAGTAATATAAACTGTAAAGTAAATATTAATAACTAATTTGATAGAACAGCTAATATTATTTAATTAAATATTTCTGACAGTGCCCAAGAGGATCATTGTTAGAGTCGTCAATGCAACATTTAGGGCTATTTTAAGATTCTAGTAATAGTATAATTTAAAGAAATGGTCATTTAAATTTCAGTTTTGCCTTCTGAGTGAAATATTTTTCAAAACCATAGCTAAGTTTTTCCATTTACAAGAAAACATCTAGTTATCTGTTTTTGTATTGGCTTCTTGTAGAAATTCTAGTGTCTATTTAAACAGAAAAGTGTGTAAAATTAATGAGTTTCAGTTTAGCCATTCAAGAGTAATAAATACATGGAGTTCAGGACAATAGAAAAGCTCAATGTATTTACATGATTGAGTAGTTTTAGAGAGGAATGATATATTTGAAAGAACATGAGATAATTCATAATATTAGACCATGATAATACCTCTGATATTTGTTGTTTGTTTTTAATTCAATGCCAATGTCTAATTATGTAAAATACTTTAATGCTTAGGGTTTCGAGTTCCAAACTTAATAATTTTTCTCGCTTGGAGCCAACACTTCACCTTTTGGGTGTGCAGTTCGACCAGAATGTGGCCCACAACATCATCACTGAAAAGCCTGGGGCAGCAACGAAACTTTTATATCAATTGTACACTGTTCTTCAGAAAAAGAGGAAAAGCGGACTCACTGGATTGGAAATGCAAACAATGCAACCTCTGACAAATATAAGACTTCAAAACATGAAAAGTGAGGCTTTTCGAGATGTGAGTACATAAAGAAATACAACCATGTCACAATGTAAAACTTGGTAAAGAGAAATGACACTGGTGTTGCATTCTCAAAGAAGCCCTATTGGGTATATATGTCCCTTATGTATGTTATTGGTCATACTTGGGTTTTATTTTCTATTAATATTTTCAATTGATTTATCCATTTTGGTGTCTCCCTCCATCCTATCCACATTACCATAGCTTATTGAATTCTATTTGTTTCTAATTCTCAGTGCTATTTATGCCTGCTTCGCTCTTTCCATTTCTACCCCTAGGATATCTGCTCAGATCTCCTTACGAACTATTTCAGCAACCTACTAACATGTCTCCCAATCTTCAGGCTTTCTCCTAGCGGTTAGTCAACTGCTAGATGAATTGTCCCCAAATTCCACTTTCACTGGGTTCTTCTTCTGCTCAGAAACTATCTGTTTTACATACATCCTGTCTCCAATTTAGACTGACATTCAAGATCTTTCATTAATTGGTCTCAACCTGTCTTTCTAACTTTATTTCTTCACAGTCCTCAGCATAAAGTCTTTCTTCTCCATTGGTTGGCAGCCTGTCCTTGAGTAGAACTTGTATTTTCCTGCTCTTCCTTCTCTCCCACTCAAGCTCACCCTTTTCATCTCTCCTCTTCCCTCAAACTTTTCTCAATCTGCTTCTCTGCAACCTTCGCAGTACACATGGATCCTTCCTCTGGAACTCCTAGGGCACAGATAATTCTCATTCTCTGGTACTAACCTCCTGCTGCCGATACTGTTGGTTAACTTTCATTATTTATTTGTCATATGCCCTCACAAGATTTTTGGTTCCTCAAATTCAACTAATATGCCTAATACAATGCTTTGAACATTACAAATACTTATTAAATGTATTTTGATTGATTTATACAACTTTTTAGTTGACAGTTCTCTCTAGTTCCTGTGCTATTTTCTTATGGTAAGTGAAGCACATTAACTTTTCCAAGCCTCCAGGATAATGGGGAGTGCTGCACTGATGCAACACACTAAATAGCAATGGAAATAATTAAAATTGTATATTTAATTTATGAAGCAACAATGACATAGTAAATGTGAATGCCATATCCGCTTTCAGATTTGTCTGTTCTTAATGTACATCATTATGATCCTGGTAGCATAATGAACTCAGTATCCATGGAGAGCTAGAAATTAGATATGGCTTAAAGCTGAATAACTTAGTATATTGCATCCTGCCTCCTTTACTTGCAAGCTGATTAACTTTGGGCTAGTCCCTGGAACAGTCTCAGTCTCAATTTTCCCAAATGTAAAAACAAGGATGATTATCTCTGCCTGTCTCAGAGCTAGGCTTTTTTGTAGTTTCAAGAAGACAATATACAAGACAATTCTTTGTAAAGTATAAAACTATCAATGGTAAAAGTGCTGTAAGAGCTGTGTAGATGAGGCCAAACAAGAGGCCATTGGATTTGACGTTGGCCATGGGTGACCTTCCAGAGTCAATCATTCATTCATTGGACAAATATCTGTTGGGGTCATACTTTATGTCAGGCACTTGCACAATGAACAACACAGGAAAAACCCCAACCCTCATAGAGCTTACATTTTAGGGAGAGAAAAATATTTTGGTAGAGTGATGTGGATTGCAGTGAGTTGAGGAGTAAATTGAAGATGACAAAGAGGGGAACATAGATTACTCTTTCAAGAAATGCGAAGGCAAAGGAGAAAAGAAAATAAGAACAGTAGCAGTGGGAGAGAAGCTCAAGGGAAATATGAGATCATTTGTTTGTTTTATGGACACAGAGACTAGGACAACTTGTCAGCTGAGAAAAAGAATCAGTGGCAGGAGATGACTAGTGTGAGGACCAAGTAGAAGGAGATCCTCTGGGAAAGAAAAGAGGGAGAATGAATCAATGGTCCTGATGAAGGAGGAGATATCTTAGGAAAGAATTAAGATACTTTAAGATTTATTTTTTGATTCCAGATGGAAGAAGAAACAGGTGTCTATTATACAATAATATAAATAATGAGTAAAATTTACTGAATATACATAGTGAGATGCCAAGCCCCGTTCCAGGTGCTTTATATATATATCATCTTGCTTGATGTCTACAACAGTCCAATGAGATAGGTACTTTTATGATTCCCGTTTTACAGATGGTGAAACTGAGGTTCAGAGAGATTAGGTAACTTGCCCAACTTCATGTAGGTGGGAGAGCTGAAACTCAAACCTAGGCAGTCTGACTCTAGTAGCCACACACTTACCAGGGGGCTGTATGATATCTCAGTGGGTATTTCTTGGGTTTGGGGGGAAAATAAGAATTAAGTTGAAGATATAGATGATACGTGTTGAAGTGGAGAGGTGGCATGTTCAAGGCCTTTACATTTTCCTTGCCACTGTGAAGATGGAGGCCCACCCATTTTTAACAGTGAGAAGAGCAGGAGGGTGGGTAAGGGATTAAAGTCAGCTCAAGGGTCCTTAAGAATTCTTCCAGGTAAGAGTCAGTATCTACTGAGGCCGTGTTAGAAGAGAAGGACCAAAAACGGTTTGAGCAATAGTACTGTTTCTTTTTGTTTTTGGTAAGTCTTCAGTTCCTAAGGAGATTACTTTTGGATATAAAAGTTTTAGTTAAATACATTAGCCGCATTGCTCTGTGTCCCACTTTGTAATCATCTTTGAGAGTTCATTTTCTTGTACTGTTGCACTCTCATTTCCAGTGGCCTGGAAGTTTTAATGTTTCTTCACTTTATTAGGAAGTGGCTTAAGTAATTAAAAGAATCTGGCTTCTTATATTGTCTCATGTGTGTTGAAATTAGGTTTATAAAATTATTTTTATGAAAATGTATTTCCAGTAATTCAGGTATGATTCACTGAAAATCAAACTTAGAGCAAAAAATTTAGCTATGAAAGTATATATAAGACTATTTTGTTAGGAGGAATTCAAATCGTGTTTTTTTATTGTCCTTACATTAGTTAAGGATATGAGTGATTAGTATGGCGCTTGAATTTTTCTAACCATCAACAGTAGTAATTCATTGAAATTTTATTTTGAAGACAAATTTTATATGTGCTTATAATGATGGTATACTCTTTATTCTCTAATAATGGAATCTTTTGAAATGCTTTCTTTGTTTAGAGACTTAGAAACCTGATACCACGTCAAACTGATTTCAATCTGATGCGAGTTACACACAGGTTTCAAGAAAAATATAAACACATGAAAGAAGATTTTGTCCAAATGCATTTTGAGAAACTTGAAAATTTTCAAAAACTCAAGGAAGAACAAAGATGTTTTAATATCGAAAAGGTTTTATAGAACAATTTTTCCAGAAACTAACTAGTGCATAGTATACTGTTTGCGATGTATGCCTATAGTACACATTGCATAGTCATTAATGTAGCACATGTTGCGTGTTCCTTATCCGTGACTCATGTTCTGCTCTGCTCTCACCTTTCTCTCCCTCACTTTTCCCTTTTCTCCATCCCCCATCTTGCTGACTGTCACCTCTACTTGTGGCTCAGAATAAGAACTGCTGTTCTCTAGAGTGGCAGATCTCTTTAATTTGTCTGGTAAAAATTAATGCTTCGTATGCTTTTGTGATGGGGGGTTGCTACTAGCTGCTCCAGCGAAGGCTTATGACCATTGCCATCTCTAAGAGATGCAATGATTTTTCATCAAGAGCAGACATTTTCCCCTCTCTTCTCACTCTTTGGCAACCTTTTGGTCTTTCTACCCTTCCCCATTTTTCCTCTACTGGCAATATGGGTGATTCTCTGCTTGCTTCCTTTTCCAACCCCCTTAAACATCTCCTAACATCTTCCTAGCCCTTTTTGAAGTGCTTTGACTAACTCCTCGCTGCTTCTCATGTTTCTTTGAAAATCTTTAATGATCTCCTTTGCCTTTAAGGACATGAGAAGACAATGGTGTGAGGAATCATTAAAGACTTTTAAGAGAATTTTAGATGGCTGGGTATATGGAATGTGTAAACTACAGGCAAAAGAGTTATAGTTCTCTCATTGTGCTGTAAATAATTTTTTAAGCTCATATATTTAGAATGATAAGAAATTAACATATTCTGAATGTAGTCAACTCCTTATGAGGAGGGAGGGAAAGACAGAGACACTCTAGAAGATCTTATGATCCCATTCCTTGCCAGAGAGTGGATACAGGATTAGGCTTGCCCTTGGCATTTCATGATAAGGAGATAAGGCACTCCTAAAGTAGTGTTTAAGATGAGACTGAGTGCTGGGACTCTAGTTTATGTGGAACCAGCCTGTCCAACTTTGATGTGCCAAGTCTAATGCAGAAAGTCTCCAAAGAAAGCTGGGAAAAACAAAATCTGACACCATTAAATATTCTGAAATAAATTATGTTAAAAATGATAGGAAGCAAATAGGACAAAAGGGAGAGACTTTGTTTTCCTGGTTTTCTTTCGAAAGAAAGATAAACACATTGCAGTTAGATTAAATCACATTTTGGAAAGTGAATTAAAGAAAATTTTAGAATTATTTACAATTTCTGACTTTTACTGGTGAATTGAAGTTTCTTATCTTTAGATGTAGGAACTAATGATCTTATCACTTCCAATGTAATGCTTTAGTAGTAAAGTCATGATTAGTTTCACTTGTTACATCTTGAATCTATTATTTTTAAAATATTTTATCTGATTTACTGTTTTTTTTCTTTCAATTATGCCCTCCTGCTTATATTCTTCTTAAATAATTACTGCCTACATGGAGAAGAGATGATCCAATAATGATATCACGTAGTTTAGTGTTAATTCAATATTTTAGAGAATCTCTGAACTCATTGTTTAAGTGTGACTGAGTTTTGGGGAAGCTTGTCATTTCTTCTGGGTTCCCCAGGAGCACTCCTGGAGACCATCTCCTAGACTGAATTTTCTCTTCAGACCGTCTTCAGAGACAGAACTTTCTCTTCCCGTTTTTGGGCATGTCATCAAGGTGGAACAAGGGAAAGAATTATACTCCTCTTTGTATTTGAGATACCTGTATTAGCATTTTAATATCATCACCCAAAATGAAAATACACACATTTGATAGGCATAAGTTGGGATTCCAAAGTTGTGCTTAATATCATACTTTTAAAAATAAGTCATATTGACACCTGCTTCCTAACATTATATGGTTGTGACATGTAGTCCATTGGTTAATTGCTGAGTTTTGAAAATTTCAGTCAAAAAATTGTATATATGCGTACCTATGAGTGTATAACATTGCCTGTTATTGCGATGAACTGAATAACTAAACTAATGTGTATGGAATATTCAGCAACGCTTGAGTAGAAGACGACAAAATGAAATAATGGCCAAAATCCAAGCAGCTATCATACAGATTCCTAAGCCTGCATCAAATCGTACTCTAAAAGCACTTGAGGCCCAAAAAATGATGAAAAAGAAAAAAGAGGCAGAGGTAAGTGATAATCCTTTAATATTGTGTTGTGTTATGTTAATGAAAGAATGGTTTTTCCCTTAAAACATAGAGACTTCCCAAAACTTCTTATGTTCTTTTCAGATTATTTCTGGCATTGTCCCATCTCATTTAAACTCCTCTACTGTTTGCATATCCAATCCATTTGATACTGTTATTTGTTCAGAAACAGAGAATGTAGCTGTAGGCCAGGGATGGCAAACTCCTGTTAAATGACAGTACCTGTCTGGACTCCTGTGTTGAGAATTCTGTGATCACCAGCAAATTAGACCAGAATGGGTGTTCTTGTAATGGGTCATGACTCCCATGAGTAGAACAGAAGCCAGCTGAGGTACACATACCTCGTATGTGCCATTTCTACTATATATTTTTACTCAGTTCCTCTTCACTATGCTATACTATTGTCTGATGAATCCTAGAAATGTTAAGTTATTTGGCTGTTATCAGTATATTTAAATTTAAGATACCCACACTGGTGATATTTTACTAGACCATACCAACTGTCAATTATTCCAATAGGATACAATCTGATTATATTTCACGAGGGAGCGATACTACTACATTTTGATACTGATTCCTTCAGTCTGTACTGTATACTGCTACAATGCTTGTTAATGATGTTCTCTCCCATGACCTAAGAAAAAGATTAATAGCTACCATTTATTGAGCATCTGCTATATGTCAGACTGTGGGTTCGGTACTTCACATTATCTTTAATTTATAAGTGACTCTTCTAAGTAGGGTGCTATTTTTCCCATTTTGTAGATAAGGAAATTCAGTCTCAGAAAGCTGACATGTTTTACCCAAGTTCACAGTTCTGGTAAAGCAGAAATTGACAAGTTTCTCTAATTTCTCAATCCATTGCATTTTATATTAATCCACATTTCTTTTTTTAATATTAAAAAATTCTGTAGTTGGATTCTAAAAAATACCACCCACAGAGGCTTTTTTCTGACTCCCTTTTAGTAAAGTATTTAATTCCTGTATTTCCCTGATTTGATTAAAGTTTATTAATAAGAATTTGCGTAGACAGGATGAGCTAAAATTAGTTTCCAGAGAGCAAATTAATAGTGTGAATAAGGTTGTGCAAGAAATGTTTAAAACAGTTGAGACAACGACAATGGTTTTTAAAGAAATATTTATATCCCAAAAATGCTTGTTTTCATTTAAAAGAATTGCATTCAAGAATGCATGGCCTAGGGGCTGGCCCCGTGGCCGAGTGGTTAAGTCTGTGCGCTCCACTGCAGGCGGCCCAGTGTTTCGTTGGTTCGAATCCTGGGCACGGACATGGCACTGCTCATCAAACCACGCTGAGGCAGCATCCCACATGCTACAACTAGAAGGACTCACAACGAAGAATATACAACTATGTACTGGGGGGCTTTGGGGAGAAAAAGGAAAAAATAAAATCTTTAAAAAAAAAAAAAAGAATGCATGGCCTAACTCTGATAATCTTCATTCTCATTAAATGCCCTTTGATGCACTGTCAGAACTAGAATTGTGAACTGAGTGATTTAGGTTAGGCAATTTTCAGATTCTTTTAGGTGTATTTAGCCTATTCTAAAAGTAACAAATAAAAATTATGAAAGTGTTGTAGAATGCAGCTTTTCATATCTTGCCTCCTAATTAGCTCAAATTAGTAGAGTCTGTCACTTTATAAACTTGAATGAATATGGTAACTGAAGATTTTCAGTGGTTTTTAGAGGTGGAAAACTGATAATGAATTTTCTTTAAAGGATGTGGCCAATGAGATTAAGAAGTTTGAAGCATTAATAAAAAAGGATCTCCAGGCCAAAGAAAGGTGGGATGTAAACTATTTTAATAATCATAAAACTTCATTCTGTTCTACCTATAAGTTTTGAATATTTACAATTAGTTTATCTGGACTAGCTCTTCCAAAGCTGGTTTCACTTGGTCGAATCTTCATTAAGACATTATATGAAGGAAGATAAATGAGCTAAGATTGAGATTACTTATTCATTAACAACTTTCGTAAAGATCAAGAGGGAAAGTGGCTACTGTGAGATGTGAAGTTTATTTTTCTATGCTCTGCTTATTCTTCTAAGTTCACACACATTTTTAAACAGTCACTAAAATTGTTTCAAGTTACCATTAGTTTAAATTTGTCACAGTGAAGTCTTGGTAGACTCTAGTTGGTTTCTGTCACGTTGCCTCCTCAGCATTTAGCACAGGGACCAGCAGTAAAGAGTTGTTGAATGAATTTATTGACCGAATGTCACTAAGACAGGCAGTTTGGTGAGTTCATTGCAAAAAGTCCCCAGTTAATGGGCTTCATTTGCTTAAAGATAAGGATTCCCTCCCTTTTTGTTTCCTACTGGGGGTCATTCACTCACAGAAAATAATCAATCAGGGAGCACATATGTAGGAGCTACTTGAGTTCTGCATTTTTAAATGGAAAATATCCAAACCCTACTCATTTATATTTTATGGAATATGAAATAAATCTGTTAAAGAAGAAAAACAGATGCAAATTAGATATTTCAGTTCCATATTAATATTTATGAGGGAAGATAATAGAGTCAAATGAGGAGGAATAAGAAAAAGCTAGAAGAAGAAATGGCAAGGAAGTCAGGTGTGGAAGGAACATGAAGCAAAATGGGGAATACATACATTACCTTTCCTTCTACCCTCTGCAGAAACTCCTGATGCCCTATTCTGACTCCCACCCCCAGTGCTGCCCCAACTCCGAAAGAAACCCCGCAATCCAAGCCTACTCTCACATGCAGCTGCCAGTTGAACCCCACCACACCCACCCTATCCTTGGTCCACGAAACCACTGCATTTCTTCCAACTCATTCACTCAGCTCACCAGCCACATGCTCTGAGGGATAAACAGATGGTGTCCACCAGAACGACCATCTTAAAATATTAAAACACTTTGTTACTTCTTGGGGAATGGCATTCCCTGTAGCTCTATGGCTGGCCCCTTTCCTGGGACCCCTCCATATCTACATAATTTAGCAACCAGAATTAACACCAAGCACACCAGCATCTTCCAATCCCTGCAACAGCATCCATTTGATTGATTGGTGTCCTTGCCGTGTCAGTTATTAAATGTTTTAAAGATCATGCCTACACAATACAGCTGCAAACATTCCCCCTGCTCCCTATAACCTTTGCCAACCCAACCTGAACCTAGTCTCTCCGTCAGTTAGCTTTAGAAACCCCAAAACAAGAGTGAGTTAAATTGGATAGAAGTTTACTTCTCTTTTGTGTAATAGAAATGAGAATGTAAGCAGCCCTGGGCTTGCATTGCAGCTCCAAGGTCATCAAGGACCGAGGCTTTCCTTTAGCTCAGCTGCCCTGTTGTGTGGTTTTTGTCCTCAAAGTCACATTCACAATACAAGCTGGCTGCTGGGGCTCATTTGGCCCATGTTTCAGATATCAGGAAGGAGGATAGACAAAAAGTGGATATCTCCAATCTGAAATAGCTCCTTTGAAGAGCCTTCACAGAAGTCCCATATAACATTTCTGCTTACATCTTATTGGCCAGAATTCAGTCACGTGGCCATACTTAACAGAATGGGAGGCTGACAAATGTAGTCTTTAGCTGGGTGCTTTGTTTTCCTGAATAAAATCGGGGCTCTGTTTTGAGGAAAAAGGGAAGGAAATAGCAGTGCCTGTCCCAGGTTCTTTCTCTGCAGAGGCCTCCCCCTGGGCTTGCCAGAGATTTCCCACTTGGGGGCCATGAGCTGTAGACATCCTCACTTCTCAGAGCTGCAGGATAGGGCCTCGGGCAGCCTGAGTCCCTGGACCAGTCACTTTTGGCTGTGAGCAGCCTCGTCTGAGACTCCAGATCCCTTACAGGGTGCTGCACAAGGAGCATTTTCTCTGATGGCCCCGAAGTAAAAGCTATCGGCAGACACTGGTCTGGAGCAAACTCTCAAAGAAAGCGAAAGCTATGGTACAATATGGCTTTCTTTAGCCTCTTTATTAGTCACTACTTTTTTAGTTCTTTCTGAATTCTTATCTTAGAATCAAGCCTGTTCCGGGTTCTTTCAGCAGTTTCACACTACTTGATGTCAGAAAGCACTAAAATCTACTCATAGGTTGATCCTGAGGAGCAGTTTCTGCAGCTGCCTCTTTCAAGGCTGCTACTGAAACAGTTCCTCAGGACCTCACCTCAGAGTCCATCTGTTTTCTTTTATGGAAGAATGAAACGATGTCTCCAGGAGAGCAATGCACAAGCTCCCTTGGCTGCTTTTTCCTCACAGTTTTCTGTACAGTTTCTTTATTTTTTAAGACAAATGATAAATGCTGTCTGCCATTTGTTCCCTTAGCTAAGGTTGTTGGCTGCTGTCATTTGACATTTGGATTCACAGATTTACCTTAGGCTCTTCCTACCAACAGCTTTTTTTATATATACAAATTTGGCCAAGGTTCCTATTACTATTAATTCATACACATACAATTACTAATTCTATGGAGGGCTGAGAAGCAAACAGATATAAAGAAAACATAGTTATTGCCCTCAGGAAACACACACCCTAGTAAAATGAATATTTATTCAAGTAAATATCATGTCACTTTCTTCAGACCTTAATTGGAATGAGACAGCAAGTAGATGAATGGATGGATGGGCAGACTGATTGATAAATAAAGGAGAAGCAATATGTTAAGTATATTGTTGGCAGCTTAAATACAGTGTTGGGAAAGCTATTCATGCTCAATCCAACGCAAAGGCTTTTAAACAACACATTTAAGTGAAAATATAGTAAGAATTTGATGAGTGATCTAAAAAAGTTATACCACACAATTTTTATCAATACTTAATTGTACTAAATCTTAATAAATAAATAGGGTCACACTTTGTCTTTGATCTCACTGAGGCTTTGGGAGCTACAGTTTCTGCTCAATGACTCTCACTGACAGAATACAATTGAAGATTGAACTCCTGCTCATAAAATAACTAAAATTTCAATGTGTGATTTTTAAAATTGTATTATCCTTGTACAGTGCTTCTTAGTGAGTATTTGAAACTTAGCAGACATCAGCTACATGTCAGGACTACAAGGCAAGATACAGAGAGGAGTAAAATAGGATACTTTTCTAAAGAGCTCAGAATTCAGCTGGGAGCAGCAAACCTACAAATACTGAACTATAATACAATATGATCTGTACTATAAATATATAATTATTATTTCATTAAACATGAATTAACTGTGCTTTTGCAAGAGTACTTCTGTCCATATGAGAATTGATGACCGTTTAGTCCTTATACTCCATAAGAATGTGTCCTTGTCTTTTGAATAAGATTATAAGTTATATTTCAAACCAAATATGTTAATAAAACATTAAAAAAAGATCATGTTAAAATTCATTATTTCTTAGCAAGTAACATTATGATATATCTTATACCATTGTATGATTGTATTTTGCTTGTTTTTTAAAGAGATATGCAGATGAGAACTAATTATTTGTTTCTTACACATAAAAATATATCTTTTACTTTTAAAGATAACTTTTGAATGAATGTATAAATTCTGTACTAAGCCAGCATTTCTCTCACTAAATTGAGTGTGTTTTCTTTCTGTTGGTGAGACCACCAGACTCTTCTTGATCCTTTAATTTTGGACATGAGGTAGGATAAGAACCCTGAAGTAGGTCTTCTCATTTGGGTTTCCAGGACTTGAGCAAGAGGCTAGGTCAGACCTGTGCTTGCAAGTGTGGCACCATGAGCAAGTCAGCTTTCCACAGCAGGGCCTCCAGTAAGAGCTGGGCCCCTGCCCTGAGCAGTCAGAAAGTTAGTGGGAGTTCATAGAGCAACTTGCATTTGCATAGGGGAGAGGAGAGTTGTAGTGGATGGAACTATCCTTGGAAGTACTCTCAGTGTCCTGACGTTAGTGTACCTGGCCGACTCTTGTAGAGGTGTGCCTTCCCTGACACTTGAGTTATTGGTATTGTGTCTACTGTTGACTCACAACAGTGGAGGCAAGAGGCCTAGAGCCAGCAGGAAGAAGATGGAGAGAAATCCAGAATCTCTGGGTACAGTGAAGATCATAAGAAGTAAAAGAACAAGTAGGTGATAGACCTAGAAAGAAGACTATGCTAAGATATAGTGAGCAGAAATGGGGTGAGGCGAATGGAATCGATTGATAAGCGATGGGTGTCACACTGAAGTTCTAGTATTTGCTTTAATGCTTGTATTAGTAACAGAGAACTTAAGGGAGCCTTCTCCTCTCATCTTCCTTCATAATCGCAAGTAGTGGCATGTGATTGAATTATTTTTAAAAACTAAATAAAAACTATTGTCCTTAGTGCATCCAAGACTTCTTTAGATACAGCAGGTCAGACAACTGCTGATTTGTTAAACACTTATTCGGATGATGACTACATTAAAAAAATCCAAAAGCGCCTTGAAGAAGATGCTTTTGCACGAGAGCAAAGGGAGAAAAGACGACGGAGACTGTTAATGGATCAGTTAATAGCCCACGAAGCACAAGAGGTAATACATTTAGATGTTGGTTAAATAATAGTGCTGGAAATTGTACAAAATGTAGTCTTTTATACACACACATATGTATATTTGTATTATCTGCCACTCTGAATCAAATATCAGTGGCACATCCTCACATCTTAATAGCAGATAGACTCAGAAAAAAAAACCTACATAAAACATTTACTAAAGAAGCTAAAATCTGGTGATGGTTGTAAAATATTGTGAGTGTACTTAATACCATTGAATTGTACGCTTAAAAATGGTTGAAATGGTAAACTTTATGTTATGTATATTTTACCAAAATAAAAAAAGTACTGACCAAAAAGGAATCTAAAATCTGTTGACCATATGTATCTATTGTTACTTTTGGAGGTAAAAGGGAACTTTTTTCTCCAGTTTTATTGAGGTATAATGGACAAATAAAAATTGTATATATTTAAGGTGTACAACATGATGTTTTGATGTGTGTATATGTTGTGAAATGATTACCATAATCAAACTAATTAACACATCCATCACTTCACATAGTTGCCATTTTTTTTATGTTTGGTGAGAACACTTAAAATCTACTTTTATAAGTTCAATATTTTTAGATTCCACATGTAAGTGAGATCATACAGTATTTGTCCTTCTGTATCTGGTTTATTTCACTTAGCATAATGGCCTCCAGGTTCGTCCATGTGTCACAAATGACTAGATTTCCTTCTTTTGTAAGACAGAATAATATTCCATTGTGTATATATAACACATTTTCTTTGTCCATTCATCCATTAATAGACACTGAAGTTGTGTCTGTATCTTGACTATTGTGACTAGCGCTGCAATGAACATGGGGTTGCAGATATCTCTTTGAGATACGGATTTCATTTCCTTTGTATATATAACCAGAAGTGGGATTGCTGGGTCATATGGTAGTTCTATTTTTAAGTTTTTGAGGAACCACCATTCTCTCTTCCATGTTAGCTGTACCAATCTACATTCTCACCAACAGTATATAAGGGTTCTCTTTTCTCCACATCCTTGCCAGCACATTTTCTTTTTTCTTTTTTTTTGATAATAGCTATTCTAATAGGTATGAGGTGATATCATATTATGGTTTTGATTTGCATTTCCCTGATGATTAGTGATGTTGAGTGCCTTTTCATATACCTATTGGCTGTTTGTTTTTCTTCTTTTGAGAAATATCTTTTCAAGTCCTTTGCCCACTTTTTAATTGGTTTACTTGATTTTTTGGTATTGAGTTGTTTGAGTTCCTCATGTATTTTGGATATTAACTAAAATTTATGGTTTGCAAATATTTTATCCCATTCTATAGGTCATCTCTTCTTTCTGTTCATTGTCTCCTTTGCTGTGCAGATGCTCTTTAGTTAGATGCAATCCCACTTGTCTATTTTTGCTTTTGTTGCCTGTACTGTTGAGGTCATATACAAAAAAAAATCATTGCCTAGACCAATGCCAAGAAACTTTTTTCCCTATATTTTCTTCTAGTAGTTTTATAGTTTCAGGTCTTATGTGTTATTCTTTAATCCATTTTGAGTTGATTTTTGTATATGGTGTGAGATAAGGGTACATTTTCATTCTCCTGCATGTGGATATCTAGTTTTCCCTGCAACATTTGTTGAAGAGACTGTCCTTTCCTCATTGTGTAGCCATGGTACTCTTGTTGAAGATCAGTTGACTATACATGTGTGGATTTATTTCTGGGCTCTCTTTTCTGTTCCATTGGTCTATATGTCTATTCTTATGCCAGTACTATACTGTTGTGAATACTTGAGCTTTGTAATATATTTTGAAATCAGAAAGTGTGATGCCTACAGTTCTGTTCTTCTTGCTCAAGATTGCTTTCGAAGTCTTTTGTGTTTCCATATGAATTTTAGGATTGTTTTTCTATTTCTGTGAAAAATGCCATTGGAATTTTGATAGGGATTGCATTGAAAATGTAGATCAGTTTAGATATTATGGACATTTTAATTCTTCCAATCCATGAATGTGGGGTATCTTTCCTTTTATTTATGTATTCTTCAGTTCCTTTCATCAGTATTTTATAGTTTTCAGTGGACAGATCTTTTACTTCCTTGGCTGAATTTATTCCTAAATATTTTTTTATTTTTGATGTGTTATAAATGGAATTATTTTCTTAATTTTTTTTCAGGTAGTTCATTGTTAAGTGTATAGGGACACAACTGATTTTATATGTTGATTTTGTGTCCTGCAACTTTACTGAATTTGGTTTTTAGTTCTAATAGTTTTTAGAGTTTTCTGTATATAAGATCATGTCATCTACAGAGACAATTTTACTACTTCTTTTCTGATTTGGATGCCTTTCCTTTCTTTTTCTTGCCAGTTATTCTGGCTGAGACTTCCAGTACTGTGTTGAATAGGAGAGGTAAGAGTGATCATCCTTGTCTTATTCCTGATTTTAGAAGAGTGGTCAAAAGATGAAAGCTTTTAACATCATACCGTTGAGTATGATATTAGCTGTGGGTTTGTCATATATGGCCTTTATTATGCTGAGTTGCATTCCTTCTATACCTAATTTGTTGAGAATTTTTATCATGAAAGAATACTGAATTTTTCAAATGTTTTTCCTGCATCTATTGAGATTATCAAAAAGGGACTTCTTAATGAGAATAACATGGAAAAGTTGTTAGCCCTCTCAGTTTGTTCATTAGTCTATTCCAGCGGTTCTCGAAGTGTGGTTCCTGGACCAAGAGCATCAGCATCACCTAGAAACTTTTAGGAATGTGAATAGTTGGGCCCCACTTCAGACCTGCTGAATCAGAAATTCAAATCACAGCTCTGGGCTGGGGTCCAGCCATCTATGTTAACAGGCCCTCTAAGTGTTTTGATGCAGCTATAGTTTGAGAATAACTGATGAACTCTTACATTGATCACATATTTACTGAACCTCTTCTATGCTCTGGATACCTGTCCTAGGTCCAGGATACAGCAGTGAACAAGAATAGGGAGAAACCTGCTCTCACAGACTTACTGTTTGGAGGAAGATCTATAGACAAGCAACTACAGTAGAGTGTGAAGGGGCAGTGAAGGTATTGGGCGGGACAGGTGACACATGGGAAGGAAGTCCAGCCCTGGCTTAGTTCAGAGAAGTTTTCTAGAGGATGATAACACAGAAGCATGAGGAGGGGTTCAGAGTTAGCTAATTGAAGGTGGAGATGATTGTGATGAGGTGGGGTTAAGGGTTAGTTTCCAACAGAGGCTGAAGTGGTAGAAGGTAAAGTGTGTTTCCATCATAGGGAAAGCCTCAGCGCTTTTCGTGGACTAATATGTCATTTAGCAGGAGTCACCAGAGGCCAAATCATAATGAGCCTTATAAGTTATAGAGGGAAATAGGAAATTTTATCTTGAGTACAAAGGGCCACAAGAGTGACAAGGTCAGATTTGCCTTTACAAAGATCACTCTAGCTTTAGTTTTGAGAATAGATTGCATGAGGGCAAGACGAATTATAGCTGTTGCTGTAATTTAGGTAAGAAATTATCCTGGTTTAAGGGTAGTGGCAATGGGGATGGAGAGAAGTGGCTTCAAGAGCTATTTTAGAGGTAAAATCAATAAGACTCAATGATTCATCAGACACAGGGGAGTGAAAAAGTGGGCTGAGAGGCCAGATGTCTAGCTTGACCAGCTGGGTGGATGGACATATCATTGGCTGTGATATGGCAGATGATAAGAGGAGCAGCCTTGGGGAGGAAGGTGATTCGTCGAGTTGTGAATGTATAGGACAGATCTACATGTCTAAAATATGAAAGACCATTTGAAGATACTTCCTTTATTCATCTGTCTACATCTGGTCTGCTCAATGTATCTGTTAAATGAAGGGAAAGACAGGATTTGTATAAGCACAAAGAAGTGAAACTGTCCATGGATTCACTCCTTCTTTAGTGAAAAATTGAAAGAATAACTCTTCCATCTCTCTGTGCTAAAAGGTTATTTCTTCAGATTCACATTTCTTTACTCATTTAGTGTGGTAGTCTCTCTTTTAATTAGAAGAATTAGAAATTATGAAAATTAGATGATTAAAAAGTAGATTTTAAAATAACTATCTATTTCAAGTTTCATTAACTAGACATCTGTAGGCTGCTGTAAGCACCTAACCACAACTTGTATCATTCTTCCTATGAGAAAATATATCCAACGTTCCAGGGGAATTTTGGGAAAAAGTCTATTTCTAAAACATGAACTACTTGTACAGTGGAACAAAAAAATAAATCATCTTTCCACTCAACTTTTGGGTGCAGGTCTTAATGCACTTGATGGCTCTTCATACTGAAGCTTCATTTACATAGCATGGACTCAGCCATTCAACAGTAATTTCCTTTTCCTTTTCCCTTTTTGATCATAATGTGTTGTCATCCAAACACTAATCAAAACACATCTGGACCAGTCCAGTTTGTTCTTCATGAGAGTCAGAATGACCACATCTCATCTCGACAACTAAATTGCCTTCCCCTGTAAACACAGCCAAATATAGAATATATTCTATATTAAATATAGAATTCATTTGGAATAATAAATCAAGGTTATATTTTTTAAAAATATGGTTGTGATTGGGCCTTATGTATCCCAAACCATCCCAGAATGTGGTAGGATGTTTGGGCTGGGCTCAGCTGGCCTCACTCAGACGTCTTTGGTCAGCTGGCAGGTTGGCTGGGGCTGGCTGACCTATGAGAGCATCATCAGGTCCAGCTGGGAAGATTGGTGCCTCTCTCTGTATGGTCTCTTATTTTCTAGCAGACCAGAAAATGTGGTGGCAGTGGCAGGGCTTGCAAGAGAATTAAGAAAGTCATATCCCAAGTGTTTTTGTTTTATGGGTTTTTTTTTTTTTGCTCATGTCGCATTAGTCAATTCAAATCAATGGTCACCCTCATACCCCATATTTAAGGAGTGGAGAAATAGAGTCTACTTTTTGATGTGAATATCTGCAGGATAACATTGAAAGACTGTGGATGAAGAAAACTGGAGAACTTGTGGCCATTTTTACATTCTGCCTCACCTCTATTATTGGATCTCAAAAGGAAACAAATGATTAACATTAAAGCTTCTAGGATTTTATAACTAGATGAGACATGAAGTTTCAAAGTTGTTGATGATTTTATTTTTTATCTATGTTACAAACAGAAAAAATTCTTATTTATTTTCAGTTGAACTTTGATTTAATCTACATTTTAATGTAATTTCCAGGTTCAGGTTTTGGCAGTTACCATAGAGTGTTATTGTTATTTATATCTTGATTGCAGAAAAAATAGATAGTATTTCTCCCGTAATCTCATAGTGGGAGAGATGATTTGAAACAGTGTCATTGATGATGCTAGATTTTCTTGCTAAGTAATTGATTGTTGAGTGTTAAATAGACAACTCCAGTGTTTCAGTCTTCTTCTGTCTTTCCTCTTGAGAACTGTAATTACCATCACCTTCCACAGGATGTCTCTGTTTAGACAGGGGGAGAGAGCTTGAAGGGGCTCTGGTGATCATCTTCCACCTAAACCCCTCATTTTATCTGTCAAGAAATAGGTCCTGAAATTGTGAGTTACTTGCCCATGGCCACACACCAATAAATGGTACCACTGAGGCTGCAGGGGTCAAGGCCTCTGATTCCCAGTTTAATACTTTCTACTGCTCACCTACTGTCTCCTCTTCGATTGTCTTAAAATAGCCAAGAAAGCCAAGAGACTGCATTTAGTTTCTCTTTTGGATTATAACCACTCAGATTTTCTAAGATAAGCAATAGGTCATTTCTCCTTAGCCTCTTCTCCAGTCCTCCCGTTCTGTCAGCTTTTCCTCACCCAGGTATTGAGATGTCCCTGCTGGAAACCAATCAGATCTGCCATCTTCAGTCAGACAACATCTCCATTCATTTTTAAAATTTTTATTCTTATTTTTATTGTTGTGAGGAAGATTGTTCCTGAACTAACATCTGTGCCAGTCTTCCTCTATTTTATGTGGGATGCCACCACAGCATGGCCTGATGAGTGGCGTATAGATCCATGACCGGGATCCAAACGCGTGAACTCTAGGCTGCCAAAGCAGAGCACAGAAACCCAACCACTATGCCGCTGGGCCAGCCCCCTCTCCATTTGTTTTTACAGCTAGTATTTATGTTAAGAGTATGTATAGCACAATTCCAAATTTATAAAAACATCCTTATAAGTGTAGAATTATATCCCTTGTTTATAAAACCTTGAAAACAATCACCTGATTTATTTGTGATCGGATTTCAAAAGAAGTAATAATTCATTTAAAATAAATGTGAGTTGCAAGACCATAATGCTTCTAGATACCAAAATTATACAACCTTGGTTGGAAATTTTCATTTTTATAACCCAATTCTTGACATGTTCAAATTTAAATCAAATGGCAGAAATTGATGTAGATAAATACTATGCCTTTTACACGTTATTTATGTATAGGCTTCTTAGCCCAATGGGAAATTTGGACATCACCTTGGCAAATAATTGGCTCTTCCAATGGTGTTCTCAGGAGGCTTATCGGGAGGAGCAGCTGATTAACCGGCTGATGCGGCAGTCCCAGCAGGAGCGCAGGATCGCCGTGCAGCTCATGCACGTTCGGCATGAAAAGGAAGTTTTGTGGCAAAACAGAATTTTCAGAGAAAAACAATATGAGGAAAGACGACTTAAAGATTTCCAGGATGCTCTTGATCGAGAAGCGGTAAACAATATCTCCCTTAAAAATCTTTCTAAGGTTACTTTTGATCCTTTCTACCAAGTCAAGGTAAATGAAGGTATATTTAGTTGTTGATCACTTGATAAGCTACATTTTTGTTTTTTGTGAGGAAGATTAGCCCTGAGCTAACATCTGTGCCAGTCTGCCTCTGTTTTATTTGTGGATTACCGCCACAGCATGACTTGATAAGTGGTGTGTAGGTCTGTGCCCAGGATCCGAACCTGCGAACCCCGGGCCACTGAAGCAGAGCACACGAACTTAACCACTAAGCTACCAGGCCGGCCCCAGTAAGAGTTAATTTTTAATAGGACCTCTCTGCTATCTCCCGTTTTTATTTTTGTATACTACGTTGACAGCACATTAGCATCTGCATACCATACTCTCTCCCTTTAGTGTTGATTCTACAAATACTTAATGCTCACCTCTAGTCCTTATGTCCACGTCTCTCTGGTCATTTTGGTTGTCTGGAACTCATTCTCCAGTAGATTCCTCAAGAAGGGCTCATGGGAGCAATATTCCTTGAGTTCCTGTAAATTGGTAACAGTATGTGCCTGTTATACTTGATGATCAGTTTTGCTGTATATAAAATCCTTACTTCACATTTTCTTTCCTTGAATATCTTAAATACATTATTCCATTTTCTTCAGGTATAAAGTACTGCTATCAAAAAGATTAATATGATAAACTAATTTTTATTTCCTTGAGTCGTTACTCTTTTTTTCTAGATGGATGAAGGACTTTCTTTTTTTTAAAGTCCACTAAGTTTACTAGAATGATATTGGTATTGTTTATTCCAGGTGAATATCCTCAGGCAGTGAGAGCACTTTTAAGCTGCCTTTTTTTAACAAGATACCATTAGTCTTTAATAAATAATTCCTTGCTTGCTGATAAAACAAGATTTCCCAGGCCCATGTTGTACTATTCCTTTTCAGAGCTACAATAAAGCATTTATCTAGGGTACTCTGGTTCACTGTGTTTGAGAATGGTATACAGAAACCAAGATCTGGCTGCTAGGTATGCTCTTAGCTACTATGATGTCATTGTGTCTAGGGCCTTTTATAGCTCTGAAAATCAAAATATCCTATCTTTTAATTATTTAATAAATTAATATTTTCATTGTCTTTATGGGATCTAATAACCAAAATAGATTTATTTTATCAATAGGTTATATGGATTACTTTTTGTCTCTTTCCTTTGGGGGATATTTCAAATTTATTCAATCCATTAGTCCAGATTTGGTTGAAGAAATACAAAGCTCATGTGAATGGCATTTTATATAGCCTGTCTTTGCTGTGATAAATATTCATAAAACCAGGCTAAGCAGAAGAGAAAACCTTTCAGAAGATAGGAAGGCAATGCTCTATTTATCAGCTTCATGGTTTTCATTGTGATGTTCCATGAAAATGAAATTCAGCTTTTGTAAAAATTATGCAAATATTTAGAAATATCATTTGGAAGGTACTGTATTCTCCAGAGTCAGGAAAATGGTGCTTTTGCCTTTGTAGAACAGCCGTAGCTGAAATGTTAGGCGTAGGGGCGAGGAGCCGTACCCCCATGAATCTGAGCTGCACGCACGCTGATTTCAAGTGTCTTCTTCAAGAGCTAAAATATCTAGATAATTGTTTCATCCATCTTTGTTGACAAGAGTAAATGTGAATGGATTGAGTGGCGTTTGATTACATTAGAAATGATGTGTTTAGCTAACTTTTCTGAGTGCCTATTTGAAAAATATGTGTACAAGCCCAATTAAAGTGCAGAATAGTAAAGTGTTTATAGCAGGACTGGTCCCACTGTGATGTGCATTACCTATTCTTTCTTTAACTGAGCTTCAGCTGACTTCAGAGGATTGGGACACGCAGGCCAGCCTCAGAGACCAGAACTGTGAGGTTCTGAAGCACCTGGAAAAAATTCCATCCCTTCCTCTCATGTGATTACCTTTTCCTAAAGCTGAGGTATCTGCTTCCCTGGCACCGTCCCTTAGAGATGACTTGATTTCACAGTTTGCCTCCACAAACCTTGGCTTTATCACCTCCTGCATCAACAGTGCAGCTGCATAAGTACGAGCCAAATAAATCTGTCAAATGAACACTGTCACCTACTTTTTAAGTGTCATTCACTAAACAAACAAAATACCTTTGATTCCGCACAGCATTATCATTCTACTGCTTCATTTTTGTGAAAAAGGAGGTTTTTAAATTGTTGCTTTTCTTTAATTGTTACCGTGCTGGTATTTTTCTTATTGTTTGTGGTGGGAGAATTCTGGAAGTACTCTTAAATTTATTAATATTTTTGAAGTTTGTTACTGGTCCTCACAGCTTATTAATAATACTTCATGTTATTAATATTAATTATTAATTTGCCAGTATGTGGTCACTTTCTATTGAGTGCTGCTGTGGAAAACGCTCTCCCGGTTCTCCTCCTGCTTTCTTGCTCCTTCTCAGCCTTCTTTGTAAGCTCATTCTCCTCTGATGCTGAAGCATTTAATGTCAGCATTCCTTAAAGCTTAGTCCTATGCCTCTGTCTTTTCTCTTCTGTGTTATTTCCTCAGATAGTCTCTTCCACAACCATGGCGGTGGAAAACTGCGATAGGCAGAGGACTCATGAATTGATGCCTCTGCCCTCTGAGGTGTAGATACTGTGCTCAACTGCCTTCTTGACATCTTTACTCATATATCTCAGAGACACCTCAAATTCAACTAAAGCTGAACTTACGACCTTTACCACTAAACTGGTCTTTTTCAAGGTTCCATTTTTCAACAAATGACATTACCATTTATTCAGTTGTACATGTTCAACACCGCAGGGCCCACTTGGAGCCTGCTTCACCTTCACTCCCCCATATCACTTATATGGTATGTGATATGAGTGATACGTGATATATGATATGCTACTGACTTCATGTACTAAATATCTCTGCAATTTGTCCATTTTTCTCCATGTCAACATCACCACCCCAGTCTCTATGATTACTACTGCAATGATCTCTTTCATCTATTTTTAGTGGCTATGAATTGGCAACCACAATTGGAATGTACAAGAGCATACCATTCTTTATGTTCTTTGAAACAACCTAGGCTGAACTCCAACAGACCATCTTTGCCTACAGAGATGCACAGTGCCCCAGGTCACAGGGCCAAGTCATCAAGGAAACACTGCAGTCATCAGACAAAAGCTCCATGTTTTCGGAGACCTCAGCTATCCCAGCTCACGTGTAGCTGTCAACATAAGATTTTTTTTTTTTTGAGGAAGATTAGCCCTGAGCTCACATCTGCTGCCAATCCTCCTCTTTTTGTTGAGGAAGACTGGCCCTGAGCTAACATCCATGCCCATCTTCCTCCACTTTGTATGTGGGACGCCTACCACAGCATGGCTTGCCAAGCAGTGCCATGTCCACACCTGGGATCCCCAAACCCCGGGCTGCTGAAGTGGAATGTACAAACTTAACCATTGAGCAACTGGGCCAGCCCTAACGTCACATATTTGTCACTTGTCAAACCACTCTCTACAGCCAGAGGAATCTTCTTGACTCTCGGATTTGAACACTGCCCTCATACTCAAAAGCTCATCCATGGCTTTCCACTGACCAGACCTCTGCTCACATCTTGTTCCCCTCTATCCGCTGGACTTTGGCCACACTGGCCTGCTCTCAGATCCTGGAACAAGTCATTTCTTCTACCTTTCCCTCTCTTCCCAAGCACCTTTCCCCGGTTAATACTCATCTTTCAGAGCTTCGTGAACATGCCACCTCTTGCCTAGGTCAAACCACCTGTTGGGTACCCCACACCACAGTCTTTCCCTAGTGACACTTATCAGAGTGTGTAATTATACATTTATTTATATGGCTTTTTGACTGCCTCTCCAACTGGATATAAGCTGTATGAGGACAGGAACCATGTTTGCTTCTGCTCACTACTCTATCCCCAGGGCTTAACCAATGTCTGGCACATTTAAAAAAGGAAAGAAAGAGAGAGAGAGAGAGAAGGAGAAGGGACAGAGAGAAAGAACTTTGTGTTTTTCACCATAAGGAGTTTTTGTTTGCCCTCAGATTAAATCTGCTAATCTTTTCCTTTAAGGAAATTGGGTATCTATTCTATACCAAGACCATTCCTGATTTCAAATTTCTGTGCCAACTGCTGTTATTAATAATAATAATTAATTACAATAATATTTAACATTTTCTGAGCAGCTACTTTGAGTCAAGCATTGACCGATGTTCATTGCATGCATATATAATTCTCACAATGGGCATTTAAAGTGGACACTATCCTTATCTACATGGTGCACATAAGGAAGACGAAGCTTAGAAGCTCAGAGTCCTGCAGCTTGTCAGTAGTGTAGCAGGGCCACAGCCAGCTCTAACAGACTCCAGAGCCCAGGCTCGTAAACCCTGAGATGTACTATCTCCCACAGACTTCCTTTTTCCTTTTCCTACTTTCTTTTTTTAGGGCTACAACTCACTCTGCTGTAATGGGACAGGAAGTTGTGGTGGGTTTAGCACAGGGTTGGGGGGTAGAGGTAGATGACTAGAGAGCTAGAAAGAAGGAAGAAAGGCATGGAAGGAGGAAGGGAGAGAGGGAGGCAGACGCGACAGTAGCACTGAGGGGGAAAGCTCTGTTCCTGCTAGGGACATTCCATTGTTCCCTTTGAGGTTTTGGTCCCATCATATATGCTCAATGTTTCCACATGCTTTACAGGCATTCTGTGGTAAACCTACCTCACCACCCATTTTAGTGTCACTCTCTCCATAAATTCTCATCTAACTCCTCCGATTCTCTCAGATTCTTCTTTCCACTGAACTCTGCCCACTTCATGAAGCAGGCCATAAAACTTTGGACTTAATTTGTATGCTTTCTCCCTGAAAACAGAGCCTACAAGGCAGTATAACAATGACAAATTCTGGTGTAATTTCCAAACTTGCCAAGTGTACAGAATTGACTTTAGAGGTCACACAGCCCAACCCTTTCCCAATAAAAATAAACAAACACAATAAAACAGCAATAGAACAAACCAACCAACCTGCCATTTGGTTCAGTAGATGAGTGGTCCGTTGTCGTGCACTTAATCATTCATGAATAGTATCACGGTAAGAAATATTTGCTCTGACAACATGGTCGGTTAATTTTCCTGTGAATGTCATGCCTTGTTAATATCCCGGCTTCATGTTGAGGAACTGGAGGTGGGGGGAGGCTCGGACTCGCCCAAAGTCTCACAGCTAGTACTAGACTTCTGTATACAGGCAGGGGCTGGAATTCGACCGCACCTCCTCCAAGACCCAAGTTTACCTCCCTTTTACACTCGCTGGGTTCCGATACAGGAGACAAGTCTTGTTTCTGGAGCAGGTTAGCACATTGTAGAATTTCTTGAGGAGCTGGTAGAGCTATTTGAAAAACTGCATTTGATCGTTGGAATCTCACTAGTTGAGAATTGTTTTACTCTCAGCTTGACTGGGCTGGGTATGATCTTTGCATTTTGTGGGGAGAAAAGATTTCCCTAAACAAAAAAATAGCGCAAACCAAGCTGAGAGTGAGGACAAGTATTCCATTACTTTCTGCAGAAATAGATGTTTCTGTGAATGAATTTTGTCAATTTATTAAGGCTGTAAGAGCAAATGGTTTTGGTGTTATCTAAACACATTTAACATTTGTAGGCAATTATGTGATATTCTCAAGCCAGTATAATCAGGGAATTTCCAAAATATTTTCTAAATATGAATCCCTGTGCTAGAACTCTCCCAGGAAGAGACAAAGGGCATTGGCCGGAGCAGCTGTGTCTCGTTACAGCTCCTGAGATGGGTACGAAGGGGCCAGCCTGCTTGGGGTCTGACACAGACTTGCCTGTTCCTCTGTGATCTTCGACTGATTATTTGCAACCTGTGAAATCAGGACTTCTTTTTAAACACTTAAGATCCAATTTATTATTAATCTACATTGGTTCCCTGGTTAGGCCACTTTTGTCTGTACTATGTTTCACTGATAAGCTAAGGGTGGAATATTTCCAATATTGTCTTGGCCTTCATTCTCAGTACTTAATGTATTAAGGAGAAAGTGTTCTTTCATGATTAATTTTTTCCTGGTGTAAAAAGAGGTTTCATTATATTTAGAGATTTTTTTGACTATTGAAATAGCATTATTTTCATTTGAATCTACCAATGATGGTAACTTACGATATGTCTTTGCCTTCTTAGGCTTTGGCAAAACTAGCCAAGATTGATTTTGAAGAACAAGCCCTCAGAGAGAAGGAAGTTCATGAACAGATTGCTGTGGAAAGAGCTCAAGCTCGTTACCAAAAGCATTATTCAATGTGTGCCGAAATTTTGGATCAAATACTTGATTTGTCCACTAAAGTGGCAGACTATCGAATGTTGACAAATAAGTAAGTATTGTCTTTTATAATTAATAGGCTAGAGACACCTCAGAGAATAAGAAAGAATAAAATTGTGAAGTGTCTACAATTTATTGATAAGTAAAGAGAGAAAAAATGCTTCATGAAAAGAAGTGGGGGCCAGGATACTTTGATTCCTGACTTAATTCACCCACTGACCAGCCTTACTTAAGAGGAATTTGTATGTATTTTAACGTTTAAACTTTGTGTCTAAATTCTCTATAATTTACAAAGGCAGCTATGATAATTTATTTGAAATACTTGGAACTTCCTAAAATTCTTTAAAGATTATTTTACTAATCATCAAATCTATTTATTTTCATTGTACCTTGTTTCTAAAAGGAATCATATTTGTAAGGAAATATTCAATAATACAAAAATATGAAGAATATGCCAAAATAAGAACAAAGGAAAATCCAAATTACAGTCGAAAGTTAAGAACAAGGGATGATTTGAAGCACAGTTATACAGGCAGCAGTAGATTTGCTAGTTACTGCAACTGAGCTACAGGTTTTATCTGAGCTACCTGGTGGCCAAAGCAAAAAGGGAAACACAATCTGTCACATGATTTCCATTTTTCATTCTAGTTCTTTACAAAATACAAATGTTTTCTTGGTACTCAGTTTAGAATAATAGTTTTCTCATGTGGCCTCACCTAACATACACTGATAGGTGTAGCGGATCTAGTGGAGAATATCCTCAGCAACATCTTTTAAGCAAATGGAGCATCTGGCTTCATAGACCTGTTTTTCATTATGTCCTTTGCTAAGAGCTGAAGGGGAATGACACAATAATAGATCTGAGTGATGGTAATTCCACAAGGACAAGGATAAAGCAATCCGGCTAAATCTGTATACTTTTCAAGTTACCCAGACTGAGATCTTCTTGAGAACCAACAGTGAAAAGATGACCTGCAGGGTCAGACAGAAGAGGCGGAGAGCATCCCGTCACCTTAGACACGATAAGGGCCATAGCCATGTTTCTGACCCACTGCCGTATAAAAACTGCTAAATGAAATAACATAATGGTGAGGACATTTTGAAGATAAAACTAATAAGCTACAAGATTGAGAAAAAGAAAATAACACTGAAAATTGAAAGAAATTAAGGAGTAAATATTTAAAAATACTTTCAGATTAATATAAATTCAAAAGTTCAGAAATTATAAGAAAAAATTATGAGGAAGTTAAACTATAAAAAGGTTAAAAAGGAAAAATACTACAAAGCATTATAATGGTAAAAATAGATTTAAATTACAAAAGGGTACAAGTAGGAGATTTAAATATAAAACACATAAACTATGATAATTCAAAGGGGAAAAAAGTATAGTATAAAGCAGGTTGATTTCTTTAAACACAGAAAAGCCCACAATTTAAAATTAAGACATAACGACAAACTTCATTCTGCTCTGGGAAAACAGGGTAGATGCCCTCTTCCCTATTCCCACTAAGTACAGCTAAAAGCCCTGGACGTTATGTGTGAAACTAACAGAGACTGAAAGGCGGAGAGAAGTGAGCCTGGCGAGTGACCTCAGGACCTGAGGAACGACACAGTGGTAAGCTTCCTGGGTTTTCTTTTGGCCTCATATATCCCAGATTGGAGCTGAATATTCTGGCAACATAGAAATGCCAACGGTGCAGAAAAGCAATAATAACCCCAACAGAAGCCTGCCCTGTCTAGCCAAAGGAGCAGCCTAGCACGATGGAACACTTTCTGGCAATAACCACTCTACTCCATGCAAACACCACAGAAAGCAATGTGGTCCCGCTCCCACCTGTGCCGTCAAAAACCAAGTAGGGAGCCTTGTCTCCTACCCTCATGAGGCTGTAACAAGGGACCCCAGCACACCCACCAGGGTGGTGTCTGAGAAGACCAAATAGGAAGCATGGACTGCCACCCCACCTGGCAGTGATGGGCACTCCTCCCCTCCCCCCTGGAGTAGTGTCAGAGGAGGCCCACCGAAGGGTTAGGACTTGCACCATAGCCGAGAAGTCACAAGGTCACACTCACAGCAGTGCAGACATGAGGGAAGCCCAAATTGCCACCTCCTCCCAGCAGTAACAAGGATCCTCTCCCCTTGGGTGGCAAGGAAGGCCAAGTGGAGACTTCTATCCATAACTGTCAGTAACACAATGGCACCTTCTCTTGCCCTTGCCAGAGCAATGTCAGAAAAACCAGCCAGAACAGGTTTACTTAAGATTTAGAGTCTTGCAACATAATATGAAAATGGGTAGATTTCAATAAAAGAATCACTCTTCATACCAAGAGCCAGGAAAAGCTGAAAGTAAATGTAAAAACTAAATGTAAAAAGGCCATATGTAGATGCTTATATCTGAGTTGAACTGTGTCCAAAAAAGGCATGTTAAAGTCCTAACCCTGACTGCCTCAGAATGTACCCTTATTCGGAAACAGTCATCGCAGACGTGATTAGTTAGATGAGGTCATGCTGGGGTGGGCTGGGACCTTAATTTAAATATGACTCATATCCTCATAAGAAATGGAGGAGAGACACACAGGGAGACCACCACTTGACAATAAAGGCAGAGTTAGGCGGCTGCAAGTCAAGGACCACCAAAGATCCCGTGACACCAGCCTGGAAGAGCCTGGAAGGAAGAGTGTGGGAAACGCATTGCTTACATCCCAGTTCTGTGGATGCTCTCATTGGGAGAAACTGTGGAGACAGCCTCAGTAGCACTGGCTGGAGCCAGCATGAAAGCAACCAGGTGGTGACCACTGTCCTAGAGGCAAATTAGAGCCTTCTTTTCAGCCCGTATAAGTATTGCTTCTATGTCAAATAGGTGACTTAAAAATCAATTTACAGAGCACTACTTATTAGTAAGTGGAGGATTTCCTATATGTATTTAGTTTGATTGTAATATTTCTCAGAGGCATAGACTAGTCTGCCTTTTATTACTCTATAAATCCTCTTCATCAAAATTAATATAGAGAATATGACTATACTAAACCATTTTTATTCTAATGAAAAAAATACATAAAATTTTAAAGTTCCAGAGGTATTGATATAGAACTTTTAAGGTGCTTTTGCTTTAAAATTTTAAGTGTCTTTTAGTTGCAACTGGATACAATAATTACGTATGTATGTTGATTTTATTAATTTTTACTATCAGTCAAAATAACTCATGTTAATCTCTCTATGTACTTTACTAAACAAGATATTATCAGTATATTTTTTTCTAAAGCACAGGGATATTTTTGGTATCAGTCTACTTACATGCACTGACTTTTTTTGACATTGCATCTTAACAAAATTCTTAATATTCAGATAATAGAATATTAATCCAGTAACTGCAACAGTAAGTTTTGGACAATAAATAAGTTGTTAATCATTTACTTCACCATAGAAGCCAATGCCATTTCAATAATTCTGATCTTAAAATATTTCTATGCCTGAGCTTATTAATGTCTAAACTTCCATATCTGTATAAAGTAACCTTTAGCGGTATAAATACTTTATTAATGGAAAGTATAATATGATTATATTTGAAGCTGTGTATTTAATTGAAATACGACTTTTTTATTGTGGCAAAACATACATAACATAAAATTTACCATTGTAACACTTTTAAATGTACAGTTCAGTGGCATTCAGTCCATTTACATTGTTGCGCAGCCATCGCCATCATCCATCTCCAGAACTTCCTCATCATCCCAAACTGAAATGCAGTACCCATTGAATAATAACTCTCCGTTCCCCTTCCTCCCAGCCCCTGGTGACCTCTGTTCTGCTTTCTGCCTCTATGAATTTGTCTGTTATAGGTACCTCATATCAGTGGATTCACGCAATATTTGTCCTTTTGTGTCTGGCTTACTTCATTTAGTAAAATGTCTTCAAGGTTCATCCATGTTGTAGCATATATCAGAATGAAATATGTGAAATACTGCTTTTTAAATTGAATTTCAAGCTCTAGTCCAACTATTTTTAGAGAAGTGCATCTGAATTATGTCAGGCTCTTTCCTTCCTTTGCACATTTTTTTCCTCTTGGAGCTGTTTTCCCATTACCCTGTCCTGATTACCGCCTAGTCATTCATCAGACTTAAGTAGAAAAAATACTGAAAAATAATTTTAAAGATTACCAAATGGGTAATGACAATAAGAGCACCATATGTTGGATTTTTCTGTTACAAATTATTTGCAAATACTTAAATCAAATGTCATCTTACATGGGCCTTGGAAGGTATTCAGTCTGTTTATTTTGCATAGGAGGACACTGATATTAGAGCATTTAAATGATTTCCTGAGATTGTTTGGCCATTTAATATCGCAGCTGGAAATCAAAGAACCTAAGTTTTATGATGGTGCTCATTATTTTTAGATATATTGTTCTTTTGGTGCACAGTCAGTAAGAAAGTTTGAAGAACCAGTAGGTTTAAGTAACATTCATTCATTCAAACCTACTAAGTTCCAGGCATTTTCCTAGCCACCAGGAATACTTGAATAGCAAGTGGAATCCCTGGCCTCAAACTGCAGACCCTGAGGACTGAGTAAGATAATAGAAAGACTAAGGTTTAAGATATATGTTTGACTAACCATTGATTCATCTCTACCTTTTGTTTTTCTTTTTTGCTGTAGTCTGATTCCGCATAAGTTGATGCATGATTGGAAGGAACTGTTTTTTAATGGAAAGCCCATATATGACCAAGCCTCTATTAAGCATCTATCAGCTAAGCCCTCTGTGGAACAACTTATAGAACTGGAGAAAAGAGACTTCCTAGACAGCAATGATTATGATGACTATAAGGTATATACTCATACAGAATAATTAGAGAGAATGCAGCATAATAAATGGTGATCTTTAACATTAATTTTGTGATATTATTTCACTCCATCCCTATTAATGAAAATGAACATTTTATGTTTGTGTTTCCCCTTGGTTTAATTTGCATTTATAGTACTAACTTTTAAATACTAATCTATTCATAATCTATTATCTGTTACTCTCAGTAATGTTAGAAGAGTGGTCTGAAAAAAATCAAGCATAGTACATTAGGCAGATAGATTTCAGAATTTTAAAATTATTTAAATTTATTCATTAGCAATTTTCTTTGTATGAGCTGTCTTCCTTTGCTTCAAAAACTCTTGTATTTCTCTAGTAATTTATCTAAAAAGCATATTATTTTTGGAGACAAATGGAAGAGGAGGAGGCCTGAGTTTTACGACTAGCATAGATTCAAAGAAAATTGTATTCAAAGATTAAAAAAAAAGTATTGGATGCCAACTATGCTTCTTTGAAGAGCTACTGAAAAGCCCTTGGAGTAAACAGAGCGAGGTCCCATTATTGGCACTGCCACCTTCCAGCTCTGAGACCTTAGGCACCCAGTTCCTTAAGTGCTAAAGGACTCGGTTTCCCAATCTATGAATTGGGGATAATAATCTACCTACTTATTTTGTTGTGAAATTTATTAAGATAATATGTATTAAACGCTTAGCCAAGTGCACTGCATGTTGGATGCAAATAATACATACTAATTTCTTCCCTTGCCACACTGCTCTCCCCACCCCACTTCATCTCACCTTTAAGAGGAAAGATGTAAAATTAATAGGTATTAGACAG
The DNA here is from genome assembly GCF_041296235.1 of Equus asinus. NCBI lineage: Eukaryota > Metazoa > Chordata > Mammalia > Perissodactyla > Equidae > Equus > Equus asinus. The sequence continues at coordinate 80,678,830 of NC_091799.1, read as the reverse complement.
AAGTTCTGGGTAGACAACAACAATGGAGTGAAGAATGAGGCTTTTTTATTATTAGAAATATTATTGAATGAGTTCCAGAAAGGTAGTAAGTACAACATGAAAAAAAGAGGAGGAAAGATGATTGGACCCAATCACTTGCTGTTATTTAGCAAATACTCAATAAATGTTGAAAGGATGCATGAACAAAATGAATGAATGACAATGAACAGGACACAGTGTAAAATAGCACTAATATGTAAACAGTGAAAGACGATAAGCTTATGATAAAAAGATAAGGAAAGAAAATGCGATTATGAGAAACTAAATGTGTACCGTATTTTAATTGGATGAATCGGTATCTGTATTACTAAAAGAATTATCATTTATTAAGGATTGACTAGAACCTTCTGGGATGTGCGTATTTACTTTGTATGGTTGTAGAATTTACTTTTACATTATACTTTTAGTTGTCCACCTAGAGTATAATGCTACATAATAAAATGCTCTACAGTATCAAAATATGTGAAGGTATTGCTTTCCATTGTAAATTAAAAGGCATTTTATTTGACAGATTTTGCTGATTCATGGGATATTTATTTCTAAATTATTTCTTAAACAGCTCTGTCTATGCTTGTTGCTCTCCTAAATCAGAAGATCTGGTAGTCTGCAGCTTAGCAAAGATTTGTCTTATAACTTTTTTTCTTGTTTGAGAAATCATTACCACAGGAACATGTTTGTCTTACCCACATCCTGAAGCAGCTGGTATGTTTCTTTTGCAGGAAACTGTAAAATTTTGTTAGGAGTATGTGAAGGCCTGGCAATGTAGTTCATTTTGTTTATAGCCTTCGCTGTTTCCCTAGAAATGAAAATTACCTTAGGATTTCTGATATGTGTTTATATGCTCTGTTCCTTTTGACTACATGATGTAAAATATACCATAAACAGGTGTTAGGATATACTGTAAACTATCCTGTTATCACTTCCTATTATTAGAGCTTTTGTCTCTTCAAGTACTTGTTAAATGTTGCTGCATGCAAGTAAAAAATGAATGTTTCAACTTGTAAAATATGTTATCTGGCTTAAATAGTCTTTTGTAAGAGGCCGAAGATCCATACATCCTGGCTTAGCTAAAGGGAACAGTTGTCCACATTTATCAGTGCTAAATTTGCTCAGGATTTTTAATCCTTCAAGTAAATGCATAATTTAGAAATTAATATTCAAAAGGTTTATATTCTTAGCATACTTTATTAATGCCCATACCTGCCATCCTTGAAGAACAGATACCACTCTGTTTTGAACCCATACTTTTAAAGCTCTGTTAGAATAAGCTATTATGTTTAAAATTTTTAAGTATTACACCTAGAAATTGGCATAAAAACAAAATTTTTCTCATGTATATGTCATATATAGCGGCCAAAATTTGACTCTTATTTCTTAACATTATCTCCTAAATCATCATGCTCTATTTATAGAAAGGCTGCATGTGAGAGAGCTGTAGTCCTGGAATGGTGTGGCCTGAAATATCATTTATCTGTCCTAAGAAGGAGACAGGAGCAGCAGCATGGGGCGGTCAGACTCCACTGGGATTGCCAGGCAACTGCCACAGGATAACAATGAGTTATTTAGTGGAGAGTGGTGAGGACCCCTGAACACCCTATGGATCATGAGCAGCAGGCTAAGCCAGCAGCCCAGCTAATCTAGCTCAACTGGCAGCACTGCCCCCACCCAGAAGCCAGTAGTTCTCAAACGTGCAATGGATTCCTCCTGGTAAACCCCAAACTCCGTCAAATGCACGTCCTTTATATGGTGCTTACTGAATGACTCACAATTCCAGAGTATTCCATTTATATTTAAGCTGCTTATTAGCAGTTACCTACTGACTGAGTTTGAGAGTTACTAAAATTTAGTATTTATAAACTAAAATTAGCTCGTGGCCGTGGTTTCCTGCAGGCACAGATTTTTCTGAGAAGTCCTGCCACAAAGCATGTGGTGCTTTGCAGGGCTCTACTGTGCATGCCAACAAACAAGTTGTAGTTGGAATTTGTACAACTTGGAGGAAGGATGTTTTGTGTCCAGCACATCATCCATATTGTCTTAAGCTGGTCATAGTTTTTAATTGCTGCTATTTTTGTTTTTCGTGAAAAATTACTCCCTAAGTTGAGTTTGCTGTGGTTGTTGGGTTAGCCCTACAGTGTGTGTTATAATGCACATTTTGTTCAACAGAACTTTTGGCTTATGATTTTCTACTACCTACGCTTTAAGACATATTTGTATATGTTATTGTTTAGCATTCATACTTCTCTTACGACCCATTCCCAGCTTTGTTTATACAATGACATTTATTATCTCTAGATCTTTTTCTGCTGGAGAATAGGAATGTGAGAATAAACGGGCCATGGGGTTGTCTTCCTGTGTAAGTCTCATCTGGCCTATTTGACCCAAAGGCTCCAGACACTATTTTCTTCTAACTCTCCAACTCTAGCCTTTGGTGTTGATCCAGTGATTTTCTAGACTTGCCTTCTGACCGTGGACACTCCAGCTTAGCTCTTGCCCTGCTCCCTGGCTTCCAAGTGAATGACCTAATCTTCATAGCTTATTATTTAATCAGATTTCTTCTAAGCCGAATATCCCCTTGAAGGCTGTATCACTCAAGTAACATCACTGGATAAGTGATCCAAGCCCAGCGATAGATTTTTGTCAATGAGCGTTAAGATCATGTGAATAGATCATTGATTTTTGTTTAATTTAAAAGATATACGTTGTATTAGTCAGCTCAGGCCCACATAAGAAAATACTGCAGACTGGATGGCTTAGAAAATAGGAATTTATTTTTCACAGTTTTGGGAAATCCAAGATCAAGGTGCCAGCCCATTTGGTTCCCTGGTGAGGACTCTCTTCCTGACTTGCAGACAACCACCTTCTTGCTGTGTCCTCACGTGGGTGAGGGAGGGAGAGAGAGAAACAGAGAGAGAGAGAGAGAACTCTGGTCTTTCTTCTTCTTAAAAGGCTATTAATCCCATCATGGGAGGCCCCACCCTTATAACCACATCTAAACCTAGTTACTTCCCCAAAGCCCCACCTCCAAATACCATCACGGTGAGGGTTAGGGCCTCAACATATGAATTTTGGAGGGACGCAGTTCAGTCCATAACATACATGTTTGTTCAGGACATAAAATGTCTCAAAGTGCAAACTTACTAGTCAAATGTAGGAACCTTTCATTTCAAGTGAAATTGCTTGTTTCTTGGCCTCTCTTTTCCCCTCCTGAGAAGGAAGTCTTAATGCCTTACCTTTTAATTTTGAAGATATGATGTTTTATCTTTTATTTTCAGATGTGCAGTAATATAGCTGACTTTTGTGAGCAGTTGCTTACTTACATCTTGGAGTTGAGATATTCTGTCGGGCCATTCTTTAAAAATTCTGCCTGCCATTGTACCCGTTGCCTTACTTTATCACTCCTTTGGATTAAGACATCAGGGGCATCTGCTAAAATGCAAACATTTCCCAAGATAGGTAACAAGAATCATGATCAGCCTCCAAAATAAGAGCTAGGAAAGAAGTTTGGTACTGAAAGGAATATTCCCACTAGCATTCTTACTTAGTTTTTGTGTTACCCATTTCATAGCTGCAACTTCTGCTCCCCACTTACTCAGTTTTGCCTCCAACTCCCTAAATTCTTCCTTTACTAGTAAGGCGATCTGTCTGGCTTTTTAAGGCTAGATCTCATTGTGTGGCTCTGTCTTAGTGAGGTCACCTGTATGCCCTAGAATACTGACTCATGACCAAGCATAGTAATGCTAACTTACAAAGAAGAATATCAATGTATTAGTTTTCAAAGGGAGCATGGTTGCCCTGGGCCTGTGGTTGCCAAGAAACAAGGTTATCTTCTAACTGTTGTAGGCCAAGGATTTCAGAGGACTGGAGTGGGTTTGGCAGAAGTCTGAGACTTGTGTCTATGGAGTAGAAGGCATGGAAGGGGTGCTTGTGTCATGAGAAAGGTGTTTGGCTTCAAATTACTAGAACTGGAAACAAGCTGAGTTAGTTAGAGAACCAGGGTAGGAATAGATGAATTCAGGTATCAGGTTCAAGGTATTAAACCAGAATTGAGAAATGTTTCACAAAGTCAAAGAATTGGCACCCAGATAGAAGTGGAATGGAATGAAGAGTCAGAAGAACATAGCCAAAGAGAAGAGTCCTGGATGGCATGAATAAGACTCAAGTGAATGGCCACCACTCATTTTTATTTGTTCTTGATCACATAGATTAAGACATTCCTCTTCCAGGCTTCCTCCCATCTGGGGCAAGGCAAGATAAAAGATGGTCAAGGCTTCCCTGGGGTTCCTACACTGAGTTTCTGATTCATCCTCTACTTACTTTGACAGCTACAGGAGCCAGTTTCTATCGATCAAGTCCAGATTATCATCAAGCAATTGCTCAGACTTCCCACCTCGTGTTTTAGAGCAGGCTATGAGGATCTAAACTCTAAAGCTATGTCTTGGCAGATAAACATAACAAGAACACAATGGGTTGATAATTTCAAGAAACTTGAATGGATCCAAGAAAGTCTGGATTCTGATGTGGGGCAGATATTTTAGGCTGAGAACCAGAAACTCTCCCACCTGAAAGACCCCTCTACCCCACCTCTCTTTTACAGTGCCTGTCAGCCATATTCTTTGGTACACTGGACCTATAGTCATCTTCCATACATTGGTCAGTGCCACCTCTAAGCTTTTTGTGGGTGGTCTGTACCTCTTTGAGGAATCAACCTTAGCAGTGAAACAAACAAAGAGATAGCAACGGTCATTACTATGAGAGAGGGTATTCTGTGTGGAAAACTTCTATGTGAATTGTGCAGTGACAAGATAGGTAGAGCAAGTCATAGTGTCTGTATTTTGTGACCTCGGAGAAATTCCAACCACCTCTGTCCATCTGACTGTCCCTGGCTAAGCAATGGCAGCAGATAGGTGAATTTGGATGTAGAAGCTTCTGGAAAAGTTCTTTCAGCAGCAAGACCATAGAAATTAGTATGGAAGTGATCTTGAGGGAAACAACCACCTCCCTGGTGAACAAAGCATAGTTTGAGCAACTAAGGAATGAAGTTTACTGATTTTATAGGGTGGCCACCACCACAACAATTGTTTGGTGGCCCTGGCACAGGGAGAGATCTGATATAAATTCCAGTGTGATCCTGTCCCAAGGACATTTGGTGATCAGAAGAAATGCAGCAGCCTTAGAATCTTAATTTGTTTTAGACCCAGACAATTAAGCCTTGAAAAGCATTGGGCTAGCCAAACAGCTGCTGTAATTTCCAGTGCACCTATGTTCAATGCCTCGGGAGGGCCATAGTGGCTTGTCAGGGCAGAGAATAGAACCAAGAATAGAATCCTGTTGTTTTGGAGTGAATAAGCTACTCCTCCACTCATCTCCTCAGTGAGTCACTTTGAGCGTTTCTAGAATCAGAGTGCTAAGCACAAGCCCCTGCTCTTTGGTTGCATCTGATTTGTCACTGAATTTCAGTAGCACTGAAGTGTAAGTTTTCAGGACAGAGGATCTTTCAGAGTGCCTTAGTCTCAGTTGCCTCTGGTAATCAAACCTCCCAGACAGAGTATCAGCCCGGTGCTTCTGGCTGCCTGATATGTAAGTAATTGGTAGCTCAAAGTTTTGGGGGAAAAAGCCTGCCACTGCTTGCTAGTGGTGAGTTTTTTGAGCTTCTGGACTTGTTACAAGCTAGAGTGATTGGATTGCACAGTGAGGTGCCAGGCTCTCTGAAGTGTGGGCCTACAGGCTTTGACAGTGATCTTCGTCACACACTGGGTGATTGACCGTGGCCAATTTGAATTTCCCTCCCAAAATAAGCATGAGGTAGATAGGATCTGTTGCCCTGGATCTGCTTTTGTGAAAGGCTAGTATTAAACATTTCTGTCTCTATAATATTGGATCAGGGCAGATTGGGGAAGGCTCCTGCTGGGACAAAAGTGTTCAGATTTCTGAGTGAAAGCCATTATTGGATTAGGACCAATTCTTCAGATTTTCCGACAAGCCGGAATTAACCATGGGATGGATAGACAGACAGGCTTTGGCTATTCACAAATCCACTTCTAGCTGGAACAGTTTTCAGCTCAGCATAGCAAGTAAAGTAGAGCTAACCTCTCCCTCTGCCTCACTCCCATGCATTTCCTGGCAGTGGTTATGGTGTGGCCCAGACTGAGCACTCTAGCACAGAGGGGCGTGGAGGCATAACTTTTCTCTGGAGGTGCACCTTCCCTGCCAGTGTCAGAGAGAGGTGTATGTTCCCATGCCCCTGGCTTCTCTGGAAGCTGAAGGCCAGACTGTCTGGCAGGAAGGTATGGCCAGGTAGCTAACTGTACTCTGACCTGGCTGGAGGTGAAGTGACTTAGACAGTCTGCCAAGCTCACTCAGCAGGACATGTTAGTCTTTTCGAGTTGTTCTGAGACCTTGAAGCTGGGCCCCGACACGGAGCCCATTCTACGACAGCTTCTGGGTGAGAAGTCAGAATTCAGTTGCACTTCAGCTACCTGCTGTCTCCTCTCTCCCTCCTTGTCAAAGGCAGTATGTGGCAGTGTCAGTCTTTCTACTGGAACCTGGCTATCAAGCAGGTCCCATACAGTGGTCAAGAAACCCTGTAAGGGCTGCCAGGTTACATGAGCTGAACTCCCCATCAAGCAGGAAATCCAACCACCGTTTCTGCTACTCCTGAGAATCCTAGGTGGTTGTCAGGGATTTTAAAATATGAATGACAAGTTTAGACAGTTCCTCCAGATTGCCTCAGGGTTTTTGGGTGGTTGGAAGAGAGAAAGTCTGGGAAGGGAAGGCAAAGATTAGAGGCTCTGAAAGCTATAAAGTTTTACCTTAGTACTTCCTTGTGGAGTAGGGCTTTCTTCTGAGTGTCAAATTCCCAAGCACAGAAACTGGAATATAGCCACTAGACTTTCCAAGTTGCCATAGTAATAGATGTGCTTCTGTAATATCTGATTCCCTCTGGTAGGAGACAAGACAGACCCAAACAGAAGGTCAGCCAGGAGAGCTGATGCCAGGGGTTGAATTCTTAGAGCTGGAACTAAGATGGTCAAGATAATTTAACTGAAGTGGCCAGAACAGAAAGAGGCAGAGATGGGCTAAAGCCAAGTCCTTTGAGTAGGCCAGTGATCAAAGCTGAGATTGAGTGAGAACCGAAAGAGAAAATGAAAACAAAGCCAGCAGGTTGGAAATTAGGCAGAACTGGAACAGAACAGGACTCAGATTAAAGGCTTGGAAGCAAAGGGATGAGGCTCTAGGCAATTGCCACAAACAGAGCTGGAATGTCTTCAGCTTATTTTTATTATCTGCCAGTCATATGGCACATGGTTGGGTCAACCTAGTTTAGAAGACTAAGGGAAAATATCCAGTTAGGAATATGAAATTAACCAGGTCACCAACAGCCAGCCATGGAGGAGATCTTACCTACCCATTCACACAGGCTGCTCTTGGCCTCTCCAGGACCCTGTTAAATCTCTGGCAGAGCTTCTTCCAAGGTCGCAAATTTAGAAATTGTTTATAATTTATTACATTTTAACTGAGATTCTTTTGCCGCCATGTAAAAGAATGCCTTGATTCAATGGAGAAGCTCTCTCAAAATCATACTATAGGTTGTTACTTCTAGAAATGCTTCCAGGGGCCGGCCCGGTGGCGCAGCGGTCAAGTTCGCACGTTCCGCTTCTCGGCGGCCCGGAGTTCGCTGGTTCGGACCCCAGGTGCGGACATGGCACTGCTTGGCAGCCATGCTGTGGTAGGCGTCCCACGTATAAACTAGAGGAAGATGGGCACGGATGTTAGCTCAGAGCCAGGCTTCCTCAGCAAAAAGAGGAGGACTGGCAGTAGTTAGCTAAGGGCTAATCTTCCTCCAAAAACAAACAAACAAAAAAAATAGAAATGCTTCCAGGATTAGCTAATTTCATACACAGTGTGTAGATTCGTGAAACTTCTGCCTGTGAGAATGACCCTTTCTGATCTTGTGCCTAACTTTTGAATTAGGTTGTGTCTGTCTGTCTGATTTGGGTATCTAAGTCATCTTTGTATTTAGTCAAAATTACTAAAATTTAATATCCATGTATTCACTAATTTATTTAGTTCACATATATTGAGCCTATACTGCTGATTGATTGATTCATTAATTCAATCAATAAATGTTGAGTGCGTACTATGTGCCAGCACTGTTCTATATATTGAGGGTATAAAGTTGATTAAGATAAAGATCCTTCCCTCCTGGTACTCACAGTTTAGTGGGGATGAGAGAAAACCCGTTCCTGAGCATAAGCGTGGGTAAGCACAGGAGGTTATGGGAGCATGTTGGAAGGGATGCGTTTCAGCTGAGTTGTGAAGTATGCATTGACGACAGTTGGTTTAAAAGTATTAACTCAAAACTGACCTGACCCTATGAACTGTGAGCTTATACTTATAGTCTCCCTATCTTTGTATTTTCTCCATGACCTCATTTAATTTCAAGCATGTAGACCAAACTAAGCTCAGGAAGTATGTTTTACCAAGAGTCACCTGCCTCATCAGAATTTTTCAGTAACTGATGAAGATATCAATCTTAGGTATGACTAAAAGACTTTAAGAGGAAATATATGGATTGCCCAATGAATTAGAATATTATAAATGGGCAATTGAATTGTGCCTGGTTAAGACATAATTTTCTTCCCAAGGTGTTTGGGCTAAAGTTTACAAATTACCTCACCTCCCACTCGCTAAAACTTTTCCTTTGGATACAATTTGACCATGAGTTGAAGAGTTGTAACTATTGGTCTATTTTTCAATAGGCCTGAAATTTTATTGTATTTTGAATAATCATAATTGATAGATTATTTGATAAGAATTTTTATGGATTTACCTTATGAAAAAAATTAAAAACAGTAATTGTATAAAAAATTATTTTCAAAGGTACCATAAAATAAGCAACCCATAACTAAGATCTAAAAACAATCATACAAACAAGATCTAAAAATGTGAGTGCGCTGGATCTTTAAATTACCACCAATTAGGAGAAATTACACTGAGAATTGTATCATTATTTTTAAGGTATGCTTTGATAAATACCTACTATGTAAGTCTCTCGGTTGATTCACTGTTAACACAAGTTAAGGGCTTACACTTCCTATTTGTGATATCTGACAGATAAGTCCAAAATGGTACTTAAAGACGTGAAATCAGAACTGAGAGTTCCTGGTGTCTTGTCCAATAAAATAGCCTTTATTTTTTGTTTTTCAAACAATGGATTGAGACTAGATTATGAAATTAATTTATGGGTCACAATCATAATTTATTTTAAAAATGGGAAACACAACAAAATAAGATAAATACAATATACTGCAATGCAGTGCAATAGAAAATAAAGCACATCACCAGTACTAAGGATAAGAATGTCATGAATTCTTTTTCTGTTTTGTATATACCTGTACACAAATACTAACAATGTAAAATATATTTCTGATAGAGAGTCCTGGTCAAAAACCTTTGAAATCCTCTGTCTTAGAAGATGCAGTACAAGTGGTATTTGTGCTCCAAGACAAGCTGGGCAGATCGAGAAGTGTTCACAGGGTTCAGACCAATAAAGAATGGAGAAATTTGGTGAAGTGGTTGACTTGGAAGCCTTGAATAGCTAAAAAAAGTCCATCATGATGAACATAAATATAATGTCCCCTGGCATTTGAGGATCAGTAATGGCTTACAATAACCCCTGAAGCTGCTACTACAAGCCTTAGTTGTACTCCAGATATCACAGATTGTCATCCATTGCTCCCTTCCTTCAGAGTAGCTTGCCAAAAGAAAGCCAGCCTTAGTGGATACAGATTTAAGCAGCTTGAATGTCTTGGTAAGGTGGAGTTGTGGTGCATCAGCTATCGCGTAAGCCTCATTTTTTGGAGTTACTATCTGTGCTGTTTCTTGAAGTTAGTTTATTGGAAGCTTCCACCCGAAGTCCGTTGGCCACTGTACCAAGATAATCTGTCTGTTATTGGTTTAATCATATATAAGTTATAGGTAAAAAGATTACATTTCAGGGAAACCCAAGGAAACTAGCAGGTGCCAAAAACAGTGTTAAGTTTTGTATCCCTTAGGAAGTTCTTTCTCTCTCTTAAAGGAAAGGCATTTGTCTTGTCTTTCTGGAGGCATCAGTAATATTGTGAGACACTTAGAGCCTACCAAACTGCAAATATCTAAGGCACTTCAGGTCATTCAGATGTTGGTAAGTTGTAGAGATTATGGAGATAAACACTGGATTGTGTATACTTTCAGACTAGGACCACCACCCTGCAAAAATCACATTTGAAGGTCACTACTAAATACCATTGGCATAACCCAGTGTTATTTGTTTGTTGAATGTTGTGCTAGTGGCACTGAGATTATATGGACTGTTGAATATCTCCTAAGGCTGATTCTGTTTATCCAAGTTGAGAAAGTGAACCCCTTCTTTAAAAGACTAGATGAGGAAGCTCCATTCTCAACTTGGACCTTCAGAAATGGCAAGAAATGAGAATGAGGTACATTTGCTTTGGTCCAAGGACACATGTGCAGAGAAATAAACAGAATTTGTTGAGAAAAACATGAAGCTCCACCAGCAGCATCGTCCGACCACCTGGGCAATGTTCCATTCCAGGAGGGAATCTAGTTAACTGAACATGGAAGATCCTGGGCTTGCCCTTGAAGTGTGCACTTCAGCCCACATTCAAGCACGTTGTTCCTTAGCAGATGCTGTCTGTAAATGCTCATGACGCTTTTAGCCATGGTTAATAATAAGGGTACTGAGGATACTGATACATTGGGCCATAGGAAACAAAAAAGATATGACAGACTGTGAGTAAGCAGGATCAGAAGTCTAGATAAACATGAGGTACTTGCAACACAATATAGAGAACCATGTGAGTGTATTGGACCCAGGCTGGAAAGTGGAGTGTTAAGTCCATGTAATCTGTGAAGATAGGAAGAATAGGTGGATACTATGGTCACAGGGATTCAGCATTCAGTTTCTGGAAAGGTCAATATAGATAAGTTAGTAAAAATAGTACTAGTGAACAGATTGTGACTTTTGACCAAGGGCAGAGGCTGTTTACTCTTGTAATTTCGTGATCTCTGTGTAGGTAAACAAGAATTCATAGGGACAGGTGGACCCCTAGGTGTTGGTGGATCTTGAGTCTTGCACTTATACTTTCTCAAGAATGCATTCTGATGGTATTTATGCAGTCACAATAAAAATATTAATATTAAAATAAAGACATCTTAATAGTTATTCATTATATATGCGTGACAGTTTACATTAAGTTCTAGTATCATGCAGCTCATCTACACAGAAAAGGTGTCTTATTAAAGCAAAAGTTTGTACCAAGTGATGTTTACCTGATGTTGCCCACTTTCAGCATCAGAGTCTTGAAACTAATATGTCTATTTATAACAATACCTGAAGAAGTAAGAATTATATATTCCATCATACAGGTTTTTACATAATATAATTTTGTTATGTAATTAGCATAATTATATATAACAAACCATATAAAACAGCGGCCTGGTAAAAAATTCTGGGTCCTCTTCACTAATGAACTAGTAAAATCTCTTTAGCTCATTGTAGTTAAAATAAGAGTCTTCATTCTAGTCTGAATTTCCCTCTTTTCCAGTTCTTCTGACCTCCTTTTCACTCATCATATTCTTGTTCCAACCTGTCTGAGATGTTTACCTTGACTTACCCTTTATCCTTGGTATTTACTTAGGAATTTCATCAACTGTAGTTTTCGGGTGCTTCTACAAAATGTGTTCCACCAAATCCTTGATCTGCTTACCTCTCTAGGTCAGGCATCAGTCTTTACCTAACCTAAGCATTCAGTTCTCTTCACAGTTAACATTCTATCCCATTGTGTTTGGCCACATTCTACAACTAATTCAGTGGTGAAAGAGGGCTTTATTCTGACCCCTTTGTGAGGAAGCATGCCTTTCTGATTGAGGTACAAGCTGAATGCGGTTTCTCCCATTGGGCAGAAATGTGGATGCTATCACCCCTCCTGTGTGGCACAATATGTGCCTCCAGCAGCAGCCTGAGAACTTCTCAGCTAAGCATTTAAAGTCAGCAGTCACCTAGTTTACTCACACAAGCATTTCACTCAATCGTTACAACAACCCTGTGAGATAGATGTTATTATCATGTGAAGATGAGAGAACTGATGAGTACAAAGCAAGCAAGTAGCAGAACCATTGTGGGAACCCAGGTCATCTGATTTAAGTCTCAGACTGTTTCCTTTAGAATGAATTAAATGACTGCATGGCGCAAAAACATTAGGACATTGTAAACTGTCCGCTTAACGTTGGCCTTGGACTTATAGCCTTTTTTATTTTAAAATGACAATTTCTCTGGTTTATGTCTTTTATTTGGTTAGTTTCTGATTGGTCACATTACATAAAATAATGATCATTTGTCTAATTAGAAGTATAAACAATCCCAATGAATGAAACTAGAGCCAAGTAACCAGTTATGAAGTAATCAACAATTATGCAAATCCATTCACTATTTACCTAATTTTAAACAATGCATATAATTATTATGCACAGAACTGTTAGAAAAACCAAAGGAATTAACTAAAACGAAATAAATTTTACAAATAAAGAGTAGTTTGTATAGAAGTGACGGTCAAATATCATTATATATACATATTAATATTCCACCAATTTTAAAGAAAAACCTATTATAAATACTTCACATTTTTTGTTTGTTTATTGTTGCAAAAGGTATATCCTTATCTCTGGTGGTGTCATATCGAAAATTCTGGTACAAAACCAGACAAGCCATCTACAGCACTAATCAAATTTGACAGCTTAAGTTCTGAGCAAGCATTTTTTGTCAGATATTTGATGTGAAAATATTGAAAAGGAAATGCAAGAACATAGGAATATATTTATTTATATATGATGTATGTCAATATTTATGCTGTCATATAGAATATATATCAATATAAATATATTTTATATATATAAATGTCTTGACGTATAGTCAAGACAAAGACATATACCTTCCTCCTTTAAAAAAAAGAAAATCTGACTTGAGTCAATACAGGTAGTTCAGACTAGCAGAAGTAGGCCAGTGTTTCTTAAAGAAATATAACGTACTGTGTCTTTCGTTTTTGTTCCCTCTTTGGTTTTCTTGAGAACCTATGCTGTTAGGGGAGCTCATATTTTTTTCCTTGAAAGGATATTGCTCATGTTTTCCTATCCCAATTATTTGGACTAAGAAGACTAATTTAAGATGATTGGGAGAAAGTTTATTGGGGACAAATGATATGATAGAGGAAATGCTTTAATAAATAGAACTGATCGTCTTTGATAAGATTTGGGGAAGATTTACATGGTTTTTAAAAATCTGATATATCTTGGAATTTGTCATTTTCTGCACCACTGAAACAAAACACCTGGGTTTTTTGAAGTTTGAATAGTGTGATAAATAGATTATATGTACTAATTCCAAATAATCTTAAAATATGTCATAAATGACATGTATTTCTACTCTGTTTCTGGTAGACTGTGGATGGAATATCTGTACAATGAAATTGTCACCTCCCCATGTCACTAAGTTTGTTTTCTATGCACTAAAGATAATATTTGAAAATCTTCAAGTGGCCTCAGACAAATACCATCTTACCTAATTTTTCAGTCAGCGATTTGTGTATAAATTAAATCATAATTCTTATCTGTTTTGTGTTTTATTTTTATGACAGTGATATTATAGCAACTTTAGACACTTTAGAAAATATGATAAAGCAATGTAATAATTTACTCTCCCTCCAGTATCAAATGAGGAGTATGAGTAATCTTTCTCTCTGTATTAGGCAAAATATGAGGCATCATTGTTTTATTTGGATATCTTTATTACTATGAATTTGAACATTTCTTCAAAAACTCATTGGCCATTTTATCCTATTCTGAGAATTTCTTGTTCATATCTTTTGTGCCTTCTTTTTTTCTGTTAGGATATTTTCTCTCTCTCTTTTTTTTTTCTGAGGAAGATTAGCCCTGAGATAACATCTGTTGCCAATGTTCATCTTTTTCTGCTTCAGGGAGATTAGCCCTGAGGTAACATCCATGCCAGTCTTCCTCTATTTTTTATATGTGAGTCACTGTGACAACACGGCTGATGAGTGGTGTAGGTCCGTGCTCAGGATCCAAACCCACAAACCCAGACCACCAAAGCAGAGCATGTGAAACTTAACCAATGCACCACAGGGCCGGCCCCAGGATATTGTCCTTTTTCATGTTATTACTTACAACTTTTTTTTTTTTTTTTTTTAAAGATTTTATTTTTTCCTTTTTCTCCCCAAAGCCCCCCCGGTACATAGTTGTGTATTCTTCGTTGTGGGTTCTTCTAGTTGTGGCATGTGGGACGCTGCCTCAGCGTAGTCCGATGAGCAGTGCCATGTCCGCGCCCAGGATTCGAACTAACGAAACACTGGGCCGCCTGCAGCGGAGCGCGCGAACTTAACCACTCGGCCACGGGGCCAGCCCCTACTTACAACTTTTTATATACTAAGACTCTTAAACCTTTGTTAAATGTATATGTTGCAAACATTTTCCCTTTATTCTTTATTTTTAAATTGTGTGTGTGTTTGGGGATAGGCAGAATATTTTATTTTTTGTATAATCAAATTTATCAGCCTTTTCCTTTGTGGCCTTCATGCTTAAAAAGACCGTCCTGGAACATATAAGTGTTCATTCAGATTTTGGTGCCTTCAGGATTTGATTACTTGGTTACATCTTTCATTCTTCTGGAATTTATTTTCATGAAAAGTATAAGGATATCTAACTTTTTTTTTTGGATATATGGCCAGTTATTCTAATACCTGTTGTAAAATAATCTGTTCTTTCTCTGCTAATGTAAAATATAGACTTTATTAGGTATTAAATTCTTACATATACTTAGATCTGCTTCTAGAATTTATATTTTTGTCCACTGAATATTCTGTTTCTTAAACTCATTCTTTTTGTTACTGTATTCTTTATAAGTGCTTTAATATCTGGTAAGGCAACCCTCCCTTATTACTTTCCTTTTTAAGTTTTTTAAATAAATATTTTTATCTATTATATTTATTCTTCTGCTTCTGTTTTAGAATCATTTGTCTTATCATCCTACAGGGAAAAAAATTGATACTAGCACTTTTGTTGTCACTACGTTAAGTCATATAAATTTGGGGAAAAATTAAATGGTTTATAATTTTGAATCTTTTTAACTTGCCCTTTATTCAGATCATTTTTCTTATATTCTTCAGTAGAATTTTGAGGCTTTCGGTATATTTCTTGATAATTCCAGTAATTCTTTTCAGAGTTTTTAATTGTGAGCAAAAATGTTGACTCTTGCTGAGGAAACAGAAAAGAAATTATTTTGGGTAGTTCAGTGAATCAGGAGGTGGGTTTGAGAACCAGGCTCAGGGTTAAACTTCCAAGCGAAATGATCAGAACCATCACAGCAAGGTCTGATGAGGAAACTGTCACCACTGCCACCACCACAAAGCACTAGCAGTTCAGTTCACCGCAGCCATCTCTATTCCAGGAACTCACCTCCACAGCAGCCTCTTTTACTCTCGGGACACTGCTACTTCTTTCTTTTTCTTATTTGCACTGGCTAGAACTTCCAGAATAATGTGACTATTAATGTTAATGAGGAGCATCTTTTTCTTATTCCTGCCTTTAATGGAAAAATGTAGTGTTCACTTTGGTTCACTGTTACACGCGGGTCCAGAGAGTGTTAGGGAAGTCATCTTCACAATTGGTAGTATATTAAGGGATTTGTTTTAATTTTATTTATATTTTTTTCTCCTCAAAAATGAATTTTGAATTTCATCAGATGCTTCTTGGTTAAGATGATCATAGGCTTTTATTATTTTTTATTTTAACCTGTTAATGTGATATAGTGATAGGTTTTCTAGTATTTAACCTTCCTTGTATTCCTGAAATAATGCTTATTCAGTCATGGTGAGACAACTTCAGTGTAGCATAGAGATTATGGGAACATGTCCTCGCATCTCCCTGCCTGGGTTCCAATCTAGGCTAGTCCATTTATTGTGACCCTCGACAGGTAACTTAGCCTCTGTAATTCTCAAATTTTTCTTCTACAAAATCAGGTAGATAATAATAATACTTCCATAAGAGTTATATGAGAATCATTTGAGATAATTCATGAAAACAACAGTACATGGCACATAGTAAGTATGTGGTAGATGTCAATTAGTATCTTTATTGTCTCTTACTATAATGCTGATTTTATTAATATTGTATCCATAATTCTTGCAAAATGTTTCCAAGTGAGATTAGCTTGTAGTTTTCTTTTTAGATGCTGTTTTTGTCATTATCTTTGATACTTTTTTGGTTTCAGGGTTATGTTAGTTTTGCCAAGTGAACTGGAAAGGTTTCCATCCTCTTCCATACTCCAGAAGACTTTAAACAACATTTACATTTCTGTTTAATTAAGGGGTGAAAATTTTTCTGTAAACCATCAGAGTCTTCAGTTTTCCCAGGGATAGTTCTTTGGCAACTTTTCCATTTCGTTCGTGGCTTTTATCTTTTTAGATGTTTTATTTAAATTAATTTTAATCATTTGTACTTTCTTAAAATATTGTTTTTACCATACAGTAATAAATTCAAATTTATTATAGTAAAATTATACGTACTATTTTCTTAAGGGTTTTTTCTCCTTAAAATCTGATGTTACCTTCTTTCCTATTATGTTACAGAATTGGTACTTGCTATTCTTCACCTTTGTTCAGAACTAGTAGCAATTTCCTTGTCATGATTAGTATAGATAAGTTCTAGAAATATATCAATAAAAAGTATCTCAATAGTTTTGCTAATTTATCAATTTCCATTTTTAGGAATTCCTTCTTCCATGTTTCTTTTGATTATTTTAAAATTATTTTTTCCTATTTTAATGCTTAGTTTGTTTATTTGCCTTCTTTTTTTATTTTAGATTGAGGCATTTTAGGCTAAGGGACTAGGAATTTTCCTCTGGGTACCGTTTAATCCCATCCCATATTTTTACTAAATCTATTGTTTTAATGTTCTTTTCAGACACTTATAGTTTTGATTCCTTCTTTAATCCAAGAATTATTCAGAAAGAATGCTTTTAATTTTTAACTACTTATATTTTTCATAGCTTTCCAAAATCGATGTCTAGTTTTACTGCATGGAGGTCAGTGAATGTGGTCTGTACAATTTTTTTCCCTCTAATTGTTTGATCATGATTTCAGCAAGAAATCTGAAGAAACTGGGAGTCAAACATAGACTTATTGAGCTTGAAAGTTCTCCTCTATCTTTCTTATTTCAAAATATTCTAAAGTAAGTGTAGTACTTGCGTAAGATAGCAGATAAACTATTACTGTCTATTATCTGTTTACCGATGATAGTATCAATGTGTGTCTTACTGCTTAATGTAGATTACAATTTGTCTCACCTGAGTGTGTCTACTTTCATAAACTGTTAAAGATTTTAGAAGTTTGGTTTTTTTTTTTTACTTTTATGTAGGAAACTCATTTTTCTGCTCTCTAATATGAAGGTATTATCATTATTACTCACTTTTGTAATAAAAATTATTTGTAGTATTGATTAGCTTTTGTTTGCTATAATTTGGATTTATTTTCAATATTCAAATTTCTCTTTTGCCTAAATTCCACTTTTAAGGATATTTTGTTTTGTTTGTTTCATTGTTATTTTTGCAGAACATGGTTGGAGAGTGGGCCTTACCAGAAGAAATGGTTGATAGTTTACCACCTTCCAACAATTGCATATTGGGCCATGTAATTCGCAGACTAGTTGAAAAATCTCTTCCTCCTCAAGTTGAATCAGCAGAACCTGAATTACCTTCATTTGCCATTAAAGGATGCTTATTGGGGAAAACATTTAGTGGAAAAACTACTGCTGTAAAGTTTCTACAAAAAGGTAGAGTTTCTTTTTTTTTTTTTTTCATTTATTGGATTGTATTTACATTGACTGTAGTTGCAAATAGCTATGTCTGTAGAAAACATACATGAGGGTCTGCTAATACGCTGGGAAATTGTCATAAAAAAATTTTATAATAGAGTGATCATATAATTAATTATCCAAGGCCAACACTTTTGGGAGTAGAATCATAAACTGGGCTTGCCCCATGCAAATCTGGATATATGGGTATGCTATATAATGATGATGCAAAGTATAAAGAGAAATAACAAGTCTTCAACTTTTCCTCATAGATGTGGGAAATTAATAATTTGTGACAAGTACTAAAGAAATCAACTTAATATTGTAAATGTTTTAATTCTTCACATCTTTTGAGTTCTCACTTTCCCTTTAATGAGCCTTTGGCTTTTTCTGTAGAAGCTCTTTCAGTTAGAAGCAAAATCACAGGTTTCCATCTATTTAATTAGTTTTTATTCAATAATACCTATTACTGTTTTCACTGAAAAACTCAAAATTTGCACTGAGGCCAGTCCATCTTGTACCATGCCAAGGCAGAGAAGGGTAGGTCATTATTGAGATGCTAGAAGGATCTCCTTATAAAGTAGTTTGACAAAAGCAAGATAAGATATCACTTCACACCTTCTAGGATGAGTATAATCAAAAAAAAAGAAAATAATAAGTGTTAGGATATAGAGAAACTGGAACCCTCATACATTGCTGTTGGGAATATAAAATGGCACAGGCACTCTAGAAAGCAGTTTGGTGCTTCCTCAATAAGTTAAAGATTTACCATATGACTCCAGCAGTTCTACCACTTGTATATACACAAAATGATTGAAAATAGGTGTTCAAAAAAAAAAAACTCTTATACAGGAATATCCATAATAGCACTATTAATAATAGCTGAAAGGTGGAAACAATTTAAATTTCCATCACCTCATGAATGGATAATGAAGTGTGGTATATCCATATAATGGAGTATTATTCATCCATAAAAAGGAGTGAAATACTGATACGTCCTACAACCTGGACGAACCTTGAAAACAAGATGCTAAGTAAAAGAAGCCAGACACAAAATCATACATATTGTATGATCCCATTGATATGAAATATCTAAGATAGGCAAATCCATAGAGACAGAAAGCAAATTAGTGGTTGCCAGGGGCAGAGATGGGGAGATAGGGAGTGGGTACAGGGTTTCCTTTTGGGGTGATGAAAGTTGTCTAGAACAAGATAGTGGTGATGGTTGGACAACATTGTGAATGACCTAAATACCACTGATTCTGTCTTGTAAAATGGTTAAATTTATGTTGTATGAATTTTAGCAAAATAATAAAAAAAAGCAGCTTGATCCAAATGACAGTTGTAGAGGGTCCTAAAGACAGTGTTATAGGGTGAAGCCAGTACAGAGGAAAATGATGTCAATTTCCTAAATGAACAGCTATTAATAAAATTGTCTTTTGTATGTTAGATTTTCCTATTCAGATACTTTCTATTGACACTCTTGTCCAAGAAGCTATCCAAGCATTTCATGACAATGAAAAAATCACAGAGGCCCTACCAATTCAGAATGAACCCGAAGAAAAGGCTTCTCTAGTTCTGCAAGAGAAAGCTAAAGAAAGTCAGGCAAGTGTGATTTGAGTTTTCTTTTCTACACCTTGTTTATTAGAGATTTGAAGCTGCATGGAATCTAAGAGATCTTCTAGACCAGAGGTTAGCAAACTTTTCCATACAGGTCCAGAGAGTAAATATTTTAGGTTTTATAGGCCAAGAGGCAAAATCAAGGATGTCATGTTGGTACTTATATAACAAGAGAGAAAATTCCACCCCCTCCATATACTTCCCCTGGTTGGACCATCAAGGGTAGTATGCCTGCTTTGAACCCAGCTGCCATCAGCTGGAGACATTCTCCTGAGCAAAGAGCCTCCAACTGATAAGGGGATGAAGGGGCTCAGTTATGAGGGTTGGAGGGGGTGGGGTATGAGTGTTCTGGGGGAGTTCACTTAGTCACCAACTCCTGGAGTGAAATTCCACTAGTGAGAGCCTGGCAGCGGCCAACAGCAGAGTCCCTGACTCATAGTTGGAGACCAACACTGGCCATGGGCACTGGCCAAGGTGCCTGCTGGAGCAGAGCAGGGACAACGGGCAGAGGGGATGCCAGGTTTGGTCCCCAGGATCACAGTGCTATCTGGGGAGTGATACCCAGGGATCATATAAAAAACAGTTGGCCAGCTGAATTTGGTCTGCGGACCATAGTTTGTAGACTTCTGATCTAGAGTAGCTGATCTCAATTTTTGGGAGAGAGGTGGGTCTCTGTATGTTTTACCTGCATCATGTTCGCCTGATTTACCTGCATCATATTCCCATCAGTAGTGCATTTCGCTACATTATTGCATGGAGATTCTAGGGCAGGAAATAGGAGAATGTGGCCTTGTCTTGAGAATCATGATGTAGTCCAGCCCTCTCATTTCAAAGGTGAGGCAGAAGAGGACATAAACAGGAATTGGTTTGCTTGGGGTCAGAAGGCTTGTTGATGGCTAGGCCATGATTGGGATCCCAGATTCTAAATCCGGTAATCTTTCTTCTACCTTCTGCTGCTGTCTCTGCAGTTGAATACATTAGCAGAGAATCTAACCCAGATCATTTGCATGACCTGCAAAATAAATACTATCTAACCATGAATTCTGAAAATAACTGGGAGAAGTTTTCTTCATTGTGGGCTGCCTTTTCTTCCACATTGTGGCACTCTTCATATGCTAATCAATAGGGTGATAGATCATATACATGTTTTTTATTTCCCATATAGCTATGACTGACCCCTCTAGGATTGTTCTTTCTAAGATGATTTTCCATAAATTCCACCTCTTTCTTGGCTTTCATTGTGTTTTCAAAATGGCAGTAGCTGTATTTTACTAAGCCATTGAAGGCCAATTGAAAGATTACTCCACAGGTTACTATGTGTTTCTGTAAGTACAATTATCACCAAATTTTGTTTGTTTTCAGAAATCATTCAGTCCCTCTTAATATCATTAATGTTCTAGATAAAATAGTGTATGTTTCTCAACCTTTCTTTATAGAAATAAAATTAAGAATGTTATTAAAAATATGACAATATTAAAATCTCTTTGTATGTGTGTGCATGTGTTTTCTCCCCAAAGGATCTGCAGAATGTGTTTTCAGCTGCTCCATTTCCACTTGAAACATTAACAGAAACAGAAGATAAAACTATGCTTAGTAAGTAAGATATCAAAACAAGTTAGAGAGATAGACAAACAGTAGGAGGACATGTATGTGAGCACAAACATGCTTTCAGGGAAAGAAAGGGGAGACGAGGGGAGGTTTGCATAGTTGTCTACGTGGTCATTTGACAGAGAGAGCAAGATAAACACAGAAGTCCCTAACCTTTGTCTACAAGTGGGGATAAAGAGATGAAAATTACAAAGGAATCTTTTCACTCTCCTTCAAGTAATTGGTCAGTTTTGTAGTTGTGAAAACTGCCAGAATAAATCATCCTCACTCTTCCTGGCTTTGCAGGGAGAGAGTATTTTATTGTTTCTTCTCAGCTATGCAGCTCTGGGTGAGTACTATTAGGGCTCTTGTTGTGCTACTGCTTTGTTTACTGTATTGAGAGAGGCTGCAGGTCTGGTCTCTTCCACCCACTTGAACAGTGGTTCCTTAGATAAAGTTAAGTCTATTGACAACCTTGGGCAAAACATAGAACCAAGCTTCCCAACCCTAATGAAAAATTATCTCCCTGGGGATCTGGGCTTTAGTCCTTCAGATTCTTTGTAGAACCATTGAAGGAAAACAGTTTTAAGTCTTAAATATCATTTCTACTTGTGCTAGTGAAGGTGTTGCCATATTCAATAGTTTCCTTATTTTCTAGCATAGAGTTCAGATCCCCCTGTGCCATCATCATTATTGCCATCACCATTGGGCAATGTATAGATTTACTAGGAGCGTGCCACTCCCCTAGAGCAGTGGAGTTTTCCGTCTTTTAAAAGGACATCATCTATCCCTCATTTCAGTTATTGGTTTCTTATGAGATAATTTTAATTGATTTTCTAAACTATTACAAGAATTTTATGACATATGGTATTACAAAAGTCCAGTTAATTATAAATGGATTCTGAAAACTTATTTTTCCCATAGAATTTTAAACAACCCCTCTGACTTCTAGAGTTTTCTTTTAGACGTGTTCATTACCTATTACTTGATAATTCAAGAAAATAAAAGTATTAACATTTTAACAACTTTTCTTGAGAAACTTGTCTTGTTTTCTGAAAAGAAAACCCAAACTATATTAGAATATTTCTAATGATAGTGTTATGAGTGATCTATACTGAAGGAAGGAAGTGGAGAACACCAAGCCACGCGGTGGCCGGGATCTCCATGGTGAAGGAGGAAGGTGAAGGACATGCTGTGGTGATTCTGTTACTTCCTCCCGCTGAGCATCTCGCGCAGAGCTAGATTCAGTAACCCATCTGTCCAAAACCATAGACAGTCAAATACTAACATGGTTGTTCGTTGTAAACACTGGAGTTTGTTCTTACCACTTTTCCTATTGCTAGGTGCTGAGACTAATAAAACACCAAAATCTGAAGAAGTCAAATCAAGTGATAGTTTCTCTGAGGTAAGTGCTATAATCTAATTTTGGCTACTGGTATATTGAAATGTGTCACAATTCCTAGCATTTTGGTGTGTCTTCAAGTAGGATGAAATAGTAATATGTTCCTCTCTGTTTTTTTTTAAATTTTATTTATGTTTCTTATTGCAGTAACTTTGGTTTATAACATTGTATAAATTTCAGGTGTACATCATAATATATTTCAAATTCTGTGTAGATTACATCATGTTCACCACTCAAAGACTAATTACAACCCATCCCCAAACACATCTCTTTGGTTTAAAGTAAATCTTATGGTAAAATATTAGCTAAGTCTGAGTTTACTTAATATTCTTTACATTTTTAACATTCTTTGTATCTAGAGAAGTGGAAGTTGCTATTAAGTTTCGCCAGGTAAGAAAGATAACACATGCTTTTTTTTAATTTTAAATTTATGCCAAATTTATATTTGTGTGTTTTTCTTTAATACTTAATTTACTTTTTTTCATACTTTCTTTATCTTTAAAGAATTTTCTGGAATTTATCCTTAGCCTTATTGGTGACTCTACAGATTTTTTTATTAATCTCTGAAGAAAATGTTCACAACAATTCGTTCACTATTTCTTCTAATGGAAACTAGTATTTCCATATATAGTGTTGCGTTACTATAAGTGGGAATATTTTTTTTTGTCATCAAATAGAATGTCCAGATTAGTGAAGTGGGATTTCATTTACTTTATTTGTATTACATTTGATTACTTTCATATGCATTTTATCACGGAAAATAATTTTATAGTATTTTAGACTTAAAAACTGCTTAAAGATAGAAAGAGTTTTGGAAGGATATACACCAAACTGTAAACCTGACAACCAGCAGGGAGGGAAATGTGTTTAGAGAAAACGATAAACGGGGACTTAGCATTTTCACTCTATGTATTTAAAATTTAAATTAGCAGAAAGGATAAATATATTTTTTATGCTTACATTTATTGAGTTACAAATCCCCTATATTCCATATTTAATTCAATTCAAAGGGCATACTTTGTTCTGTGCATTTTTGTGAGGGTTTGAGATATTGACTGAACAAAAAAGACAGCTTCCTGGACCTTATAGAGCTTACCTTCTGATAGAAGGAGACAGATAATAAACCACAAACACATAAATAAATGAATTATATGATCTGTTAGATGATGAAGATGCCATGAGTGAAGAAAAAGTGGAGTGGAATAGAGTAAGGAGGATCAGGAACACAGGCCATGAGGGCAGGGAAGAGGGAAGTTTGTCATGTTAAATGAGGTAGACCTCCTTGAGAAAGTGAGATTTAAGAAGATTGAAAGAAAATTGGGAGAATCAGCCTACTGGACCTGGGGAAACATTTCAGGCAGCGAGAATGGCTGGACAACAGCCATGAGGCAGAGAGGTGCCTGGCCAGTGGGGTGGGAGGGTAGTAAGGGATGAGATTACTGAGATGAGAGGGAAAGAAGAAGAATCAGGTCAGCCAGGGTCTTATAGGCAATGATTAGGACATTTGAAGTAAAAAGAGGAGAGTTTGCAGGGTTTTGAGTAGAGATATAATATCGTTTGACTTATAAAATGCTCACTCTGGTGGCTGAGTAAAGAATATGCACTAGGGATGTTCCTATTGATATGGAGTAGCTTTTTTGGCTAGCCCTCCTACAGATAACATTATAAATGTTGGACAAAATAGAAAAGCTAACTATCTGAGGGCCAAAAGCATGCAGCAAAAAAAAAAAGAAAAAACCAAAAAAAAAAAAAAACAAAGCAGCCAAACAAGCAAGCAGCAAAAACCAGGCAGAAAATGTATGGCCTTTGACCACGGACAGAAGAAAACTTCAGTGGACAAGACCCATGTTTATACAGGTAACCCCGGGGACACGCTTGCTACATGGCATGAAGGGCTAGAACTCAAGCAGAAAGCCTCAGTCTCTTTGAGTTAAGGTATTAGAAGATGAAGTCTGGGGATGCCAGAGCAGCTGAAATTGAAAGAGGAAGATCTTGGAAGGGAGGGAGTCACAGAGGAGGGGCCTCAAAATCTGCACACACATTTTCCTTAAAGGCTTGGTTGACTTCCGAACTTTGCTACATGATCAGTGCCGTCACCACAGAGCATGACCATTTTATTTTGTTTTCCTTCCAAATATTTTGACTCTGACTTATAAAATAGCTGCACTCTCCCATTTGTTGTTTGTTTTCACAGCTCACTGTGCGTGCTCAGCTTGGTGCAAAGTCAGAACAGTTGCTGAAGAAAGGAAAGAGCATTTCTGACATGTTGCTAGTTAGCATCATGGTAAATGCTATTAAGTATGTATTATTTGTTGTATCTATTTAGTATATTCTTTACCAATAGAGGTACATAAAGAATAATGTAGAAATATTTTTTTTTTAGTATCTAATGAATACTTCTCCTCTACATCAGAAAACATACAGCAAGATAAAGATAGACTTTATGATTTACGTGCTTATATTTCACTTCCTCATCTTTACCAACCATGACTTCTTTCACCTAGATGTGAATTCAGGTCAGGTTCTATTCTGTGTGGGGAATTCAAAGAGAAGTCAGATACTTAGAAAAGCCAAGGGACAGATGATGGAGGGAAGAAATCCTAACTGTCTGGTCACAGGCCAATGTGCTTCCTCATTTTGTGTTTCAGAGGAGGAAGTGAACCCAGGGATCCAAAGGCTGGGCTGTGCTAGGTAGGAAGGCAAAGAGAAAGTAGAGGCTGCACAGGCAAGGAATAACATATAAGCATAGCACAGAGATGATGTGTGATGGGGGTAAAGGAAAAATCAAAATAGGCTATAATTTTATAATCTCTCCCTTTCTCCTTTCTAAGTGATACTGAATCTGTTAATCTCAAGTTTGTGTGCCTGATGCACAATAAGCTAATCACTGAGACGCCAGTGCTTGGAGATGGAGAAAGGTTTATCTGAATTGGCCAAAATGGGAAGGCAGGAGGATAAGTTCTCTAAAATCTGCCTTCTCAAAGAAAAAAGCAGGGAGTCATTAGAGACCTAAGGGGCTTGGGAGGAGGAGTTTTAGAAAAACAAAGGGGAAGTCTGTGTTTCTTTCACTCAGGATAAGCCCTTGGGCAACCAGACTTCTGGGCATCAAGGGCAGCTGGGGGCTCATTATCTGGTGATCATAACTTCCTTAAAGGCATTCTTTTTCTTCTGCAAAACAAGCTCATAAATCTTTTGACCCTTGAGTCACAAGAAACAGCAAATTGACAAGGTTAACTTCTTTTCATCTGTATCTGTGTTGGGAACAAGGTCCAAGGGTAATCATCTTCTTATTGAATGTTTATAGTAACCCTCAGGTACCTGCCTTCGTAAGGAGAAAGGATTCTCCTCAGCCTTCCTTTGTAATACAGAAAAAGGAGAAATTAAAAGAAGCCAGAGAGGCTCAGTTGATCCATATAATAAAGAGATGAGACTGAGAAGGATGGAAAAAAGACTCAAAAAGGCTCTTATGAAAGAGTTTTGGAGAGCTTAGAGTGGGTGAGGAAATACAATTGAGGTAGCTGTGCTGTGTGGGAAACATTAAGACCGAAAGAGGTGAGGAAAGGAGCTTTTAAAGAAGTTTTACTGTGTGTCTGGAATGGACTCCCTCTTTAGTGTTTCAAGAGATCTCATTAAAGATTTAAGTTGCCTCCTAGTTGTGACGTATCTTGGACCAATTTACCCTTTGAATGCAACACTGAAGAAATTGGGCCACAGGGACACTACCCTCAGAGCTGAAGGGGATCTCACTCTGTTAGTTGTAACATTCTCAGAACTGGCATAAAACATGGTTTAGCCATGGGACTCCTTGTTCAAAGAAAATTGTAGATGAAAAGTATCAGCTATAAACAGAGCTTAGCTTTGGTTTCAGTGGAGGCTGGAGTATCTACCCTCAACCTTCAGAACTTCACTACCTTCCCACCACTATCCTCATTGACCCTGAGGCACCTTTCGAGCACTGTCATTAGTCTGAAATCCTTTCATCTAGTCCAAATCCATCCGTTTTCAGTGACGAAAGTGCGTGGCAGTTCAGTAAGACAATTCAGTCACATATTTGGTTAGTGGTGTAGCCAGGGTCAAAGCCCAGGTCTCTTCACTCGTTGCCCGGCATCCTCACATTCCAGCTGAGCAAGTGTGACCCTGACCTCTTCCTCCCTCTGAAGTAGCTCTTGAAACTGTGGTGGGAGAAGAGGTCACCCAGACCTGGTGAGGTGCTCAAGAAACTTCTCTATTTTAGGCCAATGAATCAACAAACCCATTCTATGCAGAATGCTTTACCAAGCTCTGGACAAGTTATAAAAGCAAAATGCGCTCTTTTCCTGCTCTTCTTGGGCTAATGGGGGAAATAGAGGCAGTGACCTGAAGGCAGCTCATGCTGTGGAGGGATCACTGAGTTTGGGGTCATCTGCAGTTTTGTGACTTGGGACAAGTGATAAAACCTCTCTAAAGTACAGTTTTTCCCCTCCCTCCCTGCCACACTTTCAGAAGGGTCACATGCAGGCACCAAAGCAGACTTACAAACCTTTGGGAAGGGGATTCTATTGTTTAATATGAGTTCTAACAGAGAAATAAGTGAAATCATAACTTAATCCAAAAACCAAAATCTCAATTTTGCGTAAATTAGGGGTTTAGAAGAGCAAAGTTGGAGTTTATGCCCTTTTCACATTTTCCAATTTAAAGAACTAAAGTGATAATTCTTGGAGTACCCATTGTCTATAGAGGATGCTGCACTGAGGGTAAAACCTCAAGAAGTGGGCCTTATCCTTCAGCAACTTATAATCGAATTGAGGTAAAGAAGACTCGAATTTTTCTAAGTCAAGGAATATGATGTATGATGAAGTGAATGAGAGAGGAGTTCAGATCAGGTGGTTTAAAGACTCCATGCTGGATTGGGTTAGGTAGAAGAATCCTCCAGGTTGGCCATGTGAGTATCCACTATATGCTAAGCTCTCTGCTGGGTTCCTAAAATGCGTCATTTCAGTTCATCCTCGCATCTATCCTGTGAGGTGTGTCATGTCGTCTCACTGTACATGTGAGGAAACAGGTTCAGAGGAGGAACAGCCTATGAACACAAGCTACAAAATGCAATTCGTACTCATATAACAGTGAGGAGATTAGTTTGTTTGATGTAAATGGTTCAAAATTGTGTGGGAGAAGAGGTTATGGGGAAGTAAGTTGGGGCCAGTTAGTTTTAAATACCACGTTCAGGCCTCCAGACTAGATTTGGAGGGCAGCAGAGACCCATAGAAGGATTTTAAGCAAGGGAGTGATTATGGTGCACTAGTAAGCCTAATTTTAGATAAAAAGTAATAAAATTCATGCAGAAGGAGGTTATTGTGAATTGAAAGAAAGACAAAGGCAAGATTCACTGTATTATTATTTTGATAGATTGGGTCTATCAAAATGTTAATGGTTTGTCCTTTTCAATTCAGTCAGATACCTTTGGATCAAGGCTGGGTCCTCGATGGTTTTCCAATGACACTAAACCAAGCAAAGCTTCTGGAGGAAGCTCTCACCGGCTACGACAGAAACCTCATAGAACTGGAGGAAAAGAAAAAACAAATATCCACATTGGCTGTTGATCCTACAGCTTCCAAAGAAGTGCCTCCTCCCCCTTCTGCATTTGATTTCGTCATGTTATTAGACATTTCAGACAATTCTTCACTAGATCGTATGAATGACATCATGGGTAAGCTGGACACTTTTTCCTTCTGCTGCTATTCTTGTTTACAATTCAGAGTTGTTTATTTGTTCTTTGACTGAATCAGTGAATATTTGCATTTACAATTATAAGTGAGTAATAAAGAATCCATTTCAGCCTTCCAAAGAATAATCTAGCAGAGCACAGTTGCCTCCTGCTTTGACTGTCAGTTTTCAGCACCGCAGGCCAAGCATGGAACTAGCAGGGAATTCTGTGGCAACTGCAAGCATCTCACTGAACCCTTCCATCAACTTAGCCGCTCCTCTGGCAGAGAGGGACCCTTTTTGAGACTTTGAAGCATGAAGGAGCTTCTTGTGGCTATCTAGTACAGCTTAGTGGGTCACCCTAGTGAAGGGCATAGACCACTTCTGTGCTTTGTGCAAGGATCTGGTACCATCCTTCCCTTGAACTGTGTGTGAACTCTGAGGAGCAAGTATCAGTTGGCTGGAGTCCTCACATGGTGGAGTTGAATAGTTTTGCCAAAATTCATGGTTTATTTAACTTCTTTTCATCATTGAAATGAAAATATTACTTTATTCCATAAATTAAATATTTATGGATAAAAGCATATATTCTTGAGCCCTCACTTTCTGAGTTATGAGGTGTTTGACCTGGGAAAGGTACTTCATTATTCTAAAGCTTACTTCCACAATCTATATAATAGAATGCCTCATTGTGTTGTTATGGATATCAAAGGAAAACTGTTTCTTTACTCGCAACACTTCTGACACCAAATGTGTGGATTTTCCACACCACCCAATTCTCCAATTCTTGGAAGACACCAATTGGGCATCCTACAATTTAATTCAATTCTGGCACTAACTACCTGGAGTTACCACAGATTTCCACAGGTTAAGGACTTAGCCCCACAAGACTTCCCCCCACTTCAGATACCAGTCTCCAGTCGTGGATCCCCAGGTTACACCTACTTCTGTCTAACTTGACTACAAAATTGGGAGTTTCCATGACCCCTTCTCCAGTTTGATAATTTGCTATAATGGCTCACAGAATTCAGGGAAACACTTGACTCACTGTTACTGGTTTATTATAAAGGATATCATAAAGGATACAAATGAAAAGCCAGATGAAGAAGTATGTAGGGTAAGGTCTGGAAGAGTCCCAAGCTTAGGAGTTTCTGTCCCCTTGGAGTTTTGGGGGAAGCTCTTCAAACCATTTCTTTGGAGTTTTTATGGAGTTTCCATTATGAAGGCATGATTGATTAAATCATTTCCTGTTGGTGGTTAACTCAGCCCTCGGCCCTCTAATCACTAGGTTTGTTCCTATGACAAACAGGCTCCACCCTCCAAGAGTTGCCTCATTAGTATAAACTCAGGTAAGGTTGAAAGGGGCTTATTAGATGAATAACAAAAGATGCTACTTTCACCCCTATCACTTGGGAAATTACAAGGGTTTTTGGAGCTCTGTGTCAGGAGCCAGAGACAGAGAGCAAATATATATATTTCTTCTTATATCACAGGTATTAATTGATGTAAGTGTTAAACTCTTAGGATAGATACATAACAGTTATCTATGTTAGGTCCATAACAATAACCGTCTACTAATTACATCAGGAAAAATTGTGGAAGACTTTGAAATGAACAAAAGATTGTTGTATATCCTTTCAACAATAGGCTGAGTATTATCTATTGGACCCTCTGGAATATCTGATTCCGTAGAGGTTGTGCTTTCATTGGCTTTGACTCAGCTCTTCTATAACTCTATAAATTGTAGGAAACTGATAGTGATTCCAATGAGTCTTGACCACAGACATGCAAATGAATTTTATTCAATCAAGATACAATTAATTTCTACACTTTTGAAAACTTGATTCCAAGTATTACATTCCTCTATACATGGTAACCAGTTTTTCATCTAGTAACATTTATTTCAACATTCCTGATTGCCTACAAATGTGTCTGTTGTTCAGATTCTCATTTGGATTGGTTGTAACATCTTACTGATTCTCTCATTAATTGAAGAGTTAAATGATGTCATTTTACATTTGAGTCTTGTCTTTTCCTTTTTAAAAAACTGCCGTTTAACAAATGGTAACATTTATCATTCTTTTATTACTGCTGTTGCTACTAATAAGATGACATTCAGAGCTGGGAGAGACCTACAGGATCATCTATTCCAATGCCTTTATAGATGGGAATTTAAGGCATGAGCACGTGACTTGTCCAAGGTCACATTCAACCTTATTTTGAGTTTGTGTAATTTTGAGATCTTCCTTTCATTGTTTACTTAAATAAAATGACAAAACCATTTCATGTTACTTAAGCTGTTGAGCCCAGTAGTTTAAACTGGGCACTGTCCATCAAATCTCAAAAGGGAGAATTTACTTCTCTTCATACAAGGGAGTAGGAGCTATGCTGATGGTAGTGATGATTCTGCTTGTTCAGCATTCCCATTGAGGGATAACTGATGATTGGCTGAGAAAGCTGCCAATTTGTGACCATCTGGTGGCAGAACAGGGCCCTAAACTCAAGATCAATTTGACTTGAAAGTGGATATTGTTATAAAGTGCACACATAGACCTGTGGGTGAGAGCATCCCTGAGAGCTGATTATAACCCTACAAAGTCCCCAGAAAGTTTGTCTACCTCTTGGGGTTCCATTGGAAACATATTGTTGTGTGATTCAAAAATAGAAGGAAATCAATTAGCAAGAATTTTTCAAGAAATCCAACTCAATCCAGGTTAAATTCTTTCAATTCCCTATCAAAATTATATGACAAATGATTCTGGCAAATTTGTGAAAGCTGATATTAGCATCTAAATAGTTTGATGATCTTAATTCTAGGCCCTTGGCTTGTAGCTAGACTTAAAAATGCCCTTTCTCCACTATTCCAGGGAGAGTTTCTTCTATCTCAAATTTTATACACATAATCTTATTTACTCTCAGAAATTACTATTAAAGTACAGTGTGATTTTTTCTTTTTATCTTATGTTTCTAATATTGAATATTTCTAGATCTGAAGTGAACTGAGTCAACTACTAGATTAGGGCCATTTAAACCATGAAAACTAGTATTAAATCATTGATTTTATAGTTCTTACTTGTTTTGGTCAGAAATGAGTATGCTAAATATGTCCACAACTTTGAAAGTCAATCTGCAGCTTTCATATTCAAGTATTTTAAGTTTTGTTCTTTTTTCATATCTTAAGATTTTTCTTTTGTAGGATATAAGATTTGGATGGCCTTTGAAAGATCATTTTACCAATTTGCTCTCCTCATCTAAAGCAAGACCCACCCTAAGCCATTTTGGACAGATGGAACTCTATTCTGCTAAAATATCTTGCTCATTCACATATTCACCTGTTATTTATTGCATGCTTGCTAAGTGCCAGACACTGTGCTAGGCACTGGTGATAGAGTAATAAAGAAGAAATGAATCCTGCCTTCAAAACGTCTAGTGGAAGTTGTAGATAAGGAGTTGTAACCAAGGGGTTACACTATAAGTTGTGTGTCCAACATGGCAGCCACTAGCTGCATGACGGATATTTAAATTAATTAAAATGAATAAGTTAAAAATCCAGTTCCTCAGTCACACTGGCCACATTTCATGTACACATATGGCTAGTGGCTACCATATTGGACAGTAGTGATATAGAACATTTCAATCATCTCAGAAAGTTTTATTGGATAGCACTGGTAAAGGTGATGGAAGCTAAAATGGTGCCTCTAGTAAATGTTTATCTAATTTTTCTAATGTGCCAGGAATTGATAACATAGAAATGAAGGGCAAGTGCCTAACCTCAAGTAGTTGACAATGTTGTGTGAGAGGAAACAAAAGTAAGCTGATTATTATAATATAGTCAGTTATGTGCTATAATAGGTGTGCCCAGCATGGGAAGAGGTTAACCAGGCCAAGATAAGGAGGCAGGTAGACAGAAATGCCTTTGCAAGACTTGGCAGGTAAGCATGATCCATCTAGAGAACAACAAGTACCTCAGTAGGGCTGAAAGGCAGCAAGGTATAGAGGAGTGGCAGAAATGAGCCTGGAGAGTAGGCGAGGGTCAGCTGAAGAGGCTTGCCCCAAGCTAAGGTGTTTGAACTTTGTCCTGAAGCCATGTGAAGTCACTGAATGATATTAAAGCTGAGATTTAATGCAATTAGTTATCCCTTTTATTATGGCCATTCTGGCTGCAGTGTGGAGGATACACTGGAAGAGGAGTGAGGTTGGAAGCAGGGAAATGAGTTAGAAAACTATTACTATCTGAAAAATGACAAGTATCAAGACAATTATAAGAGGCAAAGTAGGAAGAGTCAGCTTCAAGCAGAATTTAGGGGGCAGACTACGGAACTTAGTGATCAGCTGGGATCGGGATATAGTACAGGGAGAACAAGATGACTTCAAGTTTCTAACCTGCACAACTTTCAGAATGATGATATCATTCGCATATAGAATATGGAAAGAAATGCATAGAGTTTCTTTAGGGACAAATTGAGCTTGAAGTGCCTGTTGGACTTTTGAGCTAAGATGTTTAGAGAACAGTTCTATAAATGGGTCTAGATATCAGAAGGGAAGTGTGTACTAAAGTTAAGTATTTGAAGGTGAGAGAAATCATCTAGGAAGAAAAATATATTTTGAAAAAGACCCAGGATGACACCCAAGAAAACAACAAAATTTAATGAGGAGAACAAAAGAAGAGTTTAGAAGCAGCAGCTAGGGAGAGAGAAAGAAATCCAGGGAAAGCAGTGTCTCACAAGCCAAAAGAGGACAGATTTTCAGATAAAGGTGCTGTACTACCCTCCTCCCAGACGGTGGGGAGCTGGAGTCCTGAGGCGTGGGCTGGGGTGTGGGAGCCCAGTCACTAGGATTGGGTGCAGCATACCGTCCTGCAATGCTTGGGATCCATATAAAAGCCTGAAGAACAGCATGGCAGGAAAGCAGCCTCCATCCAAAGCCAGTGAGCTCAAAGGTTGAACATCAGTCCAGTCAGGGCTGGGCAGGGAGTAATGGACCAGACTCAAAGTCAAGAGGCAGAAGACCAGGGAGGACTAAGGAGAGGGAAAAGCCAATATGGGAGCATAAGACTGTGTCGGAATGGAATAGTAGGGCCTGCCTGGGTTTTTAGACAGTGCCTTGGGCTGTTGGCTGGCCTGAGAGGAAGCAGCAGGGTTCATAATATGGGGAGAGGTACAGAGAAGTTTTGAGTATAGGCTCTGTGTGGTTAACCTTTGTGACTGATGTTGATTGAAAAGAAACATGAGGGGGCTTCCAGGGCTGATAATATTTGTTTCTTGATCTGGATGCTAACTGTTTTCAGTTTGTGAGGTCATTGGGCTGTAGAGTAGTGCCCCCCTTGTCTGCAGGGGATACGTTCCAAGACCCCCATTGGATGCCTGAAACCATGGATAGTACCAAACTCTATATATACCATGTTTTTTCCTATACATACATACCTATGATAAAGTTTAATTTATAAATTAGGCACGTACGAGATTAACAACAATAATAATGAAATAGAATAATTATAACAATATAATAAAAATTATGTGAATGTTGTTTCTCTCTCTCAAAATACCTTATTGTATTGTACTCACCCTTCTTCTTGTGATGATGTGAGATGATACAATGCCTATGTGATGAGATGAAGTGAGGTGAATGACGTAGGCATTGTAACTTAGAGTTAGGCTACTACTGACCTTCTAATGATACATCAGAAGGAGGATCATCTGCTTCCAGACCCTGGTTGATTGTGCATAACTGAAACTGTGGCAAGGGAAACCATAAGGGGGGACTACTGTATATTCTATTATGCATTTGTTTTGGCAGGTATAATTCAATACATGGTTTAAAAATTAAAAAGAAGTCCAGAGCCTAGAGTTATATTGACTGGAATAAAATCCCTTCTCTGCCATTTATGAACTGTGCAATTTGGGGTCAATTATAGAATCACAATCCTACTTCACAAGTTTTCTGTGAATATAAAATACCATATGTATAAAAACATTTAAGAATTGTATGGCTGTAACTTTGAGTGGTTTGTAAATTATTTAATTAAGTAATTTTGATATCATAGCTGAAGCACTTTCAAGTGAGACTCCTCGTGAAGATATCAATCAGCGTGTAGCTGCTAAAAACCAAGATATGGATGAGGACCAGAATTTAAGAGACCAAATACACCATAGGTTAGTTTAAAACTCAACATCCTGCTTCTTGTTTCTTGCCATTTGAACAAACTAAGAATTAGTCACTTTGGAATCATCAGAGCTAGAAAAAAAGACTTATTTCCTAGCATTCAGTCTTTTACAGGTAAAACAAAACTAAGTAGCTTTGATATTGAGTGAAATATTTGTGTGCTACCTTCCATATTCAGAGCACAAGTCATCATAGTCTTGGAAGAAAGTAATTAAATCAGGCAATGCTTCCCTTTACGGTTCCATGAATTTACAAATTCATTATACGGAATCCTAATTCAGCCCTCATTCAGCAAATGCCAGTGAAGACTGTGGCATTTCGAAGAGCTAGGCATGACACTACTGATTGTAGTTCTAAAACTACGGCTATTTTGCCTAAATGAAGTTATGCTTACAAAAAAACCTCATTCTTTTAGTTATATGCAATTTGCTCATTGGAAAAGAAAATTTAGACAGTTTTATGAAACTCTGAGAAATCTAAAAATATGAAGTGAGCCAGGGATGAGTAATTTGAGCTACATTAAGCCTGTTTACTCTCAAAGAAGACAAGAAAGTTTCAAGAATCATTCCAAGAATATATTTGAGTAAACCAAATAAGTCTGAACCAGCTGCACTTACTCAAAGATGTCTTTAATTTCTGTCTCTAAGAAAAAGAAGATGACCTAGGTGGCTCAGGCTGCAGCTACCATCAGAAGCGTGCTCAGATTATTCTGCTCTGAGTGCAAGTGATGTTTCCTTAGATTTCCACTTACAGAACTGAACTTGCACTAAAAGTTTACTGAAATGGTGGCATTTTCAAATCTTCTTTTACTCATTCATATATCTCAAAAGATCTGTCTTGATAGCATTAAGTAATTTCTTCTTTAAAGTGAATAATATCCCACTGCCTCTAGATTTCAAGTTGTTTTTTTCAGATTTAACCATATTGGCAGCCTAGTTTTTCATTATGCAGATCAGATAAATCATACTTAATGTTGCACAAATATTTCAAACAGGATGTCATATTCATCCAATATTTTGATTTTACAGAATTGTAGGCTTCTTGGACAACTGGCCTTTATTGGAGCAATGGTATACAGAGCCAGAAAATATTTTGATAAAAATCAATGCTGAAGTAGATAAAGAGTCTTTATGCCAAAAAGTAAAGGAAATGTTTATGACTGAAATAATGAAAAAAGAGAATAAAGGTAATTACATTTCTTTGTGATTTTGAGTTTATGTAACTAAAATGTGTGGTTTTAATGAGTTTAGGAGGAAATGAAAGTCTGGTTGCACTGTAGTGTTTACAAGTGTCTCTACCTCTGATTTTAGCTTTCTGCTGCAAATGTTTATAAATAAAAGATTTTTCTCTCTTTGTTTTAATTTAATCAAAAGAGGTCATCTCGCTGAAAGCATTGTTTCATGTAAAAAAAATAGAGTTAAAATTATAGATGTTGTAGAGAAGGGTAAAGATTTCAATCTGTTAACCTCAGCATTATAAGGAAACAGTGAATTCTTCCTTTAGGTTGGAAACAGTAAGCAATTTATTTCCCCCAAATC
Organism: Equus asinus; assembly: GCF_041296235.1. Classification (NCBI taxonomy): domain Eukaryota; kingdom Metazoa; phylum Chordata; class Mammalia; order Perissodactyla; family Equidae; genus Equus; species Equus asinus. Next base: position 80,642,881 of record NC_091799.1, on the reverse strand, counting down.
TTCCTGTGTTGGTATTAATTTACTGATTATTAACTATTTATTTATAAACGTACTTCTGGGGTATATCTCACCCACATTGTGAACCATCCTGACCTCCTTCATCTAATCAATAATAAATGCTCATTAACTTTTCATAGTATTTTTGGGATTTATTATTAAAAGTGATCTTAAGCCAGGCCAGACTCGTGGCACAGTGGTTAAGTTTGTGCACTCCGCTTCAGTGGCCCTGGGTTCACTGGTTTGGATCCTGGGTGTGGACTTGTGTACTGCTTATCAAGCCATGCTGTGGCAGGCATCCCACATATAAAATAGAGGAAGATGGGTGCCAGTCTTCCTCAGCAAAAAGAGGAGGATTGGCGGCAGATGTTAGCTCAGGGCTAATCTTTCTCAAAAAGAAATAAATAAAAATAAAAAATAAAAGTAATATTAAGCTCATGCACTGCCAGTGCCACACTTCAACTGAGATTTTACCTTTGAGAAAAAAATATTTCCCTTTTGTTTACCAAATACCCCTAATTATATTGGCAACTGCAGTTTCTTGATATAGTAAAAAATGGTGATAGCTGAGTAGTATTCCATTGTTAATTAATTAATTTATTTTTAAAAATGATCAAAGTTAAGAATATCACAAGGATTCTAAAATTGTCTTGATAGCATGCTGTCTCCTATCACTAGATATAGGACCTAACTACCGTAATATATCAGTCAACTGTCACCAAAATAGCACCTGGTATGTATAACCCACAATCACCATGGCGATCCACAAGCTCACACTCATAAAGACCAGCTCCGCCATCTAAATGTCTGCTCCCCAAGAACACCCATGTGAAGCTTTCAGACAAAACCCAAACCAATCCACATATTATTTAAGAGGTTTAACATGTTATTTGACAAAGTAGTCTGAGAGGAGGGAAGAAAACTCTCACAGCAATCTTACAGAGTCTTGGTTGGGAGGCAAAACCAAACTGATTCTAAGCTGTAGCGTCAAACATCGACAAGTTGGAATCAGTTTGTTTTTGCCGGCTGTCAGACTCACTTCCACATTTTCCTAAAGATTTTACGTTCTAATCACCAATTACATTAGCAGACTCAACTGCCACTTATTTAAGATTTACATTCCAATCAGCTAATTACTTTAACAAATATTTTATCATTAAAACAATAAACATTTATCTAGCCCAGTACTCTGTGTTAAACATCCCGATTAACTTTTAAAAACATATGAGGATGTGGTACTTCTATATATATTCTGATGTGCTAAAATGACCATAATATACTTTTTTGTAGGAAAAAGCAGTTTATATATAGAATAGTCTCATTTTTGTTTTTAAAAGTATGTCTGTGTATTAAATCTATATGCACAGAAAAGAATCTTAAGTCTGTACAATACTTGGTGGGGGAAGGAGAAAGACAAAAAGATGTAACAGCCAATCTCCCTTTCTACTTGTCTAAATTGCTGGATGTTTTTTTAAACAATAATTATATATTAATTTTATAATCAGAAAAAAACCCTTAACTTCTACTTTGAAAAAATATCTAATAGAATGAAGCTTTCTTGCTTGGTGAATTGAAAAGAATAACCTAAGGACAGAGAGAATATGTATAAAAAGAAACAGCCAAAGCTTCTCATAGTCTCTTTTACATTGACATGTCTATTTACATTTCTCTTTTTTCCATGCTTTACTTTTATCATATTGTTTCCTCAAAGCTTATCCAGTTTCTGGATCTCAAAGGTGCTTAATAAATGTTGATGGAATATTAAAAAACCACGACAAATTGAGAGGGGGAAAAAAGAGAAGTAGCCATACAAGAGGGCAAGTATTCATTGGCAGTGGTACAGTCAGTCAGTGACCAGTGGCCATTTCTAGCATGGAGGCTGGGAAGGCCAGGGAGGGCAGGAAGGTTTGCTAGGAAGATGAACCTGAACTATGAAAGGCCAAGAAATGTAACAGTAATAGGAGCCTAGAAAAACACGAACCAGCCATGCTGCGCCCCTCCAGGGTCAGGGCTGACTGTCTCCTCTGCCTGGAATGCTCTTCCATCTATTAGCCACACGGCTCACTCTTGGACTCTCTTCAAGTCTTTGCTCAAATGTCACCTTCTCAGTGGGCCTACCCTGCTCAGCACTCTATTTAAAACTTTAAAAGCTGTCCACAGCACTCCTGATCTCCCTTGCTCTGTTCCATTTATTTTCTCTATAGCACTTATTACCTTCCAACTTCTCTATAAATTAACTTATTCACCTTGTTTATGGTTTGCCTCTCACCCCTGGAATGCAAGCCTCACAGGGCCAGGGATTTTTCTCTATTTTGTTTAACTGTTGTCTCTCCGGCAACCAGAACTGTGCCTCGTGTTATTTGCCATGTTGTCAGTATCAGTAGTAGTTTTACCTTATTTTCATGTCCCTTCCTTTCCCTCAAGACACAGTTCAGTTTCAGTAAGTAGTTGCTGCATGAATGAATGCATTGCTAAGACTTACTTGAGTATTGTGCATTATTATAAGTGCTTTATACGTATTTACTCACAGAAGCTGGTGCTGCGCATTTCCTTCCCCTTCCGTTTCCTCCTCACCTCCACGTCCTCTATCACATTGCTCCTCATCTTCTCTAGACTTTTTTCACCTTGTTTTTCCACTAGAAATTTTGAAATAATCCTTTATTTTCCTATTCCACTACATTAGCTACTTCTAGATTGTTACTCTTAAATTTGTCACCCCCTCAACAAGCCTTTCTACCTGCTACACACACACACACGTGTGTGCACACACATACATACACACATCCCACCCCCATCCTCATCCCCATCAACAACACCGTCAGAGGCAAGGGAAACAGTATTTCTAACCAAGCAGAAAGGCTTAAAATCTTAGCTTTAAGGGCTGAATGACTTAAGGGAGAGCCCTAAAACATGAGTTTAGCCTTAAATCAATAAGGGCAGTTTATATTTTTTAGGTTGATCTTAGTTTAAGTGAAACAGTAGGTGTTGGAGTCCCTAATAAAAGTCCTTTCTTATCCTTTTGAAGTTAAAAAGAAGTTAGAAGAAAAGGAAGCTGAGAAAAAAGAAGTTTCCCTGACTGAGCCTTCTTCTCCTGCTGCTCCTCCCCCTCCTCCTCCTGAACCAGAAAGAGAGAAGGAAATCCACCCTCAGCAAGAGCGTTCAAAAACTCTGGCAAAAGGAAAACCACCATCAGGTGATTGACAGAGTGATTTATAATCCTGTTTGCCAGTTTCTTATTTTCACTTAGAAGAGAATTATGAATTATGGTACTAGTCCATTTATCTACATTCAGTTTCTCAGCCACTTTAATCATACGAAACAAGGCTATATGCTCAGATGGAAGTGGAAAAGCCCTGAGTAGCTAATAGCATGGTTGTCACAAAGCCCAGGTGCTTTACTGCATAGGAGGGAAGTGGAGTCCTCACACTCAGATCTACTGATTAGAATAAGGCCAGAGATGAGAAGAGGAAAGGCACAGAGAATAAGCAGAAGGAACTTAGGGCAGATCAAGAGGACAGACATCTATATATGCTGAACTGTAGAGTTAGGTTTACGTAAAGAGTGAGAATATCTTAAGAAAATGAGAATTAGCATAGCCAATTGTCCATGAGAATAAGGGAACAAATCAACAGCATTCATTAGAGACTAGAATTTATATGCAACTGTTCATCGTCAGTGCTGTGTGATTATCAAAGGATAGAAACAAGCACCTGACATCTCAGTAAACATATTTTATAATATGTAATGTATAGATGTATAAAGAGTTTATGTAGAGAATATTTTTAGCTTAAGTTCTTTCTAGATCCTTAACCACTAAGGGTCATTTAGTGGTAGACAATGAATATAATGACAAAAGTAAAGTGTTCAGTTGTTGAAATGCATGATATTGGTAGAATGTCAGTACCAGTTTGGTGCTGTGTACATGAAACAAATGTGGCTCTAGTTTCTGGTTTTAGCTTTATAAGTGGCTGGCTGTGCAGTACACGTGTCCACCTAGCTATTCTTAATATTGTGTCATGGTTACATTTCTAAATTCCATAATCTTTCTGATTTATGGAGATTTGAGATAGGTCTGAATATTTTTAGTTAAATTTATTTATATTAAACAAACAAATTTGAAGACTTTAGTAACATATATCATGATCTATTAACGACCATTGTATTCCAATAAAATGGAGCTTAACTAAAGGCTAACTATACCAATTCTAAGAAAATTTTTTTTTCATATGAACAGTAATGCACAAAGCCATGAATTAAATACATGCCCTTTTCCCACTACCTTATTAGGAATTTAAAAAACCAATACAGAGGTCTGGAGGAAAAAATGGAAATCTTTAAAATACCATTTAGAACTGGGGCAGACAGTTTTCACAGTGGCTCACGGGAGCCTGGAGCTATCCAATAGAGGCCTTTAACCTCTGGCCATGGCTCTCCCTTCTCCTTCCTCTGCCTCCGCCTGCTCACAGTCAGGAGTGTCTATATATTTGACCCATTCCCTGAAACCAATCTTTAGTGTTTCTGCTTATAACACAGTTCAGTCTTTAAGTTTCTGAAAGTTTGCTTGCAAATTTAAAATTGTATTCCTGAATACTGTGTGTTGGAGGAATAATAAAGCTATTGTTGCTTCAAAGAGTTATGGTATCTGTCTCTTTTTTCCACCAAGGGCAGGGCTAGTGCCTGATCTTTAAAATGTCTAGAAGGGTTAATCTCCAGAGGCCTAATTACTGCCTTCCAACAGCAATGCATTATTGGAAGGAGATCCCAGTGCTTGTGGGCATTGATGGGGCAAAGAGCAGGCAGGAGGCCCTTACAGCTCAGGGAAGCTTGGCTAAGCAATTTAGAGAGGGAGGTTCCAGCAGGTTTATTCGTTTTTATATTAATAATTTACAATTTTTTTCAAAAGATAACATTTTCAGAACTGAAGGACTGAGGCTTCTGAAAATGCCCAACTCAAATATCCAATTACAATCTTCTTTAGAAGTGGAGATGAAAAAAAAAGAGGAGTAATTTACCAAAAAAAAAATCAGCCTGGAAATTGGGTAAAGGAGGAGGCATAGGACTCATAGTACACTGAGTACTAACAGTCATTTTGTCCAAATATCGTTCTACATTGTATATGATTCTGCATTTTATATCTGCTTCAAATGCTCTTGGGATTAAATTTGAAAAACTTCACTGTTATGTGCCCTTAGAGGATTTATTATCAAATCCACTACCAAATGTCAGAATTTAATTTAAAACTAAATTTCTCAGGGGGACAAAATACAGTAGTACTATCCATGCTGTTATTTACGAATATTTTTTGAGATTTCAGAATATATTTTGGAACTGATTAAAATATAATGGACAGAGTACATACTGCCCCCAGCATAAATTAGACTTCCCTACAATACTTTATAAATTCAATATCTTAAGTATCTCTGTTTTTACTTTCTTTTCCCTGTTGTCTGTGCTAAAGTTTAGAGCTGGTTAAGTAGTTGGTTACCCAGAGTATTGTTATTAAAGGAACTAGGAGCTTATCTGGACTTTGTTTTTAAAGCTTATTTCTAAAAAAGCAGCTAATTTAAATGTTTGTTTCTTATTTATTTATTTATTTATTTATTAGTTTAATGGTCAAGAATTTGGATGTTACAAATCCTTTTATAGAAGTTAACAAAGTTTCCAGGTTAATCTTTTGTCTTTCACTTGTCTTATCTCTACGGAACCCTGGTTGTTGGATCTGAGATGTTTAAATGTAAGTGATATGTATTATGTATTCACACATTCTTATAACTATCACTTCTAAATATAAAGAATAGGTCAAACAGGCATTTAAATTGCCCTATGTGTCCATCCTTCCAATGAAAAAGAAAACTGTAGTCCAGGGAAAAGGGAAGAAAATGATTGAACCTGTTTGGTGCATCATGTGGAATGTAGTGAATTTTTTCAAGGGACTAATTTATTATTTGGGTCATCTTATTGATCTCTAGATCATCAGTTTCCCATTTTCCCCTTCCAATACATATCTGAACTAAATTCAAGGACTCCAAGGAAAATATACCCAAAACAGCCTTTGCATTACAAGTTATAGTCAGTGCGAAGTGGAAATGTAGAAGTCACAGGGCTCGCAAGTGTGGAGTCAAGAGAAGTTCAAGGATATACCATATCAAAAAGATGTGGTTAGTAACTCTTCTTCAAGGTGTTTTGGTGTCATTCTTATTACAGATCCCATTGTATTATTGCATAAGGATCATTCAGTTGAAGTACATCCAAATTTTGATATGCTTCAAAGGGACTTGTGACTAACTTTTAAAACTCTGCAGCTATGTTGCGTTAAAGAGCTCACAATCAAATCCGCTACCAAATGTTGATATTAAATTCAGGACTAAAATTCTCAGTGTGACAAAAGAGAATAGTGCCATCAGGGCTTTCATTCGAGAAGTTTCAATCCATAGTCTGTCTTCAGGTAAATTTTAACTCACAATGAAGACCTGAGTCATTTTATGCAGTTTACGAATGTAACTGTTTATCTGTGAGAAATAACATTTGATTGCTTACAAATCGCATAGCCCAGGCTATTGAAGAAAATCATCAATGATACTTATGTGTTGAATTTTGTCTAGAATCCCTGCATGGTAAGCAAGAATCTTCTCAGGAAGGAAAAGGGAAGAAAGGTGAAGCTTCACTCAAAAGAAAAGGTACAGCAGATAAAGATGGATATGATTCAATATAATTCTGCATTTTATAAGTGTCTCAGTAAAAATAGCGAGATTTGTTTAGTAGTGTGCATTGAATACTTTTCTCAGGCATTTGTAGACCATAGGCCCTTGCCAAAGAATATAACCTTAATCTTAATGCAGCCTGGCACTTAACAAAGGTCCTGCTGAGAAAAGTGATGCTTGCGGGGAATAATTTAGAGAATGTCTAATGTATAGAATATCCACTCATCATAGATATTGTAGGTGTTATCATTGGGTGCTATGCCATCAGAAAGCTGCATATGAAACCATATTTTCTTGGGCCTCCGATGGAATTGCTTTCAAGGAATAAGCATGTTGGTATAATATTCTCAGCTTCCTCCACAACATAACATAGAAGTGGAGGTAAAGCTTTCATTATACCAATAGTAACCCAATATTATATTTTGTGAAGGGATAATATGCCCACTACATCGTTCAGTGGTCTCTATATGAAATCCTAGGTGAGAACTTTCGTTCAGAATCAAAGAACAGGAAACCAGTCCTTCCTTTGAGTGGTTAGATAATTAACACCTCTAAGTGATAACATTTCCTTTTCTGTTTTGGATGTCCAGAAGTTCAGATCCAAATCGTGGCTCAGATTTAGTATCTGTGCAAGGACCTAGGTCTTAATATCTGCCTTCTAATCCCTCTCCTGGTTTTGATCACCTTCTTTAGGTTGTATTTTTCCTGACCCTAATTTCACTTATGGGTTTTATTCTATTTTAACCGTTTCTGTGAAATAAGGGGGATATAATTTTTAAGGTAACTGATAGTTGGTAGAAGAAAATCCTAGGCTCTGAAAAGCATTTTAGTTAGATTTATGTAGAAGCTGCTATAGCAACCAATTCATTAAAGATTGAAATGCAGTTATGGATACATACAGTTGGCTTTTCCAGGATACATTCAAATGGGCTGCCATGAAGGGTGTGCTTTTGTTTAGCTTTTCATTAAATTGCCAATGCATTTGCAACCCACAAGTGTGCAGTGTTCACAAAATGATGTGCTAAAAAAGATTTATTTTGGGGCCAGCTCCATGGCATAGTGGTTAAATTTACGCTCTCCGCTTCAGCTGCCTGGAGTTCACAGGTTCAGATCCTGGGTGCAGACCTACACACCACTCATCAAGCCATGATGTGGCAATGTCTCACATACAAAAAACAGAGGAAGATTGGCACAGATGTTAGCTCAGCAACAATTTTCCTCAAGCAAAAAGAGGAAGATTGGCAACAGACATTCACTCAGGGCCAATCTCCCTCATCAAAAAAAAAAAAAAAAGATATTTGTTGGCATTTTGTGTTTTTTTTTTTTTTTTTGGAGGAAGATTAGCCCTCAGCTAACTACTGCCAGTCCTCCTCTTTTTGCTGAGGAAGCCTGGCTCTGAGCTAACATCCGTGCCCATCTTCCTCTAGTTTATACGTGGGACGCCTACCACAGCATGGCTGCCAAGCAGTGCCATGTCCGCACCTGGGGTCCGAACCAGCGAACCCCGGGCCGCCGAGAAGCGGAACGTGCGAACTTAACCGCTGCGCCACCGGGCCGGCCCCTGTTTTGGCATTTAAGACACATAACTGTGATTCTCACCCTTCTCTAATTATATGATGTGATAGGCTTATATAATTACAGCCATTTGGTGAGTTAACATATAATTTATGCTCACCTCTCACCTGTTTACTAACAAAAGAAGAATTTTCACATTGCTTTATCATCCCTTGCTTTCTCATTGTGATCTACAAAAGTAAATGGAGGATCATCATAGAATCCTCAAAAATAGGAACTAAATACACCTATGTATACTCGGTACCAAATCATCAATTAGATATAATAATGTACATGCTCTAAGAGCATCCTTAATTAAAAGTATATAGACTCTAAGCAAACAATAAGCAAATACAAGTTCAACCAGTTAAATATATACACTGGAGTCATGCAGTTAGCTCAATTTAAACAGCACCAACCACTTCCAAACATTTTTTGCTTTTATTTTACTGATATTCTTTTGTGCTTAGTATTTGAAATAGGTGAACTCAGTCAAGATTTAGAAATCTTTCTGTTACATATAAATACTGCTTTTTTGGCATTTATAACAGGATTTCCTTCATTAAGAGAAAGTTACATGATTTTAATTTTTAGTATTTGAAATTAACACCATTAAGGGTGAACACTACGATTGATTATCTGTTTATCTCACAGGCCATTTTATATCAATTATATTTAAAGCATCTTTTAGCGTTTGAGGAACCATTTCCTTTCTCCTTTCTACAAACTTATATCTCCCATACTTATATTAACATCTTTGATTCATTCCTATTTCTTCTATTAGATCAATCCCTACCCTTACCCCCCACCAAATCTTGACATTGAAATGCCATTTGCAATTGTACTTATGTTGTTCTTAAAGCATGTTTTATTTTCTTCAACCCATTTACCATTGTCCCATTTCATTCTTTCGTATAACAATGGCTTTTACACCCTCTGGCCTTACTTAGGAGGTGTTAATTAGGGGCTAAGGGAAGACAGTTTTCCATAATCAACTAAATCTAAAATGCTGAGTTTTGCCAAATTAAAATGTTTTTAATTACGAGATTTTTAAATATTTTAATGTGCATCTTTAAGGGAGTGAGAGATACAGTATGTAATAACTGAAAACATTTTGGAGAAATTTCTTCTCTCTTGGAGGAATATTCATTGGGACTAGAGTTCTGTAGAACAAACCTTTGGAAATAATGCCATCTTTAGTTCCTCTGGCCTGCCATGTATTAGTATCAGTACTGTTCGAGTGCTTGGCTTCTGATTTGACTTGTGGTTGTAGGTGCTACCAGACTACTTAGCAATAAATGTAAAGTCAATGTTATAAACATTAATGACATCTAATTTAAAGGACATGGAAGAACAGAGAAAAAAGATAAAAGTGAAATGAAATTGAAATACCTAGATGCCTTTAGCCCCTAGAGCAGTGGCTCTTAGAGAATGGTCCCCAGACCAGGAGCATCCACATCACCTGGGAACTTGTTAGAAATACAAATACTCGGCCCCACCCCCAACCTACTGAATCTGAAACTCCTGGAGGTGCAAAGCAATTTGTGTTTTAAAAAGCCCTCTCAGGAATTCTGATGATCACTGAAGTTGGAGAACTACTATACTAGAGCCCCAGGCCTTAACCACTGGAATATCAGAAACGCTCAGTTATTTCTAAGGTATTATTTATAATGTACCCCCTTCTCCAAAATGTTTAAGTTGCATTACAGTTTTTTCAAAAAATGTATATAAAAGTGCTGTTGAAATAGAAATAAAAAGCCAAGCCCTGAAATGAGGGAGGTGGTATGCCCAACTCAAGGACACCATGCTTATTGTGGTGGCTCATTCAACTCAGAAGAACCAAACAAACAAGGCAAAGAAGGAAGCATAATGGGTTGCTTCATTCACATTTCCAGACAGAGGAGATATACCAATTGTACAAGAAAAAAACAAAAATCTAAGCTTTTCTAGGATGAATTTCTAAAATATATTTTTATCACCTTAAACAAAGGACAGTATGTGGAACCATGTACAAGCCCTTAATAGATTTTCTAGCAAATGCAAAATACATTGGGTTTCATCTGAAGGTTTATGCCACACCTCTGAAGGTTTATGGTTAATTTGTGATTGTGGTTCAGATAGAAAAATTCAACAACAATCTCTTTTTATAATATAATTCATAATCATAATAACAAACTACCTCTTATGGAGTGCTCACTGTGTGCCAGGCACTATACAAGATAATTTGTGTATATATATAATCTCACTAATTCTAATAACCTCTTTTGAAGTAGAAATGATCATTTCCCACTTCAAAGATGAGGAAATTGAGAGTCAAAATAAATAAAGTAGTGTTGTGTTAGAAACAGTTAAACTATGAGAAGGGAAAATTAGAGCCTCTTCCGTCTTTGGAGAATGTCATCTACATGCCCATATTAACTCACAACACCAAATTGCTCATAACTTCCCCGAATTTTGCCTTAATACTGTCACCATAGTTTAAGTGAATTAAATAATTTTTTTATACTCAAGTATAAGTTTTTTAATGAATCTATTTCTCAGCCTGTAGTTTTAAAAAAATTTTACCGGAAGTAGGAAAATTGTTTGCATGCAATGTAAGTAGAAAACAATCTTAAAATCAATTTATGAGTCAAATCAATAGTATTGTAAGAACTGCTCTAAAGCTTGCAGATCTCTACATATCAATCTAATGAACATTGCTGAATATGAGCAACATAAACAGACACTAAAAAGCAATGAAGTGTGACAGTCAAAAGCGCAGTCTCTGGAGCCAGCCTGCCTAGACTGAAATCCCAGCTCTGATATTTACCATATGAATGATCTAAGGCAAGTAACTTTACCTTAGAATGCCTCAGTTCCCTCATCTATAAAATGGGTTAATAAAAGTAATTTCTCATGTAGCTATTGTAAGGAATAAGTAAATATACAAAAAAGTAGACAGAACAAAGTCTGACTCAAGAGTAAATGAGACTAAGTGAATACAGGATATTATTGGCACCAGACCAAGTTATCAAAGACTATGAACAGAAAGGAGATTCCTTTCCGTAGTTGGCGTAGGGAGTTCCCATCACTTATTACTGATAAGTATAATTAAATTAGGACCCATAAGTGATCCCAGATAACCAGTCCTCATCACTTTATAGTTGTTCACATTCCATATCTTCAGCTCCACACAGAGTAACAACATGAATTCTAGGACACTAAGGAGAGAAAACTCCCTCCTCAAGCTTTTCCAAAATAGCTTCTCAATAGTGATTTAGAGAATAAGCTGGTTCCTGTTCCATCTCTGGCTCCCTACCTAACACTGACTCACTTCTCTTCCTGGCCATGTTGCTTCAGAGCTAAAGCTTTCATCTCATCCTAGACATCCTGAGTGTCTACTTTGCTTGCCAGTGTTTGCGGCCTAGGCAGCCATCAGCACTATTTCTTAACAACAAAGAGTTGTTTTTTTGCTGAACGTGGCCAACCCCAAGACAATAAGGAAGCCATCACTGTTAACCAGTCTTTTGGCTTCTACCTAGTGAAGCTGTTAATTAAATCAGATCCTACTAGGAAATATTTGGAGACCGAAAGGTAATAATAATGCCTTTCTTTAAAAAAAACAATAAATCAGACTTTCCATATCTTTTCCTCCTTCCTACAATCCTCTCATCTCTCTGAGTTGTGTCAACTTAATTTGAAAGTGTTCTAGTTTTCTTAATGTCCTCTCAGCAATTGATGAACCTTACTCTTACCTTTACTGAGCTCCTACTATGTTATTTTCTTTGCTCAAAGCTGTTGCTCTATCATTTCAACTTTGACCATTTCTTTACAGATAACATGATTAAATAAATCATGTGTCCTAAAATTGCATTTTTCTTTTTTCCTTATGATTATTTGTACTTGTTCTTGTTTAATGGGCTTCTATGTGTTACCATTAGGTTCTTATAACCGAAAATAAAAAAGCTAAAATCTACCTTTACGCTAAGCATGGATTACTCTCTAAACCTTTTATGCATGAAGAATGGCTACACTGAGGACTCAGTGATCCAACTGTCAAGCAAAAGCAAATATCTTATTAGAAACTGAAGCTTTCATATGGTTGGATGGGAGGTACTTAAAAAGGAAAGCCCTCCATTGTATTTAAGATGTTGATAGATTTTTGTGCAAAAGTGACATCTGTTTTCATTCACTATGACATAGATACATTTTTATTCATTCAAATCTTTTGCCTCTTAGCACTTTCATTGTTAAAAATTAGATAAAAGTTAAATAGAATCAAACAATGGTCCAAATATATTCCCTGACTCTCTTGATTTTCACTGAGTGATCATGATATTTAAGAAAAGAAGAAAAAGAAACTCATTCCAGTCTCACATTTATAATTACCAAGTTCTTCCTTTTAGGAATTCTTCTTAGAGAAATTCATCTTAAAATGGTCATAGTGTTATCACTTTTGTTGCACTAGAGATTCATGTCAAAGAATGAAAAATCACCATATAGAAAAATATATCAAGTAAGGAACATTTTTTGGTTATTGCCTGAACAAAGATTTCCTTAAATTGTTCTAAATTTTAAAAATCTAGATACAACTTAAGACCTGTGGATAATAGATACTGTTTTTAAATGTATAAGTAGAAGTCACATAAACTCCCCACAAGACATAATTGACAATTTCCCCTCTACTTATAATCCATATATTTTAAACTAACATAAACGTGGAAGATATATTTACTTTTCTAAACGGCATTATCATTAAAGAATATTCATTAAAAAAATACATTTTTGGGAAAGAAAGTGCTCCCAGTTCTGTAGGCATCTACAAACTGCATCTAAAATTCAATAATTGATCTGAAGGTAAGTGGAATTTAAACTGAATGAATTTCTAAACTATAATAACCTTGATTTTTAAGGAAATATTAATACTTTCTGAGTTAAGGTACTTTGGTCAGTCACAAGGTCTGTCAGTCCATCAGAGTGAGGCTTGTCTAGATTCCCGCTTCTTGATGCTATCTCGGAAAGTGAAGCGTGTGCCCTTTCTGAATTTTGAACTAAAAATTAGACCTCTTTCTCATCCTCATCCTTCTATTTTTCTTGCTTCTTCTCTTCCTTCCTCTCTCTCTCACTTTTATGCCTTAATTCAGCTAGGCTTATGACGCAGCAATTGCCTGCATCCATACTCCATAACAGTAGCAAGAAATACGGTTTCCTACTCAGAAACCCTGTGTCTCGTGCAGGGAATGTGAGAATATTCAGGAGCTACAATACCTCTTCTTATCCTCCCCAACATTCCTCACTGACTCTGGCAGACTCTTAAAATAACCTCCTTCCTCCCTGCTCTGCCCCTGGGCTTCCAGGAAAAGCAATAGCATCACTCGTGTTATAGCTACCCTCTCCCTCCTTCAGGCTGGAGTTTAATTTACTAGTTTTTGCAATAGTAAATGAAATATACTTTGCTCTAGAGTCTACACTTTATAGAACCACATGTTTCTTGTGGAAGCAAGGACAGAGATAATAATAAAATATCAAGTTGCTTTTCATAGCCAATGAGATAAGAGAAGTTGGATTGCTTTTTTTTAAAACAAACAAACAAACAACAACACTGTTGTTGGCATTATTGGTTAATTCAGAGGGCTGTGGATAATGAAGTTTTTCATTTTTGATTTGATGAGGCTGCCCGAAGTTGCTTAAGAAGTAGTTAGTGAATTGCCTGGAGTCCACAGAAATCACAGATTTATTCATCCACCAGAATCTGGTCTCTTTCATTTACTTGTAATGGAATGATTTGATATCACGTTGAAGGTTCTAAAGGAAAATCTGCAGGAGGGAAAGTACCAGTAAAGAAATCACCTGCTGAGTCTACAAATACGTCACCTACTCCAGTAGGTCCGCCACCACCTAAGCCCGGATCAGAAGAATGGGTCTATGTGGATGAACCAATTGCTGAGGTATGGCAGTTTAGATTCAAGCTGGTAGAATTTATTGTTTCTCCTATTTATAGTAACAGTCACACCATTTTTTTGCACCATCCAGAGGGACTTTCATAGCTAGTAATGAATATACTCGTTAAAAAACCAAGATGATTTTTTGAGACTGCTCATTGAACCACATCTCATCCATTCTCTACTCACTCGCATTTCTGAGTCATGCTTTGAACTGCTGTGGAGTGCTGAAATGAAGGCCACCAATGGGTTCTGTGAGGACTAATTTTCTCCCCAGTACAAGCAGAGATGCACTTTCCTGGAAGAATGACTTCCCCAGAACACATATCCAGCAAATTATAGCCCTCCATCCATTTTCTCATGCCCTCATCATAACGCCTCCAAAGGAAGTTTAACCTCTAATTTTTTAGAAATAGAAAAAATTTTTTGAAGCCAACTAAACTAATGAAAGAACAGATAGCTCTCTGGCCTGAGAACTTTAAATGGGTGCGTTAGTGTAAGGCAGGAGATGTAAGGCAGGAGATGCTCAGGTAAGCCCTGGAAGCTCCATTCAGCACTCTGTTCTCTGACAACCACAAAGCACAATTGCCACCTACACAAATCTGTTTGCTCTAATTGATAAGTCATCTTAGGAGAATCACACAGAAAGGTTTTTCCTTTAAAGCTTTTTAAAACGACAAGAGCTTTTTGAAAGACTCCATCCCTGTCTTCCTTCACTGCGGTCCTCAGTGATTTCTTACCTTGCTAACTCTTGGCACTGACCATCTGTGCCCGGCATTTGAGACCCAATCATGAATTGTAGTGATTTGTGGTGTTGCTGTCATTTTTGGGCTTTCCTAGGGAAATGTCTTATCTCCCCAATTAGATGATGGACTCTTTGGGGGAGGGTAGGAAAACGTGGAATAATTCACTGTATTCAATACAGAATCAAACACAGTGCAGAGTATGTAATAGATTCTTGATAGGGCTCTAACGAATTCATTAAGTAGCATTGATGGGGAAATTAGAACGGAAAATATTTGAAGATGAGAACATTAAATGATATAACTATGAATTTGTGTAATTGATATCACTCAGCCAAACAGAAGCTACTTTTAAAAATAAAGATATTCAAAAACTGTCTTAGAAGCAGGATATAGAAGTGGTTGTCTGGAAGGAGATAAAATTAAAATTCTATTATTTGGCAGGGGCAAAATATGGCATAAATATTGAAATCCAATCCTTAACTCCAAACCTTGAAGCCCTTGAGAAAAATAATTCATAGAGGACAAGAGGGAAATAGAGAGCAGGAGTAAAAAAATAAACATTAACACTGAGATACGGCACCAGCTCCCATGTAGATCTTCTAGTAGTCAGGATTCTGGCAGAAAACAGGTGATAATTTGAGGGGAGTTGAATAAAGGATATAGCCGTTAAATAAGGAAACCTACAAGGATTAGATTATTACCCTGAAAACGAGAGATAGCTGGGAGCTATTATGGCCACTAGGCCTGAGAAGGTGAGGAAAGGGAGCAGAGGCTTGGACCTCACGAGGACCTCTGCATGAAGAGGGCCATCTGACTAGAGCTGTGGCCTTCAGCAGAAGGATGCAGGCACGCACAGCGACCCAGCAGAAAAAAGCAGGGAAATACATAACCAGACCTCAAGTTCCTGCTCTCATCTCTTGCCCAGGAGGTAAAGGGCAAGGGAGTTTCCTAAAGCAGTTCTCATAAGTTAGTCTTCCAGAGCACTGAGCCGGGTGGAGAATGAAGGCTAAGAAACTGGTCTGGAGGGGCAATGGGTAGATAGGCAGCACAGACGTCTAGTTACCTAAGCAAAACCATGTAGAAAACACATTTTGCTACAAATAGAAGTAGCCTTGGGCCTAGAAACAAAGCAGGCCATGGGATCCATTCTAGTCCTTTTCCCACTCTAAATTTCTCACACAGAGTTGCAGTGCTTGCCTGCCAAGGAAGAAGAAAGACAGATGCCCAGTTAAATTTGAATTTCAGATAATCAACAAATTTTATTGAGTATCCTATTCTTTATCGGGTAACACTAGTTCCAGGCCTTCCTAGGACCCAGATCTACCTTACCTCAATAGGCATGTGGAAGGAAAGGGAGAGAGAGAGATTGCTTTCATACCTGACTCTCCCAGGAGGAGACAGCAGCCAAGTTGGAGAGCCTGGTTCTTCCCCTTCTTCCAGCCACAGGGGAAGGTGCAGAGAGAACAAAGGAGGCAGTTGGAGTGAGAGGTATTTGCTTTCCAACTTCTGAAGATTTGGAGAATATTTGCTTTGGCTACCAATTTCCTATTATGTTCAGTCTTCTCTAATGAAGAGAAGACTATTTAACTGGAAAGCATAGATCTGAAGATCTAGCCACATCACTAAGTTCAAGTCCCCAACTCAGAAAAATTACATCCCAGAGACTGGAAGAACCTACAGGTATGACATTATCAATAACTCATAGAAATCACAGAGGCGATTCTAGAAGACCAGATGTAGGCATATGCTAAAATATTTAATGAAAGTTAGATGGGATTTAGGAATATACAGACCAATAACCTGTACATTAATCCCTGACAAAATTGAGAGAAAATTATTAAACACATGACCTGCGAGCACTTATGAAATAGAAAAGTAATCACCCAGAGCCCACACAGGTTCACTAAGACTAAGTCCTGCTAAACTGGCCCCTTCCTTTTCCTTGATAGCATTTGGGTAGGTGCATCAGGGAAGAGTCATAAACACAGTATATCTTGAGTTAAAAACAGTATTTGACGATTTCTCATGAAGTTCTTATAGATAAATGAGAGCTGTGAACAGGTTATTAATTCACTTAGGTCTATTCGTAGGTGGTAACTCTCTAAGCACAGAGAATTAAGTAATGGATTGAAGTCAACCAGGAGGGAAGTTTAGCAGTGAGTTTATTTAAAATGGTCTTTAGCATCATTCTGGATAACATATCCTTTAAGAGAGATCATGAAAAACTAGAAACTAGAAGGGGCAACTAGGTAAGAAAAAAATGTTAAAATAATATCAGAGGAGCATTAAAGGAACTGCAAATGTTTAATTTGGATAAATGAATACTTGAAGTATGGTTGGACATAGAGTTGTGGGCTGTTAGAACTAGATGGAGCCATCCAGTCTCTTAAAAATTTAACTGATGATAAAATTGGGTTCAGGTGAGTCTACCTACATCCGTGTTAACATTTGTTGAGCACCTGTTACGTGCAAATCTATGCTAGATGCTGGGAATACAAAAACAAGCAGGTTTCATCCTCAATCCCTGCCTACTTCTCCTCACTCAAGTCTTCAAATACTTGACAGGCTGTCATAGGGAAGACTGTATGAATGTAGCCTGTCGTCCTCCAAAGAGCACAGCTAGGGCTGATAAGTGGAAACTACAAGAAGGCAAATTTCTACTCAACACAGGAAGAATTTGAGTTGTGTGGCACTGGAGGGGGCTGCCTTGAAATTTCATGCTTAATCCATTGGTGAGGTCCACAGAGAGACTGATAATCTATCTCTAGTATTTGGCATTTCTCGGTTGAAGAGGAAGTTAGCCTAGATGACCTCTGAGGTCCTCATGTGTGATTCCCTGAGTAAAGAAATGCACAGTCAATAAGGGAATAATTGGTATGGCAAGTTTATGTTGAATATAATATGTATCTTCAATTTTATTTCATTTTGATTATTTCTTGTTTTTGATTGTTTATTTGCATCATTAAAGATAAAAGAAACTTTCTAATTTTCATGATACACACAGCCAAGATAAAACTCTTGGGAAAATTCAAAGAAATAACTCATTATCACCCTGACATGAACTGTAGGTGTTGTCCATACTAGACATGTCCTAACTTAGGCAAAATGTGCCATCTGTGACAATTCAATTCATTCATTCAATAAATATTTCTTGAGCACCTACTATGTCTGAGACACTATGGTAATTATAGGAAAAACTGTATAGTGGTGAACAAGACAACTATTGTTCCTAGCTTTATGATACTGACATTCTCAAGGTGGATATATACAAATAAATAAGCAGTTACAATTAATGTCATTGATCCTATAATGGGAGAAGTCCGGGGTGGTAAGGTACAACTTCAGAGCTTCAGAGAGTGATCTTATAGACTTGTTGGATCACGGAAGGATTTCTGGAAGAAATTATGTCTGAGTTGAGACATGAAGAATTATTTGGAATAGGAATTACCTGAGGAAGAAGAGAAAGGAGAAGCAAGAAATTTCACAGAGAACGCTTTATGTAGTTGCAGTTGCTGCTTGATCTCCTTGCTTAGTGTTGCTCTTTTGACTCAATTATTTGGAAGAATTTTCACTTTGAAATAATAATTTTTATGCTTTACCATTTAACAGGAAATACCTTCATTTTTAGTACCTTACTGGGAACTAATAGAAAGTTCCTACATAGACTCCATCAAAAAAGTACTCAGGCATCTACGAGAAGACCGGCATACTGTGCTTGCCTACTTATATGACATTAGGTAAGTAAAGTTTCCTAAGTTAGAATCTTATAGTTCATAGGTATGACATGTAAGCTCCATCTCATTCTCTTAATGTCTTACAGAACAGGTTTCCAGCAGTTTCTAAGGCGTCCAGATCACAAGCAAAATTTTGTATCTCAATGGCAGACTGATTTCAACTCTCTTCCTGATGACCTGTGGGATGATGAGGAAACAAAGGCTGAGCTACACCAAAGACTGAATGTAAGGGAATCTGTGACCTGCTGGGCCAGGGCCTCCACACTCTCAGATCTTACACTGCAAAATCCTAATTCATTCCCTTCTTACTTTCTTGAGGTGTGAGGATGAGGAGGAAAATGGTTTGGACACTTGCCTGCCAACTCTCAAGAGCAAAGGCTCTTCTGCACTCTGAGTTCAGAATGAGAATGTGGTGGCCAATGCTTCCAGAAAGGGAATCCAAGGCCAGCAGTACAAGAGCATTCTTGGCATCTGTTGTGCAGCTGTTAACCCCTTTGTTGAGCCATGTAACTGTGTCCTTGACTGGTATTATGTACATGTCTATTTTGAAGGCAGGTATATGATTGGTTGATGTCAGGGAGATGGAGAAGGAGAGAACGGCATGGAAAACCTAAAGAGTTGCTTCTATGGTATAGATCCCTGGAGGGAAGGTACCAAATCTTATACATCTTTGCCTCTCCAACAAGCACAATGCCTGGCACTTCGTAGTCAGGCAGATTTTCATAAATTAATAAATGGAGTTTATTACCCTGATGCTTTCTAAAGCCCTCCAGTGTACAAGAAGCCTGATTTCAATCTCTTACCCTTCATCTTTTCTGTGTAAATTTGCAGAGCCCCTTATCCTGTCAGAGGAATTCTTTCCCTTGCCACTTAAGTATAGACTACTAATAGTCAAGTCTGATTATAATCTCAATATTTATTTGTATAACAAAAACAATGCCAGTCTCTACCCCATGGCCCATTCATCTACTCTATAAATATTTATTGAGCATCTGCCATGGTCTTAGTATTGTTTAAGGGGCTGGGGATTCCACAGTGAACAAAAAAATCTATGACCCTATGATGTATACGTTCTGGTGGCCAGAAGACAGAGAATAAGAAATAAACAAGTAAACGTATAGTGATATGTCATTGGCAATAAGAGCTATGTGGAGAACAAGAAAACAGAGCAAGGGGAAAAGGAACATTGATGTACCATTTTGTATATGGTGGTTGTGGAAAGGCCCACTGAGAAGTGAGACGGTGACATTTGAGCAAATTCAGGACAGAAGTAATTGAGTGAGCCGTGTAGCTATTTGGGGAAAGAGTATATCAGGCACAGTGAAAAGCAAAGGTAAGGGCACTGAAAGGGGAGGATGGTTGGTGTGGTTGAAGGACAACCAGGAGGCTGGTGTGGCTGCAGCAGAGTGAACGTGGCTGAGTGGTTGGTGATGAGGTCAGAGAGATCATAGGGACCAGATTAGCTAAGGCCTTGGAGGTCATTATTAGGATATTGGTGTTGATCTGAACAAGAGTTGAAACCTTGGCTTTTGGTTGTAAAAGAGTCTATAGTGGAGCAGCAGCAAGGAGACCGCCTGGGAAACCAATTGGGAAGCTACTGAGATTAAGTGAAGGCATTAGGGTGACTTGGATGAGCGGCTGCTGGAGGATTTGACCCAAGAGGTATTGAATCAACGAATGTCCTGGTAAAACTGAAATATTTTACCTCTTCTTAGACATTCCTCAAATACTAATTAATAGCTATGTAAATCCTAAAACATATCTGCCTTTTCTACCTCTTTCCTACTTACTTATAATGCCAGCCCTTCTATATACTTCTTCTTCCCCATATCAGTCAGGTGATTGTTGGTAGAAGGAGAAGGTTTTTAAATTAAAAATATCTAATGTGGGATTTTTTTAAATTCCAAATATACCACATGTTTATTGTAGACAACTAGATAATAAAAAGAAAAATTTAAAATAACAAATTCATAATCCCATTGCCAATAGTTAACCATTGTTACTACCTTGGGGCAATTATTTTTGCAAAAAGATGTGATTGCAATGTATAGATTGTTTTCTAACATTCTTTTTCAACAGTAGAACATGTTTTCTTTCTCAATAAAAATTCATCATTTTTATGTCTAAAAGATATTCCACTAATGAACTATATCCTAATTTATTTAACAAATTTCTGTTTTTAGTCACCATTTCATTAACAAATATTTGTTGAGCACAAATTTTTTATTGTAGAGAATTATACAGAAAATTTCATCCAGTTAAATACTTATGACATCCTTAATTATTTCCGTGGGCAAAAAAATTACTGAGGGGCCAGCTTGGTGGCGTGGTGTTGAAGTTTGTGCACTCAGCTTCAGAGCCCAGGGTTGCAGGTTCAGATCCCAGCGTGGACCTAGCGCTGCTCATCAAGCCATGCTGTGGCAGCATCCCACATAAAATAGAGGAATATTAGCACAGATGTTAGCTCAGCAACAATCTTCCACAAGCAAAAAGAGGAAGACTGGCAGCAGATGTTAGCTCAGGGCCAATCTTCCTCGTAAAAAATAAAAGACTGTGATATTTTCATTTCATGTGCAGCCCCCATAAGGTAGCAAACCAAAATGCCAAGTGTTCCTCAAACACAGTATCACATAAGTAAAATCCAAGCCCTAGAATCAAACTCCTTGTGTTCAAATTCTTGGCTCCACCACACTTGACACCTAAGCAAGTGACTTAACCTCTCTAAGCATCAATTTTCTCATCAGAAACTTACCTCCTGCTTAGTGTGGGGATTAGTAAGGTAACCGATGTAAAGTACTTAACACAGTGCCCAACACATTGTACATGTTCAACAAATTAGTATTATTGTGAAAAATGTCAAGTTTTATTGGACTGTATATATGTCATTAGTGAGATATTTTATCAAACCATAAATATTTTATCACTATGAATCAGATTATAATAATAGTTTTCACTAATTAAGGAATTATTCTGTGCTAAATACTATGCTAAATACTTTACATACATAAGCTAATTTATTCTATATAACACAGCTAAAAGGTGAGTAATGTTATCCCCATTCTACAGATAAAGTAACAAGAGCTAATATAGTGGTACATGTTACTCAAGACCACAGGCTCGTGTCCTGGCTCCAGCACTTACTCATTGTATGACATTAAGAAGATAACCTCTCTGCGACTCAGTTTCCTCATCTACAAAGTGAAGATAATAATAGTACCTAAGGTTGTTGTGAAGCATTAAATGTGTCAATATAAGTATGGTGACTTATATTCCAACACATATATGAAGGCCTTAGTATTTGGTAACTATTGTTATTTTTATGAAAATTATCAGCACTATTGTTGCTCAGAATCTGGTACATGTCAGAGCTGGGATCTTTAAAAGATTTTTTTACTGCTAGCTTTTTAGTACAAATTTATTTTTGGACAATCCCATTAGGCTCTGATAGCATTTCTTGGTGAATGACATGTTCCACTCGTGATTAATTAATAGGCCTGTGCCCTTGCATTAAATACAGCTGCATGAGTCTTCCACGAGCAAGACACCATTTCCTCAGAAATTCCCTGAAAGGACTTTTTCAACCAAACAAATTTTTTGAGGAAGGATTGGAATATATCAAACAGACACCCACGAATAAAGGAACTGCAGTGGATTTGTGGTAGACACAGGCTTACAATGTGGTGAGCTAGTCTTAGAAAGCGAGGCCTGACATAGAGTAGAAGCAGATAAATATTTGTTGAATGAAGGAATAAAATCCATGAGCACATTAGGTCAAAATTTTCTTTAGAGTCATTTTTAGGACAGGCCAAGGATTTTAGTTTTATTACACTGAGGTAATTTGAGCCATCAATCAGAAGCGTAACAGCAATGTTTCTTTCCGTTCAGGATTTACGAGACCGCCTGTGGGACATTTGTGATGCCCAGAAGGAAGAGGCCGAGCAGGAGCGTCTGGATATCATAAATGAGAGCTGGTTGCAGGATTCCATGGGAATAACGATGAACCATTTCTTCTCACTGATGCAGGTAAGAGCAGCCAGTCATGAATACAAACTCTTCCCTCCACAGCCATGTCCCTCATGTAACAACTCCTTTAGGACTGTGAGGAGTCTGTTCAGGGCTCATTTTACTTATAGCATTCTGCCCAGCCTGAGCTCCTGCTTGCCAAGGAAGTTAGCTGAAATAAATGATTTTGGTCTCCACCAAACGAGCATCAGAAATGGGAGCATCCCAAACAACTAACCACCAGGTTTGCTTCCAGGTGGCCCAGACCTGTGGAGGGGACAGCAGAGATGGTATCTATACTGATTGTTACCTCATCAGCCTCTCACAGCAGACATTCAAAGTGGCCAGCCAAAGCCTGGGAAAGCAAACCAGCCATAAAGCATGGGCTAGATCAGACTCAGCAGGCCTTTGATTCCAGAAAAAAGTTTATGTCTAGACTGGAAAAGCAGACTATTCATCAGAACAACTCGATTAACTTATATGTGCAGTCTGTTAAATAAAAAACTGCACTGGAAAGATAAGAAGATAGACATAGATTTTATTCTGAGACATTATCAACAATAGAGGAGAGAGCATAGACCAAGTCTAGATACGCAGCTGCCAAAAATAAGGGCTGGAGAGATTTTAAGAGCTGGAGTGGGGTAGAGAGTCATAGACCATCTATGTTTGCTGACTGGCCTTGCCTAAAGGAAAAGTAAACTTTCTCCTATCTTCACAACAGGAGGTAGTTCTACCACTTGGAGCAAGCCACCCTCCTAAGTTAGGCACCTCCCCTCCCAGAGGAGCTGGGACGCAGGCTTTCTGTTCCTTGATGCTTACCTTTCAAAGAGAGGTTTCCCAGGTCCTAGGGAAAGACAGACAGTCCTGAGTTCTAAAACTGGCAAGAAGCTTTTAAAAAGATTTACATTTCAAAGGGGCAGATTCAAAGGATTTATAATGACAAGTTTGCTAAAGTAAATACTTCAGTCAGGAGCCTAGGTTAGGAAGAAGCCCATATGAAATTTCGTCAAGCTGAGGAGAATATGAAGGCTGTCTTGGTCAAGCCATGTCTACATGAGTATTTTTTTCTAGAAGAATAGCAATGAGGATAGAGAATGGAAAAGGTACATTTCTAGCCTTCAACTGATTACCTACCTGAGAAGATGCTGCAGGAAATGAGAATATTTAGCTGACAGTCGCCAGAGCTAGTGCATAGTAGGTGTTCAATAAATGCTTCTTCAACTAAGGACCAATGAATGCTAGCACTTCCAGTATTCAAAGAGACAAGTCTCTGGTGCAGGGGCAGTTGGACCATAGGAGGCCTGAGAAGTAGGCAGAAACCTGAGAGGCAGGGGCAGCCTCACTGATTGCTGCCTCCAGGATCCAGGTGGGAGTTAACGAGGCATGGGTTGTGCAAAGGATTAAAGTGAGACACTCAAGCAGCCTGAGCCAGTCTGGCTAGCATCCCTGGGACACCAGCTTGGGCAAGCAGAGGTTGAATGTTGGAAAAGATGTGTCAAAAGCTTATGGCAGATGTAACTGAAATCCTACAGCAAAGGCTAAGGGAATAGAGAATTTTTGTGACTCACTCTCATGTCAAGCAATACATACCCCTTTCGGGAGTGGTATGACTCTTACACCCACAATACCTAAATTTAAGGTTCTCACCCTGAGAAACTGAATCCACATCTAAAAATAACTAGAAGAAAAGAAGATAAAGGAAAGGGCAGCTTAAGGGCTAATGTTTATTGAGTTCTTACTCCGTACGTGCCAGGCACTGTTCTAAGGACTTTCATGTAAGGTACATTAAACCTGCATGACAACCATATGCAGTGAATTCTATTATAATCCTTGTTTCACAGATGAGGAAACTGAGGCAAACATAGGTGAAATGAATGCCCAATGCTGCACAACCGATAAGTGGGAGTGCTGGGGTTTGGGACTCAGGAAGCCTAACTCCACAGCCGTACTCTCAGCCACTGCTTTATCATCAGTGTTGTTTAAATAGTTGAAGGCCTGCCACATAGAACAGCAAAGAGCCCAATTCTGCACTGATCAATAGGAGCCTACAAAAACCAAAGATAGAAATTAGAGGAGAGTAGATTTCACTTCCATAAATGAAGAAAGAGCCTAATGATTAGAACTGTCCATCAAATAAGACTTTTGAGGTAATTGAGCTGCTTGTCCAGGAGGCTCATAAGCAGAAGCTTGCTCATGTTTATGGAGGCCTAGGGGAAAGATTCCTCATCGAGGTCTTCAAGGGCCCATGGTAGTAGGTAACAGACAGCTAGATAAGTGTTTCTCAAAGTGGGTTCTGTGGAACACTAGTCCTACAGTGTTTCACAAAACAAGGATTCAGTGATCAAATGACTTTGGGAGGTGCTACATACTCTACATTTTCCTCTTCCTGGGAGAACGACAGGCGTATTGACATATTAAGGCATCAAGATGCCCTGCAATAAAGAAATCCTTTTGGTATGTTAACCCAGCATTTCTAAAACTGACTTTGCAAAGTTTTTGTTTGTTTTACCTCCAGCAGGGTACTCATTAACAGCCTATAGGACAAGTTTTTTACACAATAAATTTTAGAAAATGCTATGCTAGATGATTTCTAAGATTCCTTTCCAAACTAAGATTCTGTGATAAGAAAAACAGTAAGAAAGCAGTATTCAGTAATTATCGTAAAGTGAGAGCAGTCTTGATCGAGTCTGCTTATATGAGAATCCTGGATATAGAATGGTATCTTATTCATAGTTAGCTATATAATGAATCAAATTATGCTCCTTAAATAAACATTTTATATAAAATAATCACTACAACAAGGCTAGCCTAAGGCACAGATACCAGCACTGTCTCTAATACCAATTGTATGAAATAGGCTCTACTAAACATAATCATTATTAAAGAGTTCAGTTTTCTAAGTTAAGGAGGAAATAATTTCCTGATTTCTAAATTTATTTATCAAGTAATATAATCCTACGGTTTAATGACTAAGAATTTTTGTATAATCTTGCAACACTTTTCTTCAATTCCCCAGTTATTTGTCAATATCCAAATTGTGTTTAGATTTGCATGCTGCTCATTGTAAATGTGACACTGTGCAGTGTAATTTCATGAGCATAATTTACAAAACTGATTTTTTCTCTACTGTTTTACCAAATCTAAGCATGACAGGTCAATCACTTATTGTCAAACTGTGAGATTAGCCCTTATATGAATATTTTAAAACAATTTGGTTTTCCTGCAAGGAAAGAGAAAAATGTTTAGTTTTCCTAGTAATTTCAAAATGCTAGTTTGAAAAGTTACTTAAATATATGTTTTTGTTTAATATCCAATTTAAAACATGTTCTGTAATTTAAAACAATATATGAATGGTAATTTTATTTTGAAACGTAGATTCAAATTAACCAAATAAAGTTCTTCCTGTTTCAGTCATTTAGCTAGAAAAGTTTAATAAAGCAGAGAACAGTGTTTCAGGAGCAATTTGGCTTATGCTTTTCTGTATCAAAACAACCTTGTTGAAATTATCCTTGTCTTTTGCTGTGGACTACAATGTAGAAATAGACATTTATTTGTTCTAAACTGTGATTATGACAGTACAAGACTATTTCTTGAAGTTTCATGAAATAAATGACAACATTAATTGCTTGATAAATATAGGGATCCTTTCATAAATATCCTTGGGTTAGGTTCAGCTGAGGGTTTTGAACGCTAAGTCAGTTTTGTTCTTTTTAGAAAAGATGCTTTCTGTAACTAACTAGATGTCATGGAATACATCTGTGTAAGAGCTTCAATCTTTAGGCCCTCAGGTACTGGTTTAAGTAGCCCCACTAACCAAAGCAAAGTCTGAAGGTTGTTTTTACGCTACCGAAGAGAAGCACAGATACACCAACTGATCTGTCACTTCATGAGAGAACGGGTTGGAAAACTCATGGTCTATGTTGGTGTGTTCGGCACTGCACAGGGTCTCACTCTGCATGCATTTCATCGTCACTGCAAAGGGAAATGAGCTGGCTGGCAGGGAGTCACTTTTGAATAACTGATGCTCACCTTGCCACCAGCTCTACTGTGCTTCCCCACTTCCCACAAGGCACCTACTAGCAAAGCCAGCGGAAAGATTTCTCTGTGAGCACAGGGGAGTGATTTCCCTACTGTACGTATGGAGTAAGAACAGAAACTGTGAAAAAAGAACAATTCATTATCACTTTATCTTACTATCTGTCATTTCTCCACAACTAGGTTAAATCGTTCTAGAGGACCAAAACCTAGTCTTATTTTATATTTCAGTTTTTTGTATTTGTATGTGTAATATTTTTGGTATCTCCAAGGTCATCTAACATGTTACCTATGACAGAAGACACTCAAGAGTTTGTTAATGTATTGGTTGATTAAATACAGGGCACAGAAGAATTCTTAATGTCAAAATAATGAATAACATACACCAGACATAATACATACTGTAATCTTTTGTAATATCAAGAAGAATAGAAATGCCATCTTGTTAAGTGGAATTATACTCAATAAGTACACAGACCGCAAAGTCACCATTTATCTTTAATTTTTATGAAATTTTAGATATACACTTGCAGCCAATTCTTTCTTAATTTCCAGAAAATGAATTTCAACCTAAATGTTTTTAAATAGTGCTTACAGAGCTTATATGGGAAATATGTACAAATCAGCTTGTTCTTTCTTGGATATTAACATTCATATTTACTATTAAAGGCAGAACTGAACCGTTTCCAAGATACAAAGAGACTCCTTCAAGATTATTACAGGGGAATGGAATGCAAAATCCCAACAGATGACAATAAGAAATTTACCAGAGTCCCATTGGTCCAACTGTGTACTAAAGACGTTTTGGAATGCCAACTCAGGTAAGGGAGGCTATTGTGTCGCACTGTAATTGGTCTGAACGTAAAACTTTATGATTTTAAATTGAATACCACTAATAAAAGCCACAGTCCTGTACCTGCAAATCCAAAATCCAAAAACTGAAAATTTTTTCTAACTTTAATTTAAGACTATTGATATGCACTGTTTATCCCAATTATGGTGAATATTTACTCATTTTTGCTGCAGAGGTATATTGTATTTTATTATAGAGTGCTTCCAACAGACTCTGCTAGGGATATTAGTGAATATATATTATATATAAATTTCAAGTTCTTTTTTTTTTTTTTTTAACTTGCTTTTGTTTTTCTTTTTTTTTCCTGGGAAGGATTCACCCTGAGCTAACATCTGTTGCCAGTCTTCCTCTTTTTTTTTCCCTCCCCAAAGTCCCAGTACATAGTTGCATATTCTGATTGTAAGTCCTTCTAGTTCTTCTATGCGAGCCACTGACACAGCATGGCTACTGACGGATGAGTGGTGTGGTTCTACATCCAGGAGCCGAACATGGGCACCGAAGTGGGACACGCCAAACTTTAACCACTA
The DNA here is from genome assembly GCF_041296235.1 of Equus asinus. NCBI lineage: Eukaryota > Metazoa > Chordata > Mammalia > Perissodactyla > Equidae > Equus > Equus asinus. Next base: position 80,614,811 of record NC_091799.1, on the reverse strand, counting down.
GGCCATCAGAGCTGGCTCTAAATTTTGAATGCTGAAGCGCTTTTGGCCCCAAGAGTTTATAGTAAGAAATTGTGAACCTCTATCACTTTTATGAAAGGTCCCAAGCAGTTCTGTGTGTGTGTGTGTGTGTGCGCGCGTGTGTGTGTGTGACATTATGTAAGTGAAAATTGGAGGGGTTAGGAGTCTTCTTTTACAGGTAAGGAAATTGAGAAACAGGAAAGACTCAGTCCTATGTGATTGTGACTTCATGAGACTGAAAGACTTATTAATAATCTAACATCAGACTCCTGCCAGCAAGAAAATAAACTTGGTGGTAAAGGTGGAAGAAAAATTATATTTTCAGCCAAACATTCCTGTGCGATATAAAACTTTGTAAATAGTTGCTTTTGTAGACCCAGTGGGTGGGGGCAGAGGAAGTGCCAGATCCCCAACCTTGAAAATTTACAAAAAGAATGAAAAATGTCTTTAAGAAATGGGGGAGTGGGAGTGGTGGTAATTCCTGTGATGTGATTCCCAACTATAAAACATCAAAACAGAGCAAAAAGTAAGCATTAAAATAATGAAAAATAAAACTCAAAATCCTTAAAACTTAAGTGAATTAAAAATAACTTAATAAAATAGAATTAAGAATTCAAGTAATATTTTCTCATGACCAGTAAGATATGAAGAGGGGGAAAGAAATAAGTTAAGTTTAAAAAATAATATTCAGGCACTGAACATTAGATTTAAATCTCCAAGGAGGTGAGCCATGTATTGTAGATTGAAAGAAGTGTACATACTTTACTTTACAAGCTTTCTCTGTCAGTGCAGGTCACAGGGGTTACGCAAACTCAATATGGGGTAGTGAATATGTTTTGAAGTCAGATAGATCTGGTTTCAATCCTGGGTCTGTTATTTGCTAACTATATGTAAATAAATTAAGACAATTTATTTGTTTGGGAAAGTCACTCCAACTCTCTTAAGCCTTGGTTTCTTTATCTGTAAAGTAGGGTTGTTGTGAAAGATTACAGAAATGAAATTCTCAGAGCATTTAGTACCACATCTGGGAATCAGAAAACTTGAGATCTAGTCCCAATAACTCTCAGTAAGTGGTGACTGTTATTGTTATTGCATAATATGACAATAAACTATTCTTACTTACGAGCACTATTTAAATTGTGAGTATTGCATGTTCTCTCTTTGTGTGTTTTACCTTCTCTTATTCCAAAAAGGATTTGAAATGTCTTGAACACAATAGGGTTATACAGTGATCTGAAGCTGGTTTCTTCTTTCTCTAGACGTCCTTGGTCTGGTCCCAATATATCCCTGTTAGGCCCATGTGTAAGCAAGAAAACACAAGAAAGAAAGTTTGTGCTCTCTTCTTGATACAAATAGAAGAGAAATATTTAACTCAGCAAGCTGCTGAGAGAGATCTTTGAAATCAGAAACAATAAAAAATTCCAAAGGCAATATGAACCATCAGAGCCATCAAAAGAGGCCAAGTTTCACTGTCTACAGTAGCAGTGCATTCTGTTCTTAGCACAAAATAGCAAGCCAGACGTAATGGGGGAGCTATTAATGTTGGTTAGAAGCAAGAAACAGGCAAAAGAACAGCCAGTTCTTATTTTCTGCAAAACAACTCTGCATCAATCTCAAATCACTGCTATGAATACCTACTGGAACTCTCAGTCAGTCAATGTATCAAGCAAGCAACCAACCAACCACAGAGTCTTAACATTTATAAGGGAAACAAGCAGTGTTGAGCATTTTCACATAGCTTATCTATTCTAGTCCTCCAAAAATGTAATAATAATAATACGGTAAGTAATAATTAGTTAATAACTAATAATTAGTAATTACTAATAATTAGTAATGATAATAGTCATATTATTATTATTTTCATTATTTCAGAAGGAACAGAGCCTCAGAAAGTCAAGTGACTTACCCCAGTTCATGTCTACGGATAGTGGCAGAGCTAGCTAAACCAGAGTTTTTTCCAGTAAATAAATTCTAAACCCAAATTCTTTTTCTAAATGATACGCCATCACTGCTGTCCTCCAAACCAAGGCATTGGGAAATGAGCATTGTACTGCGTTAGACATCTAGAGATGATCACACAACCTTACTTTGATTTATTAGCCACGTGAATCTCATGTGTCTCAGGGACTGAGATTTAGCATTACTGGATTATTAAAACATAAATCGGGGCTGGCCCCGTGGCCGGGTGGTTAGGTTCGCGCGCTCCGCTGCAGGCAGCCCAGTGTTTCGTTGGTTCGTGTCCTGGGCGCGGACATGGCACTGCTCATCGGACCACGCTGGGGCAGCGTCCCACATGCCACAACTGGAGGGACCCACGGCGAGGAGTATACAACTATGTACCGGGGGGCTTTGGGGAGAAAAAGGAAAAATAAAATCTTAAAAAAAAAAAAAAAACAAACATAAATTGTCCTGTGGGTAGACATATACTGGGTAGTAGATGCTGAATACGTTGCCTCTATAAGCACAGTACCCTGTCAGAATTCCAAGCACTGTAAGAATCAAAGAGCTAAGTTCAAGAAGCCTTGTCTGATACTTCAAAACAAGGCCAAGCTAATTGTTTGCTGGAGTTCACAATCTGAATCACGGCTCTGTTCCCCAGCAACCTGTGTCTGCCAAACCAAATGCTTATTTGAGCTATTGCTCCTGGCTTTCCTCCTCAAGTTTCAGCAAAGCCATCCCTTGAGGCTCCTTTCTCCCCTTGCCTTGTCCAAGCCGAAAGCCCCTCACTCTTTGTCTCACTGAGGTGGATCCCAATCACAAGAAACATTCCGCTCTGTGGATCTTTCCCTCCTTCTGTTAACCTTTGAGATCCTGGGGTCCTTTTGGGATAGAATGTTCCCAGGGAAAGCTCTAAAATTTCTACATAGGGGCAACAATATGGTTAAGAGAAGGAAGAGGTAGAGCTTAACTTTGTGTTCCCAAGCACTTTACAAAACAAAAAGAAAGCCCCTCATCATCCATGTTCAAGGGTGGGGAAGGTCACTTGAGCTCTTCCCCACCCATCACCAAAAAGTTATTGCCTCCATGAAATACCCCAGTAGACCTCACATCTGTCATATCCTGCGGTTTTGTTTTGTTGGTGAAGAAGATTGTCACTGAGCTAACATTTGTGCCAGTCCTCCTCTGTTTTGTATGTGGGATGCCGCCACAGCTTGGCTTAATGAGCAATGTGTATGTCCATGCCTGGGATCCAACCTGTGAACCCATGGCCACTGGAGCAGAGCATGTGAACCTAACCACTATGCCACCAGGCTGGCCGCAGTCATTTTCTGCTTCTATACTGTCCACTTTAGGAAGCCAAATAATACTAGTCATCTTAAACAAGTGATGCCCAGTTGCATTTGGTTTGCTTTCTCATGACTGAATTATTCCTCGTCCCATTTTCCTTTATGCCCTGGATATATTTCAAAATTGCTTTTCTTCATAATTGCTATAGGTTAATCCACCTCTTCATAATTACTGAGAATTAAACCTGAAAATTGTGTTCTGTTATTGTTTGTTTCTAGTTCCCTCTTGTTAATAAGACTTCCTAAACCATAAGAATTTGAATACAGTCTTTTCTCCATTTAAAGAGTTTTTCCAGAACAGCTTTGAAAATTGAGAATAAAGCAAGACAACAAAATTCAGAAAGTAACATGGTCATGGAAATAGAATTCTGTTACATAAAATCTGTTAAATGAAATCTTTATATTCCTTTTGTTTGTTTTCCAAAGAATTCCTCTGGTTCCTCGAATATCCATTTCTCTGGATTTGGCTATGTCCAAATCAAAATCCAGAGCTCTACTGAAGGACAAGATTGATTACACGCTAGAAAATGTGGAGTTAAACTTTGAGGCGGATGAGAAGTTGGTAATAGACACCTGGCAGCAGGCTTCTTCAGTGATATCTCACATGGTAAGCAGCACTTGTTATTACATTTCCTTTCAGGAATATCCGTTCAGTAAGTACCAACGTTGCTAATATGCTATGAATAGAAAATTTACACAAGGTTTGCAAGCATGGTGTAAATTTATACTTCCAAGGAGTCTTTTTTTCTGAAAGAAATAGGAAGTGAAACAAGTCAATCAGCAAATATATGAGATCAAAGAAGGAGTGAACCAACATTAGATTATTTTCTATGCTGGACCAGTGTTCCAAGTGCAGGGGCCCTAAAGGGCCAGCAGGAAATGTCAATGAGGCAGGTCAAGTATAAGGCAATAGGGAAGGGTGGGACTGTGGCCAAGTGGAAATCACACCCCTGTCTAAAGAGCTGTGTGCTACTCTGCCCTAGCCAAATTTGCCATTTGAGAATGAGACTCTGCATGGCCAGATTTTCCAATTTTATAAGAACAGCCAGAAATTCAAGTTTTAGTGTGAAATCTACTGATTTTTAACAAGTTAAAAATGAAAACAAATTTTTAAAAATTGACAGAGTCCAGCAAAACACACATCTGCCCCACAGGCCTCTAGTTTATAGCCTCTGCTAGGCATTTTACATAAGTCACCTATGGGATAAGTATTATTATCCTCTTTACAGTGGAAAACCAAAATCCAGAGAGGTTAACAAACCTGCCCAAGGTCACTTGGCAGGTAAGTGTCAGAGATGAGATTTGAACCAAAGTCTATATGACTTCCAAGTTCGTGTCCTTTCCACCTTCCCTGAGAGGTAAAGTGATGATTCTCCTTGCCTGCAAAGAGCTGTACCAAATCAAGAGGGAAAGGGACAGCATGCAGATGACTTTAAGCAGAGGCTTCACCCCGTACAGAAGGTGCTTAACTCGATGACCACTGTTCCCTCATCCTCCAGGTCCTGGGTCCACCAGTGTGGTTTCTGTTTTTGTTCTGTGCCAAGCCTTCTTTGAGTTTCCCCAAAATATCTCATTTGACCAGAAAGCAGTGTTCACTTTCCAGAAGGTTTTTTGGAAGAAGTAGGAGAGGAGCTTGCATCACAGTCTCACAGCAAGCAACCAACACTTTTGATTGGGCGTCTTCCAAGTCCCTTCCTGGCCACTCTGCATCCAGGGTCCTTTTCTCTGGCCTTATCCCACTGCAGCCTCAGTGCCTCCTGTCTGCTCCCCATATCTTCCTTTTTTTCTCCTTCTTTCTTTCTTCTGTCTCTCTCAACAGCGACCGTAAGCTCCTCTGATTGTCTTGCTTCTTTTATAAAAAGATTTTAGTGTGGATTTTGACACACATAGGAAAAGTGCATAATATATAATTGCATGGCTTAATGCACCCACCTAAAGTAAATAGTCATGGAACCACCACACAGGGGAGCAATGGAAAAGGTCTGCACATGCCAAGTCCTTCTTGTGTCCCTTCCCAGTCCTAATACCCTTCATCCCCAAGAAAGGGAACCTCTATCTTGCCTTTTTAGTAATCATGTCCTTGATCTTCTTAAGAGTTTTATTACCCAAGTATGTATCTCTAAATAGTATAGTTTAGGGGCTGGCCCCGTGGCCGAGTGGTTAAATTCGCGCGCTCCGCTGCAGGCGGCCCAGTGTTTCGTTGGTTCGAATCCTGGGCGCGGACGTGGCACTGCTCATCAAACCACGCTGAGGCAGCGTCCCACATGCCACAACTGGAGAAACCCACAACGAAGAATACACAACTATGTACCGGGGGGGACTTTGGGGAGAAAAAGGAAAAAATAAAATCTTAAAAAAAAAAAAAAATATCTAAAACAAAGCTCATTAAAAAAAAAAAATAGTATAGTTTAGCTTTGCTTGCTTTTGAGCTTCAATGGGCTCATACCTTTTGTCTCTTTGTGTCTTCTTTTCCTCAATATTATTTGTGGGATTCATCCCATGCTGAGTGGAGCTGTATCCTGTTCATTTTTGTTGCTTCATAGTGCTGCATTATATGAATATATCATAGTTTATTTAACCTTCCTGCAACTGATACACATTTGGGCTTCCTGTTTTGTGCTATTATGGATACTGCTGCTATGAAGATTCTTGTACATGTCCATTGGTATGCATATGCACACATGACTGTTGGGTATATACCTAGGAGTATGTAGACAATACTATACATAATACTTCAGCTTTCATAGGTGATACTAAATCCTTTCCCCATGTTACTGCAGTATCATCTGTGTCATAAATTATTCATACATGTGATATGTATGACTACATATCATAAATTAGGTCTGTTGCATTGCTCTGTTTGTCTATCCTTGTAGCAAAACTACATAATATCATACCATTTATTTGTTATCTGGATGAACAAATCTTCCCACCTTGTCATCTGCCAAGACCATTTTGACGCTTCTTGGCTCTTTGACTTTCCATATAAATTTTCAAATCAGCTTGTCCAGATTCACAAAAATGTTAGCTGTAGATTTCTTTTCAGCAGTATTTATCAGGTTATGGAAATTCGCGTCTATCTCTAGCTTATTATGAGGATTTTTTCATGAATTGTATCATCAAATGGTTCTTCTGTATCTATAGAGATTATCAAATGATTTTTTTCTCCATTTTCCGTTAAAGTGGGATATTATATTGGTCAATTTTTAATATTAAACTTACATTGCATCCCTAGAACAGTCCAACATTATAATGAGGCATCATCCTTACATGTTGCTGGATTTATTTTGCTCATAATTTGTTTAGGATTTTTGAGTCTTTGTTTATGAATGAGAAAATTCTACAATTTTTCTCTCTTATACTGTCCTTGTCTACTTTTAGTAGTAATACTAAAATACTAGGTAATACTAGCCTCATAAGTCGAGTCAGATATGTTTCATCTCTTTCTATTATTTGCAAGATTTTGAAGAAGTCGTAAGTTTTCTTCTTGAAATGTTTGGCAGCATTCACTAAGAAGCCATCTAGGCCTATAGTTTTGTGGAAAGTTTATAGGAAGAGTTTTTGTTGCCCCCTCCCTCCAAGGATTCATTTTCTTTAAGAGGTATAGGATACTTTCTATCTTCTTTTTCTTATTGGAAGAAACTTGGGTTGGTTTTGGTAAATTTTATTTTGCCAGGAATTTTTCCATTTCTAAATTTTCAAATTTATTGGCATGAAATTGTTTAAAATATCCTCTTGTGTTTGTGTTGATACTTGCAGCATCTGTCTGATGGCCCTTTGCCAGTGCTGATGCTGGTTTCCGGTGTTTTTCCTGTCCCTTGATTAGCTGAGCCTGAAGTAGATCGATTACTCAGTCTTCTGAAAGAACTAACTTTTAACTTCATTGATTTACTTTACTGTGTTTTTTTCTTAATTTTATTTTTCCCTCATTGTTTTCTTTGGGCTTATTTTGCCATTCTTTTCTAGAACTTTGAGGTGGATGATAGTTTATGAATTGTTGGTCTCTCTTTTTTTCCTAATATATGCACTTGTGACCATAAAGCTCCCTCTGTGGACTTGCTCTAACTGGATCTCAAGTTTTGATATAATGTTATTTTCATTGTCATCCAGTTCAAAGGGTTTTAGAAGTATATTTTTAATTTTCTAAATAGTATGTTAATTTCTGGCTTAATTACATTTTAATCAGAGATCACACTCTCATTGAAATGTTCTGAAATTTGCTTTGTGGTAAGTTTTAAGAATGTTCTGTATATCCTTGAAGTATATATAGTCCATTGTTTTATATGTATATATAAAATTGTTTTATGTATACATATTTATATCTTTACTATGTTATTTAGTATATATTTATATTTAAAATACATATATATACTATCATTGTTTAAATCTTTACCCTCATTAAATTTGTTTTCTCCTTCTTTGAATTGTCAAGAAAGGTATGATAAAATTGCCCACTTTGAGACTGGATGTATTCATTTCTCTCTACACTTTCATCAGTTTTTGCTTTATGTATATTTGAGGACATGAAATTGGGTCTAAACAAATTTTAAATTGTCAAATATTTCTTGTGAATTGAACTTTTTCTTATTATGAGGTAATCTTTATGTATAATGCTTTTTTTTGGAAATTATACTTTTAGATATTTTTCACATGTTAAATATTCTTTCATCCTTTCTGTAGCTTTTCTTTCTTGCTTTTTTCCCCATCTGTAAGTTTGAAAGTAATGCGTTCTATTACTAATCTCTTAGTGGTTACCCTAGGAATTACATCACGAATTATTAACGCATCAAGGTCTAAATATTATTCACTCAATAAATTCATCTGTTATTCCTAGAGCAACCACTAAGTGAATTAGTGTATGTTACTTCCAAACTAATATAGAGAAAAACTGAAATAATTTAAAATATTCAATCCAAAATAAGAAAAGAAAGGAGGGCAGAAAAAGATTCAGCACAAGCAATACAAATAGAAAGCATATAGTAAGATGATAGATTTATACCTCAAATATATCTACAACTACTTTAAATTAAAAAGGGAAAAATGATCCAGATAAAGGAAAAGGATTAATAGATTTTTTTTTTTTAAAGAAGCATATGATGCTTCTAAGAATACAGAAATGATCTTGCTTTCTTGACCTAGGAGGAGAATGGGGTAGCGTGATGACCTCCAGTAGCCACCATAGAATCCTAAACCCTTGACCTAGAGGCTCAGAGCTCCATATCTTTGCTGGTACCAACTCATCAAACCCTCTTGTGAGCTGACTAGATATTGCTTGTTACATATTCCATAGGCATTAAAAATTCCGACGCCTTAGCTGACGCCATTTTTTCTGTCCTAAAATATGCTCCTCCTTCCTTCTATTTGCTTAAATCCTATTGTTTCTTTAATTCTTCAGAACTTGTTCCTGCCTTGATTCCTGATCACTTGGTTACCTGTTTCCTGAAATCCTAGCCTTCTCTGATCATATGTTCTTTCCGTCCTTGTAGCAGATTTGTTTCTCCCACTCATTTGGCTCTTAAGATCTGGGTTATTGTTTGTAATTTTTGTCTTGTTAGTTGTTTTCCTGAATACTTAACTAGATTCTAAAATTTTTATGTACCTTTACCTAGCATAATGCCACTAACATAATACTAGGTCTTGAGATGCTGCTACTGCTATACTGATGATGATGATGTCAATATTACTGATGAAGGCAATGATGATGATGATTACCACAAAGACCACAACTACCAAGCACCAGAGAGTGGAAAACCAGATCTAGGAGTTCTAGAAAAGAATATGAATTATTATTCTTATTGTTAATTGAGCTATGTAAACATAATTTACAAGTCTTATGAATCCCATTAAAATTACCTGGGGAAAAGGACATTTTAAAATATTACATTATTAGAAAGAGTATCCTACAGCACAAAGAGAATTAGCTATCCCTCTTGATTAACCTGTGTGATTTTAGGAAATTCACTTAAACTCTCTCAAGTCTTCAATTCCAGATCTGTAACATAAGAGACATTCTACCTATCTTTCCTTTCTTAAAAGGTTGAAAAGATCCAATGAAATAACATATATGAAAGTGTTTTAGAAATTGTAAATATAATAGATCATTATGGTAAGAAAACTACTCAAACTTGTACTGTTTTTCTCATGGACTTTTAAAAAACACATAGACAGCATAGGAGGAAGGATTGTTTAGTAATTAATATTACTAATAATTGTATTTGAATCCTGCTTTTATGTTTCTTACAGACTTTTATGACCTTGATGTCACATGACCTTGAGGGAACTTTGAGTTCCAAATGAAAAAGGCCTGATTCAGTAAATTGTTGTGGGGAAAACAGTACCTGCTGAGATAAGTGCAATTAAAATGAGGGCACTTTAACACAGGCTTTATTCCACCCAGCAGTTTTACCAAGAGCAACCATTTAGTGTGCTATGTTAATTTTTTAGCAAAACTTTCTCCTAATTAGCAGGTATGCAGTGATTTCAAAGAAACAAGTCATGTGTAACGCCCACAATGTCAAGGCATTATTTCTAGAGTTTCTTCAGCCTTATAAGCTAGACTGCTGGATGTATTGTAAATTATGTTAATTTTTGGAAAAGACCCAGAGGTCTTTGAGGGAAGTGAACCAGAAAAATGGAGATGATGATAATTATCATCGTCATCATCATCATCCTCATCACAAGGTTGTTTACAAAGGAGAAAAATCCAATTTTAAAGGAAATTGCTAACTTACCATGCTTTGCAAGAACAGATTCAAAAATGAATTGCTTGCAATTTAGGGGAGAATGTTAACAAGTCTGCTTTCAGCTTTACCAAGAATTTGAAACTACAGTATATATCATGAAATTCGTTTATCTAAAGAGCATCTGATTAAAAAAAAATGCAACTGGCTTGCTTTCTCAAACTTTTCTGTATCTCTACAAGGCTCTGCTGGTATTGAAGAAGCTGTGGGTGTATTCTGTGGAATATGATTATTTTAAAAGAAACTCCATCAATTAATAGGCCTTTCCTGGGCCTCTCCTATGAGCCTAGCACACGTCCTAAAAGCTATGGAGAATACCAAGAAGGAGGACTGGCTCAGCTCTCAGGAGCATGAAACCCATTTGGAGGGTGGGACAAAACTTAGCACTCATAGAACAGTTGGGGACAGTTTCATGCTGAGCCCTGGAGTATGAAGCTTAGCAGGAATTTGGAGAGGGCAGGAATTGGCTGGTCTATCTCTCCCACAAGACTAAGCTTCTTTGAGGGTAGCGACTATGCCTTATTCATCTTTCTGTTTACCTCCATCAAACTTCTTCCTCCTCCCGGCCCCTCACTCCATTCTCCCCAAAAATAACATCAGGCTTGGACACAGTAAGCACTTCAATAAATAAACCCCCATGGACACCCATTTCCTCACCCATTTCCTCCAGTTGCACTATTGAGATTTTAAAGTTTTCAACCACATGTTGCTACAGCGTCCACAGTGCGTGAAGGTTTTATTTCTTCCTTTCGGGAGTCTTTTCTCAGCTCTCATTTCTCAGGGTTATAGTTATAAATGCCCTTCACCTCTCCAGGAGCAGTTGGACTTATCTCAGAAGGTCCAATCTTGCTAACTGCAGGCACCACCCAGCTGCACAAACCCTCAGATAAGGTTTCTCTGCTGCCTGAAGCACAGAGCCAGCCTCAGAGGAGAGATGGAGGGATCCCTGCGGCGCCCCACCCCTCCCCCTTCATCAGCTGTTATGCAGTGGCCTCACAGCTGATGTCTCAACGTAGGGCACTTGTGGGACTGAAAGGAGGGTGTTGCTGAGATGCAGAGAAGCTGAGAGTCCCCTGAGTGGAGGAGGCTAAGAACCAACGATGAGGTTAGGCTGTGGGACAGGTCACCCTCATGAATACTGCACCTTCCTGGGATGGTGTCTAGGGTTAGAGTAGAATGGAAGCCCAGGACGCAAGTCTCCATGAGCCCACTTAATATAGGGCATGCATTCCTAAAACTTGTTTGGGGGCATGAAAAATTCACACCCATTTTATGTATAAAGCACAGACATACATAAAATACATAGACAGAAACATTTGTACAGTGTTAAAATTTCTTGGAGGGGATGCCATTAGAAGAAACTGTTTTAAAAACTCCATGGGGGAAAATAAAAGATGGAGAAACACTGATATAGGGGAATGCCCCAATTCAGGGGCCAACAGATAGCAGGAACTTGGAAGAATAGTGAGTATTAAGTCCACAGAGTCTGAGATCTCAAAGAAAGGAATTTTTGCATAACCATGGAGCTGTCACAGTCTGGAGGTGACAATGAAGAAATTCAAGGATGCCCTGCAGGCAGGGCTTGAGAAAGAGAACAGCCTCCACACAGATGGCTGCGGGGAAGCAGCATCTGGGGACAGGGCCAGCTTTCCATTTAAGTAAAACAGCCAAGTGCCTGTTCTGTAAAGACTGAGCACATGGCGTGGTTGTTTGCAGTGGAATGAGGTTTCAGTGGAATTAAATGATGACTAAAGCCAAATGATTATCATATTTCATAAATGTATTAACTGAAATATTGCTCTCATACAACTAGGTCACTGCTGAAATTCATCAGAGGCTCATGGAAGAAGAAAAAGAAAACCAGTCAGCAGATGCAAAAGACAAATCTCCTCAGATGAGTGCAAATAAAAAAGTGAAAAATGAGCCCCCCAAGAAAAAAAAGGAAGACAAAAAAGCAAAAGGTATTCATGGTTTTAGCATCCAGAGCCCTGTTAGGTTTCTGGGTTCGGTTAGGTTTAACTTAGAGAGCCAGGCTTCTGTGAGCTGGAGTGTTAGTTGGCAAATTGTATTGCATGCCAATCCCACCTAACCTGTTTATCCAAGTTGCCAACTGTATCCAGGATAAAATGAATCTCAAAGACACTTTTGAACATGTTAAAAAAACTCCAAGATCACACTAAGTAACCTGAAAAGTGTGTGCCAAGGAGCTGACACTTGCTGCAGTTACCTGGAGAAGGTTAAAAGCTAAGTACGTGCATGTAAGTTTCAGGTTTAATTCAAGCAAGTCCTTCTCTCCTGGAGGCCTCTTGCCTAAATCTCTGCCTCAGAGGCATGAGAGAAAGTAGAGAAGAAAAGAAAGCTCAGTTTGGGAGAGACCTCCAGTTAACATTAGAAATGAGCTCTGGCACACATGTTACTCTCTCTCTGAATGTTTTCCCTTGTACATTTTTGAAGTGACTTGAGGCAAGAGAGGAAGAGATGAAAGCAGGTGAGCCAAAGTCACTCCACTAGTCAATTACTCATAATGTTTGTTAGACACCTGCTCTGTGAAAGACACCATGATGGATGCTGAGAACGCAATTGTGAATTCAAAACAAACCAACCCATGGTCCCTGCCCTGACAGAACTGTGGTCTAGCAGCAGAGACAGTCACATGACCAATCCTTGTTCTTTGGTAGGGGAAGTTCAAGTCCCTTGAGAGCAGGGTCACCTCACTCCATCTGATAGGGAAACGTTTCCCAGATGGAGTACATTTAAGCAGCCATGAGTAGGAGTTAAGACAAAGTGCTGAGGAAGGGGGTGAGGGGTAGGGTTGCAACTGAAGCAAAGGGAAGAGAAGCGGCCCAATAAAAAACATATCACCTTACTCCATCTCAGATGGTAAAAATAAAAGAAATAAGCAGCATTTGAAGGCAATGCTTCAATTTACTTTAATGGAATAATTGGTTGAGTCCCGTCCCTTCATTTTACAGATGATAAAACAGAAATGCAGAGAGATTTAGCTCTGTTGCATCTGTAACTTATACATACATCTACTATTGTAATTACATCTTATTACAGTTTCTTTGTTCACGTTTATGTCTTCACAAGACATAACCCCTTGAGGTCAGAACTTCAAGAAAGATTTATTGAAGTACGTAGAATCTTGCATACTGGGCTGCAAGTGGAATCACACAGCCATTTCTAATGGGTAAATTCACAGACAAATACTGACATATTCTTCTTTTCTAATTCTCTTATGTAATCACTGAAGTACTTGTAGTTAAGTACTAGTTAAAAGATGATCAAGTTGCTTATAGATTCTCTACCGTCAGCTATATGTCAACCATATCTTGTTGAAGTTATTCTCTGGTCTTTTCTTGATGAGAACCTGGGAAACACTTGGCTAATACAAATAGCCCTGTGGAGTGGTCCTTCTGCAGGTGGCTAATTGCATGCATGGTATGTTGGGGTTTGCTAATTTCTGTCAGCAGACTCTGAATTTCACTCTCTTTGGAGTCTGTAAACATGCCTGCCCTTGCTGCACATCTCATTTTCCCTGTTGCATCACAAGGCAGGTATTTTTTTTTTAGGAATATTAGCCTTGAGCTAACATCTGTGGCAATCCTTCTCTATTTTACATATGGGACACCTCCCACAGCATTGCTTGATAAGTGGAGCGTAGGTCTGTGCCCAGGATCTGAACTGGCAAACCTGGGGCCCCTGAAGTGGAGCACACGAACCCAACTGTTATGCCACTGGGCCGGCCACACAAAGCAGGTATTTTTCTATGCATCTAGCCTGGATGCCACGTGGAGAATTCTCAAGGAAAGTCTATCAATATTTCACCACTGTCAGGACCAGGGTTTCTCTTTTCCCAGGCAGTAGAGGCTTATAGCTCCACACATTTCACTTTGTACTCATTTTGTCCAACTTCCATGTGCATACACTTTTATGTTGGCAGTTTACTCAGCATGTTATATTGCGCTTTCAGGAAAATCACCACCTACAGCAGAAGCCTCTCCTGTAATACTAACAGTAGAGGAGATGGCTGAAATGGAAAAGAGAAACAAACTGAGGCTCAAAATAAAAGAAGAACATCTTGCTGCTCTTCAATTTGAAGGTAACAGTTGGAAAGAACTAAGATGGTACTTTTCAGTGGAAAATGGACCAGTAGGTAAACAGCCCAGGGGCTGCTCAAACTGTGTCTATGAGAACACAAAGCTGACCAACTGAAACCTACATTCAGTGGGTTGTGTTCATGCGACCGTATGAAGACTAGATTTGACAGCTGCCTGCTGGGATCTCAATAAAAGACAAGGAGAATTTGGAAAGGGTTAGGAGAGTACAAGCAGTAATTAAAATCTCAACAAATAGAAACAAACAGAATATTTTAGAGTTGGTGTGATTTTACAGGTTGAAAGAAGGCTTAGGGCTACCTACGTACGTGGTTTTATGTTACAACAAGAATAATTTAGGCCTCTCACGAGGAAAATAAACCCTGACTAAAGGCTAAAAGTCCCTGCAAGTGAGTTCTTGGGAGCACAGGCCATAGAAGAGCCAGGCATGGATCAATTATGTTTACGGGCCTCCTTCTCTATAGACAGTAATGACTCTACAAGATATATTCTTCTTCGGGCTCTTCCAGTTATCTTATAATGTAGATCAAAACGGAATTTAAAAAGATAGGAAAATGAGCAAAAGTATCCTAATTGGTAAGAAACCATGGTCAATATACTGGGTGACAAAACCATAAAAATGCAGCATTGGCTAAGCTGGGACACATTAACTACTCAATGACCATTAGCTTTTAAGGATGCTTTCCACCCCTTGCTTCTCTCCTCTTCTCCTCTCCCTTCATCCTACTACCACCTGCTTCCATAATCCCAAGAGTAAAATCTAAAGGAAGTTGAACACAGGAAGATCTGTGGTATCAGGAAAGTTGGGACACATGCTTCCCCACCAGTGCCTGTCCCCACATCTGCTTTCGGTAGTTTCCAGTAGACTTCACCTTTCAGTTCATTCAATACAGGATCCCTAGCGTGGCTAATTTCCATCCTTCATACAATAAACATTTACTGAGTTTCCACTATGTGCCAGGTCCTGTAGTAGTCGTGGGAAACACACATATACACAAACACAAAACAAACAAACACATGTAAAACTCAATCTAGAGGAAGAGAAATGCAAACAATCACCTATAATATGTTGTGATATTGGAGATGGGCATACAGGACACAGGCGGCATGGGAGAGTCATGAGAGACATCCTAGTGGATGAACTAACACTTGAGCTAAAGTGGAAGAACGTGGAGGAATTTGCCTAGGGAACAAATCAGGGTGAGGAGGGAAGAGGATAACGAGGTGACCTGTGGTGAGTGGCTTGGGAATCTGAGGCATATTCTGGGCAGGAGTGACTAGGGAGATGGGGAGGCTACATCATGGAGGGTCATATAGGCTCTGCCAAGAAAGTTACATTTTCTCTTATGGCAACTGGGAGTCAGTGAAGAACTCTGTGCAGAAGATTGACTGTGATCGCATGTGCAGGTGAGACAGATTACTCTGGGGAGTGTGGAGGCAGATTTGGATTTAATGTGGGCAAAGGAACTTAGAGAAAATAGGATTGAGGTGATGTCAGTAGTTTAGGTGACAGATAATTAATGCCCAAACTAGGCCAGTAGCAATGGAAAAAGCAAAGAAGAAAGAGTGCAGAGAGTTTAGAGGTCAAATCCACAGACCTTACTGTGTGCCAGGTACAGCAATAGGCCCGGGACACACAGGCTTCACGCTACTTCTCCCAGTGCTGACAGAATAATGGCATTGCCATCCCAAGGTTCTCAAGCAGGAAGATCATCAAGAGACTTTGTACTTCCTCCTTTTGGAAATTCAGAAATTGTCTATTTGTGTTTTCCCATTCCAATTTACCAAAGAGCATATTGCTATGAAGTGCAATAAATGTAAACCTCAGTTATGGTTTTGGTTTAAATAAACTATCAAACGATTCTACCACACATTACCTTTTTTCCTTCTCAATGAGATAGATAAGGTATTAGTTATCCATATTGCTTATTAGATGTGTACCTAAATCTTCACAAATCGAAGCATGATTGGTTTAAAATTGAATTCGATTCATCAGAAAGTGTATGTACATATAATACATTAAAAAATCCTTATTTCTCTTTTTAAATAGAGATCGCCACACAGTTCCGACTTGAACTGATAAAGACAAAAGCATTGGCTTTCCTTGAGGAGTTAGTATTGAAGGCGGTTGACGTGTACAAACTCATGGAAAAGTGGCTTGGCGAGAGGTACTTGAAGGAAATGGCCAGGTAAAGTATTGCATAAATTTTTAAAAATATACTTTGTTAATTCCTGAAGACCCAAATTGACAGAGATTTTTAAGGTGTTTGCAAATGTAAATTACACTTACAAATAGAAATTTTGACCTTTTAGGAAATCATGTATACATTTGTATTGACTCTTTCTTTTCAAACAGTAAATCATGTATCAAAGTGTTCTATTACAGTATCCAGTTTTGCCCATCATTTATGAGTTTGGTTTTCATACTACTTAATAAGGACCTTAGTTTGTAAGGTAAGATTATAGGTAATTTTTAAATATTTTTTAGAAGTAAGGTAATGTTTCATATCTTTCTAATGCCAGACTTATTATTAGTTAAGGCCAATTAAGGGAAGACGAAGAGGTCATTCCCTAGAATGTTTTACCAGTTAGGCTGATTCCCTTATAAGGGCAATACCAAGTTCTTTTCTGTTGGATTCCACAGAATTTCCAGCCTTTCATTGCTAGTGAGGGGCAGCGAATCTCATCCTCTTAATTTTCCCCTAAAAGACAAGAAGAGGCAGCCCGACAGGGTGGAAGTGGCTCTCAACTGAGTCAGAAGATGGGGAGTCCCTCATTGTCCACAAATCAGCAGCAGGCCTAATCCCTTTGGGCCCCATGGGCTTCATCTATAAAATGAAACACGCCAAGCAGGCTATTTCAGAGGATTCTGTGATACACTACAGTTTACAATAAACGTTTACTGAAAATTTAGAAGTTTCTACCTACGTAGAATACAAAGGGCAAGTATTCTCAGAAGCAACCACTGCCATCTAAAAGACAACTGTTTCTCTAATCCTTGTCCCATAAGGAAAGTTCTGTTGTAAACTCTTCACCCTAGTTGTTTATATCTGTTGCTCTATAATAAAACACACACACACACCCTCAGCCTGGTAACTTTAGTGCAGTAGTGCTTAAAATAGTTTTACTACTGGATAGCCAAGTCAGTTACTCTTCAGCATCATAGAGGAGTGATGTTCAATTCTGCTCTCTGCCTGTCACAAGAATGAAAACATATCTTCTTCATTCTTAGGATATGCAGCTCTCATCCATGTGGCCATCAAGTGTGAATGCTTCCTTTCTATCAGATGTACCTGTGTTTCTCAGAGTTATGTTGTGTTTATATGTATCGCTGACCTCTGAATCTAGCCACAAGAAGTTAAAACCTAGGACTGTTCAGCTTTACTTTCTGTTTTGGTTATTGCAAAAATTCCCAATGATTAAAAAAAAAAAAATAGAGCTATCAGATCCCTTTGAACTTCCAATCCTGCTTTTCATTTTCCTGGCATTTTTTCCCCTCCCATTCTTGAGAAAGTTACTCTTGGTAACCTTCCACTAGATGGCGCACTTATTTTGATATCTTGGGGTCTCACTCTACAAAAGGAGCCCACTGGAATTGTACTCAGTAGCTATCCAATGTTCTTCTCCTCTGCCCGGCAACACACACACACCATCAAGCATAAGCTAATTAAATAATACATACTATATGGACACTCACGAATATAGCATGCTAGAGTTGAATTTAAGGGTGTATTTTTAAAGAGAGCAACAAATACTATTTAAAAAAATCTTCAGTATATGACTATTTTGGTGTTCTTGAGTTGTCTAAGAGCAGATTAAATATGCATTTTTCTGCCATGTTCAATCTTTATTGCAAGATATAGACAAGATCCTCTCTATAATACATGATATTGTATTTATTCATGTACAAAACTTCCCTGGCCTTGAAAATAGCTTTTAATTAGGGCCATAGCTATAATCCCTAGTACAGCTTAAACCCATGCCCTATGTGATTGCACATTAATAACCATCAAGTATAGAGTTGTGTGTTATTGGCTCCATTGCAAAGATAAGGAAAATCAGAGAGCTTAAGTAACTTACCCAAGGACCCATGACTAGAGTCTCTGGAATGAGAGAGAGCGCAGCTTCCAGGGTCCTTTCCAGTGCACCACAGGGCCTCGTAACTACTGCTGCTTATACTCCATGACTTAGCTAAGCATGGTCATTCTTCCTGAAGATAGCAAAGCAATCAACAGATTATATCATCAGAGGCCATTCTGTCAGTTCTATCTTAGGTCACATCAGACTCCTTGATATATAGTTAGAGAAACACCACTCTTCTAGAAATCCATTAACAAATTTGATTCACTTTACAGTTTATCCAAATTTCAAATAAATGTGTTATTCTAATGGTTATATTTTTACAAGTTTTTCTGCCATATAACCTTATTCTGGTTCATTCTTGGCATGAAATGTATCTCTTGACATAATCTTGCATACATGGTAAAATATATTCTAATACTAATAAAACCATGTTTAATGAAATCTCTTTTGTTCAGCTTGGTATAAAATGTGTGACTATTAGTCTGAATGAGCATATATTTTGTTTCTAATTTATATTTATTTGTTTATACTCTGCCTTTTTACCAAGTGGATTTGAGGGGAAATTAGAATTTTTAAACATGCAGATTGAATTGTCTAACTTAGCTATATAATGTGTTAACTTTGTGTGTATTTCTAATAAGCAAAACTATTAATCTAATAGTATCTTTAATGGGGATAACCCTATTCATTTTTCCACTTTCAGTGTGGAAAAATTAACTGAGGTAGCTCGCTATCACATTGAAACATCTACAAAAATTCAGAATGAACTGTATTTAAACCAAGAAGACTTCTTCATTAATGGCGACGTAAAAGTCTTTCCAGATCCCCCTCCTCCAATACGTCCTCCACCTGTAGAAAAGGAAGAAAACGGCACCCTGACCATCGAACAGCTTGACAATCTTCGAGAGCAGTTCTTAGAAATAGCACCTAAAGGTAGGAAAATAATTATCATGAAAAGAGCACAAAAAAGATTGAGATTAACCAGGTTGGCAATCAGTTGCCCATGACTAAAACCAGCCCTCTGGGATTGCATGGCGTTAAAACGAGCCCTTGGTTTCTTCTAGTTTATCTCCTATGTGCTTCGTCCAACACAGATCTGAATTAAACAAAGAAGAGAAAAACAGTGACTAGTACTTTGGCGGTGTGGTGATCCTCAGTCCTGGGCGTTCTCTCCTGCCCTCCCCTGCCCCGCGCCAGCAAGTTAGTAAATTTCAGCCTCACTCCATCTGGCAATTGAGAGACAGCCTTCGCGCATGCTTCTGGTTTACGTTTTGTCTTGGGATTAGGAGTTTGTGTTTCTGTCTCCCCCACTACTAGTCTGTGAAGGGAGGGCAGGCAGTAGAGAATTTTCCCTCAATGTTTCACAGACCAAGAGCAGAACCAAAAAAGCTGTTAACAAATATTTGCTTACTTGATTAATGGATCTGTTCACATGTATATGTACATGTTATTTTCTGCACATAGATTCTTTATTTCTTTCACATTTTATCATTATGGCTCTGCAGCATTTGCACAGGCTTTTTTTTTAAAAAAAATCCAGGCTTTTTCTACTTCTAGATAATCTTCAATGAATTCCATCAATTGACAGAACAAGTAATTCAAGCAGGTCTTGTAGGTTTCTCATCTCCATTTTGTAGTCAGGATACTGAGTCACACAGCAGTTAAGAATTCACCTATGGTCATATATCATTCAGGATTCTTCAGATTTAAAGCTCTGGTCCCTTCTCACTTAACTAAGTTGGCTCTCACAAACAAGTTTATTTTATCTTCCAACATCTCCTACTTACTGGAAAATCCTTATTTTTCCCTAGAGAATAGTCAACTGACTTTAGTCTAGTACTAATACAATTCCACTTTCATAATGGTTATATTTTATTTATTTTTTAAAAGTCCAGTATTTCCAGAAACCCACATGAAATGTCATTAGTCAAAATAGCCTTCAGTCTGAGGACTTCTGCGCTAAGCCCAGTGGATGGAATAGGTATGAACGCGTGTTCCTGGGTGAACCTACCCTGGCATGTGCTAGCTCATCTAATCAGCTTGAGCGGGTTTATACCTCCAAGGTACGAAGGCACACACCACACCTGTGGAGGGACTCCGACTCAAGTTTGTCAGGAAGGAACTGTGAACATCAACAGGGACAAAGGAAGTCTCAATGTCATAAAGCCAGCCCGTGAAGTCCCTCCAGTCCTTCAGTCGGGCAGATTCGATCCTTGTCCCCGTTGTGTGGCTTCCCGGTGCCCTTTACTATATTTCCTTCTTCAAAGTTGCTTTTGCTCTTCATTTTAGCCACGATATTTTTTTAATATAAAATAAAAAGATGTGTAAAAAGATTCTAAATATGAAATATAATTTGCCTTAATCCTGTACTAGGGTAACTGAAAGGAAATCCCAATTAGCAAGTCAAAACTAAAAGTGTTTTGGGGCGTTTGAGTAAGTGGAAGTAGACTTTGAAAATTATCAATCACTCATAATCCCTTTCAAAAGGACCTTAATGTTCGTAATGATAACCATAATACATTTTTGGATACAACCTTAAAACCAGAGTTTGCATTTCAACTAAAAGTTTAAAAATAAGTAACAAATAGCAGCTATAACTTGACGTGTATGTCTTAAAAATTAACTCTAGAAACCTTTGGGACTAAAAGATGTCAACTGATACATTTATTAATTTTCAGAGTATGGTAGAAAGAGGAAGGAAAGGAGCAGTAAGAAAAGGAGGTGGGAAGGGAGAGAAGGAGGAAGACAGTTACGTTAAAAAAAAAAGTAGATGTAAAAGGAAAACCACTTGCTCTAGGGACTGAGAGTGTGATTTGAAAAGGCAAGCAAAGAAGAAGAAAATATCAACTTCTATTTAGGTTCTTTGTGGAACAGAATATGAACTTTACAAAAGTGCTTGAGAATGCAAAGCAAAAGAGAGTCAGTGTGCAGTGAGGTTGGTCAGGGAAAATTCTGGGAACAATATCTTGGAGGTCGGAATTTAAGGAATTAAAGAGTGATTTGATGGCAAGGATACAGAGAAGATTTAAAGTTTAGAGAACCACCACCAGAAAAGGTGCAGGCGTGAGGCATGAGGAGGGATGCGTGGGGAAAGCTTAGGAGACTCTGCTCTTCTTCTCCTTCCCCGACTGCATGAACTGCAGGCAAACAGACGGGGAGGCCTTTTCTGCCTGGGGAACCACCTCCACCCAGCCATGCTGGTGAATGAACCCAGGTTTAAGAATAATGGTTGTAATTTACAAAGCTGTGTATTACTGTGGGATTCGAGGATCTTGATGGTTCAAAATGAATTATCATCTTTGATTTAAGCCCTTTTAGTTTGAACCCTTTTCTTTATTAGCTCAATTATACCATTTGAAAAAAATACATATATATATTGCATATGTTGCTTTTTAATGTGTAAAATACTTAGCACAGTGTTGGCTATTACAATAGAGGTAATATTCATTATTATTTTTGCTAATATTATAAAGGGAAGGAAAAAGTAGTAATCATTTTATTTTCTGCATCCCAGAGTCGCAGAAATAGAGGTTCTCCGACGACATCCTCAAGGTCAGGCAGCAAAGGTTGACATTGCCCCTCGCAGAGGAACTCTCATAATTATGCTTCTCCCCATCTCACTTGGCCCCCAAAAAGCATCCTCTGACTTTAGTCTTTCTTCCTCAGTTCTGCAGTTGTTCGCTGCCTTAACTGGTATGCGCCCATCCATCTTTGAAATGAAGCCTGTTATCATATTCCTTCCACGAACTGGAAAACAATCTTTTATAACAACTTCCATTGTATTTATCCTAGAACTCTACAATTTCAAAAGATGGTCTTTGTTGAAAAGATAACAGTTTTGAAAGTCCGGAACAACTGACTGAAAGTGGCGTATTTCTGAATGTGTGATCCTGTTGAACTTCCCGCTGGAACTTGAAAATTGCTATTATTTCTAAGCTAAGAAATAGGCACCTTTCCTATATTATTTCATATATGCCTGTGCAACCTGTGATAGCTAAGATGCAACTTTCAAGCTCACTAAAATATATTAAAATATGATAAAGAGATGGATTTTTTCCCTAGGACAAAAGCATATGTATTTGCACGTAACAGTCATTATGTTACCAGGCACACATTTTTTAAATTTTTAGCAAATTTACAAGAGTGTTGATGTCATTAAGTTACAGTTTATAACTTTTAATTACACTGCATAAATAAAATTGAGGGAAATGGATAATTTTTGATTAAAATAAGTGACTGGCCACTTTAAATAATTGTGAGTAGCTAGTATAAGGATATAAATGGAAAGAACTAAAGCTTAAGGAGTTTTCTGCTGAGTATTAGTTAACACACTTGAAAATTAAAAGTCTTGGGCCTGGCCCTGTGGCATAGTGGTTAAGTTCACATGCTCTGCTTTGGTGGCCCAGGTTTTGCTGGTTCAGATCCTGGGTGTGGATCTACACACTGATCATCAGGCCATGCTGTGGCAGCATCCCACACAGAAGTGCTAGAGTGACTAGCAACTAGGATATACAGCTATGTACTGGGGCTTTGGGGAGAAAAAGAAAGGAAGATTGACAATAGATGTTAGCTCAGGGCCAATCTTCCTCACCAAAAGAAAAAAGGAAAAAAAAAAGAAACTTAAAAGTCTTCCTTAAAATAGTCCTTACTAAAGATAGTGTAAAATTGAAAATGCATCATTTACTGTACTGTTCATATTCAACACTCCTTTTCTGATCAAATTCTGCCACTATCTTTGGTAAAGATAGTAGTTAGACATAAAATACCATTTGTTGATATGATTATTACAAATGCACTAGGAAAAAAAAATGACCTTATGTGTGATAATCATACAAGATCATGCAAAATGCAATGGAAGAATTTTTCAGGCTAGCATTTTTCTTGCCCCCCAGCAAAGATCATACTTGAGAATCTTAGGAGCAGCGTAAGAGACAGTCAGTGAATCAGCAAGACAATTCTTTCCATTGACCGACCCAGGAAACATTCCCATGAGCATACTCCCCACCCAGACGGGATTGAATGAGTATTTTCTGAATTATAACAATAGCCAATACTGACATGGTGTCAGGCCCTATGAGTCAGGCCTCACGCTAGCATTTCCATGTTAATTCCCTTCTTACCCATGATTGGATGGGTAAGACGACCCATTCCTGGGTAAGAAGAGACAGACAGCTCTTTTCAAATCCACTTTTTGTTGAATGACTGTAGTACGATCTTGGGCAAGTTATTTAACCCTCTCTGTCTTACTTTCCTCACT
Organism: Equus asinus; assembly: GCF_041296235.1. Lineage (NCBI taxonomy): Eukaryota > Metazoa > Chordata > Mammalia > Perissodactyla > Equidae > Equus > Equus asinus. Next base: position 80,591,308 of record NC_091799.1, on the reverse strand, counting down.
TATAAAGTGGCATATTTGATGGGGTTGATAGGAGCATTAATTAACATATATAAAGTGCTTAGAAAGTGGTACCTAGAATGTGCAAGTTTAATTGCAATCTAAGCCATTATCATTTAATTATATAATTATAGTAATATTATATAATATATAACATTATACAATACTGATACAGACTATTCTTACTATTATTCAAAATGTTAGCTCAGTATCCTGAAGGAGCACATACTCTAATAGGCAACTGCAGTATTACCTTAAAACACTTCCAGAAAAACATTGCAACACCTGGCAGAGTTAAACCATGAGGTATGTGGCTTCCAGGGACTGTAAGCATCCGAAACAAAAACGCTCATTTTTGTGTACCACAGGAAGCTCTGGGTAGGTACATCTTGTCTCTGGACATCAAGTGACAAGCACATCAGAAAACGTCCTTTCTCCAATGGAAGCAATTTGGAGTTTGTTGAAACTAGAACACTTTAGCAGTGTTCCTCTGTCCCCACTTAAACCATAAGAACTCCTTTTCCTTGTAAGCCCACCAGTACTCCATGTAATGCCTGTAGAGATTCAGTTTGTCGCTGTTTTGGCTTCTGCCAAGAGGCTTTCTGGAGAGAACACAGTCCAACAAATTCTGTACCCTCACATCTTCTTCAAGAGAGGCAGCATTTAGTTGTTCGAGCCCTGGAATGCTGTTCTAAAAGCTGACAAGGGCCGCTCCTATGAACCCCTCTTGGGGACCCTTAGATTTAGGGACGCGTCTCAGAGACAGGGCGTAAGTTCAGAACTCCAGGCCGTAGTGGCTAACTTGATCATTCAGCTACATGGTTTTTACAGGAATTCAAAGGAGGAAGTAATTATCACTGCCTGCGTGGGTTACCACAGGGGTTAGCCTGGAGGAAACTTCTGGATGGAACCTTTCAGGAAGAGAAGCAAGGGGAAGGGTATTCCAGGCCCAGGGGAGAATAGAGTAGACATTAAAACTTTGAGGTTGCATGACGTATTTAGGGAACAGCAAACAGACCCACTGGGGCAAGAGGCAGGAGGTGAGGGCCACAAAGATCTTGTGGTAGAGTTGTGCTCTCAAGTGGCTCTCAGAGGACATGCAGGAGAGAATTAGCAAAAGCATTTAGAGCCAAAGGATGTAGGCATGGATGGGGGGGGACAAGACTGTGACCAAGAGAGCAGCAGACGCTGCTCTGTCTCACTACATAACCTCGACTAACTGAGAGGCAGGAGGAAGGCCCCTAGTTACTGAAAGGAGTAACTAGGAAGTTCTGTGGTTTTTCCAGGCTTAATGTCTCTGGGAAAATTATAAAACTATGATAGTATATATTTGCAAATAAGTAAGCCCCATATTTTGATCTGAAAAATGATGAAATTAATCTGATATTTACACAAATGAAGAAATACAGAAAGATTTCTTAGAAAAGGTATAATATAGAAGGATTGATCTTATTAACAGGAGTCTCTCAACAGGTGGCAAAATCAAGGGATTACAGGAAAAAGGAGTGTGGCCCCACCAGCCTTATGGTTCTCTCAGTGGGCGAACTCCTTCCGGTAGATCAGATTCAGATCACGGAAATGCAGTAGCAAATTTAGAAGCCTTTGGACCTGGTAAAACTGTCTGTGGGCAGACTTTCAGATGTTTCTTCAGGAGGAAACATATTCTTATGAAGCCAGAGAAATTACATTAGAGAAATGAAAGTATGTGCTCAGAATGCAAGATAACACCTTCTGGAAAATCCGTCCATAAAACTAAAAACATAAAAGCTAGCTAAATCAGTAGTGAAAGTCAAAGTCCCTTCCTTGAGCAACAAGAGACTTCTTTTTTTCGTGCATTCATTCATGTATTCACCAACATTTTTGTGTGTGGAGCAGGCACCAGAGGTGATGCTGAAGGCCTAGTGTGGGAGACCGACGAGTCACCGAATGTGTACGTGAGAAAATGAAGGCAGTAGGTACCAACTATAAAGAGACTCATTTTAAATGAAAACAGTAATATTTAGAGTTTGAGAGGAAAAAAAAAAAAAACCAGGGCTCTGTTTTAACACCAACTGCAAAAAGACTAATAATTAAAAGGCAAAATAGACGTTATATGCAAAGGGTGAGAAAGGCAGAGGCAGATTGATTTCAAAGGTTTTCAACTAAAAGAGGCTAACAGATGTGAGATCAAGACAATCAATTAGGAAAGGAGATTTATTTTCTTAAACATCTACCAAGTGCTTAGCACTCGTCCTGACATTATGGAGCACAAAAGAACTAAGTGTGGTTCTGGCAGGAGAGTTTGAAATCCAGCTGAGGAGTCAGCCTAGGACCTGAAAGCATGAAACAAAAGGAAACGCTGGGCATGTGTGTCAATGTGAGAGACTTTAATATAGTATCACACAAACACTCCTTCCAGTATTTCATGATGCTATGAAAGAGGACAATGGCATCTGATGATCAATAGTGTCCAGAAGTTGTCGGAGTGAAATAGAAATGTGGTCTAGGCTCTCTGCCTTCAGGGCGAAACTGGTATTTTTTAAGACATTGTTTAACTTTAAATTTTTTGCCCTTTTGTCCAGATAAATATATATTCCCCCCTCTGACAAATAAATGTATGTCAAAAATTACAGCTTTGGGGGCGAGGGAAAGACGAGGCATGAGGCACAGCTCCTTTACAAGACCACCTGGGACGGGTCTCAAAGCCTGACGCCCTTTTGGTAACACGTTGGCTCTACCACTGCCCAGGAAGGCAGGCTGGGGCAGCAGGGAAGACATGTCCAAGGCAAATCTTGTAGCCACACTGCCGTGCACGTCCTGTTATTCTTTTTTGTCACCATGGGAAGGGAATGGCAGCAAAAAGCAGCATCCCTCTTATACATGGAGAAACAGATTCTAGAGTGAGGAAGACCATAGCACCCTTTGCCCTTATGAGAAATCCATAATAGCGAAGTGTGTAAACATGGGGACTGTGGACTGCCTGCCAGTGATCCCCAACTCCACTACTTATGAGCACTGTGATATTGAACAAGTTAATTAACCTCTCTGTGCCCTAGGTATTTTATCCATAACATGGCAATAATAATAATTGGTCACTTTCTTAACTGTAAAATCAGGATAATGAATTATGGGGATTAAATGAATATAAAGCACTAACCAGAATGCCTGATAAGTAGTAAGGACTCAGTATAATTTTTTCCAGAAATAATGTTCAAATGTAGGGGTAAGAGATTAAGACAAACGGAGGGTAGACATTGGTGATTACTTCAAATAACAATGTGGAGTTATTTTAAAGGCAGAGATCCTTCAGATGATGTGAATCGAGTCACCAAAGAGCAGAAAAGGCCACAGAAGCTTGACCATTACCTTCCAGAGAGGAACAATCAATTTTTGAAAATTTGGCTAAAAAAATACCCTTGGCTTGTATATGATGAGATACTAAATCTTATGTTCTGTGACCTGTGTCGTAAGCATGGAGTGAAGTCGAGGGGAAATCAAGTGAGTTTTTTTTATGGCACTGACAACTTTAGGACTGAATTTCTCCATGCACATCATCTCAGCGAGGCTCATGCCAAGGCTTCATTAATGGAAGCAACAAGTGGTTCTCCAGTGAACAGAGCCACCACGGAGCTGATGGTGAGGACTGTGAGCAAAGTAACCCTCGGGAGAGTAGAGAACTTATTCAGATCGTGTCACGCTATCGCCAAGACTGGACGTCCCCTCAAAGATTTTATTTGGATGTGCAAGTTGGATGACATGAAGGGTGTTGATATTGGCCCAGTATTCAGAACTAACAAATCAGCAAGAACATTTACATATTTTATTGCTGAAGTGGAACGGAAAAATCTAAGAGATAAACTAGTAAAAAGTAAGTTTTTCTCCATCATCAGTGATGGAATCACAAACAATTCAGCCAAGGAAGCTGAACTTGTCTATGTGCAGTTTGCACATGCAGGAAGAGTGCATTGCCAAGTTGTCGGGGTACAAACAGTGGAAAAGAGGGATCCTCTGGCAATAAAAAATGCCATTGAGAAAACTCTGGAGAGGAATCTTCAACTTAGGCTGTCGAACCAAGACTGGACAAAGAAACTGGTTGGTTTTGGAAGTGGCGGTGCGCCTGGCTCAGAGAGAGAAAGCAATGGGGTGGCCCTGATTTTAAGAGAAATCCAGCCATGTGTGCTGACTGTGTATTGCTTTGCACATCATCTTGAACTATCTTACAAGGCAGTGTTCCAGAGCATTCCCCTGTACAACAATGTGAGAGACCTTCTTCACAGCCTTTATCACTTCTATCATAATTCTCCTCCTCATAAAATTTCTCTGATAACTGCCTTCAAAGACCTTCGCCTCCGACCTGTGATGCCTTCTCAGGTAGGAGGCAGGAGGTGGCTTCAGGGATTACAGGCAGCCCTCCAGAACTTTCTCAAGGGATATCCTGCAATTGTCCAGCAACTGAATTCAGTAAGTAATTTTGAAATATCATACTATTTTAGTTTTTCAGAATAACAGAGAATACTTTTAATGAGCAATTTGAAATTATAATTTGGAGAAAAATAAACCGCCATTTCATTCTCAGCCTATGTTACAGGCAAATGAACGCGGAAGTGACACCAGTCATCAGAAAGCCAAAGAACTTCTAGAGTTACTTCTGCAAGCAGACATCGTTAAATTCATTCATTTCTTGGTGGATGTCATCAGTGTCCTTAGTATTCTGTCCCGAGTCAATCAGAACAGAAATTCTTCAATTGCTGATATATTTGCCACCTTACAGTCCACACTAGAAATACTCGGAATGTATCAAACAAGGTGAGGAGTTGGGGATGACCTCAGGATCTGTTAAACTAGACTGTTCAACTTGGGCAATCATTTGCCAGGTGCTTTTTCATTTAATTGTTGATTTGGGGGAATTTTTTTTTCTCCCCAGACCAGGGCCAAAAGAACGTAGGGTGGACTCAGTCACACACTTTCATGGTAAGTGCCTCAGAGGAAAGGGAAACATTTCTGACGTGAGAAACACTGTTTTAACACATCTTATCAAGAGGCTGCGAGGCTGTTTCAGAGATGCCAGCCAAGATGTGGTGAAGGCAACCATGATTGGAAGCTTTAAGCTGTGGCCCACAAAGATAAATCAAGGTAACTATAAGCACTGACTCTGAATCCTTGTTCTTTGATTGTTTGTATGAGTGTCTTTCATGTATGTGACTTTTCCTCCTGTATATTGATTGCAGAATTTGGAGAAAAAGAAGTATCCATCCTGATTGCACATTATGAACCAGTATTGGAAGCTGCCAATGTGAAAATTGATGAAGTGGACACTGAATGGAGCATGTTGAAATTAGAGATTTATGCTAGGTAAGTGTAAGTAAACTAGTTGACGTTTATAAATATTTGGGTAAAACTTGAGTCTCAATCTTTTACATTTTTCAATTTCCCTTATAGATTTCAGAACATCCGCGAATTGACCTGGGATGTTGTGAATTCTGTTTACTTACCCAAGTATCCAAATATCTTGACACTAGTGGACCTCGTGCTGACCCTCCCTGCAAGTTCAGCTGAGGTGGAACGCGGCTTTAATCAGATGAAACGCACCAAGTCACAGATGCATGCTAAGATCAAGGCTGATAGTATGACAGATCTGCTGATAATTCAGTTGAATTCTCCGGACATCAATAACTTTGACCCTAGGAAAGCTATCCATTTATGGAATACAAGAACACCATCTTCAACTGGTGACACAAGACCTAATTCAGATTGCTCATCAAACCCAGAAAGCCATTATGAAAGTGATTAGTAATGTGACAAATGTCAACTTTGTTATTGATCATATCAAAAAAAAGATTAGTTTCAAAAACCTGAAATTTAAAAGTAAAACAGTCATCAGTCTTCACATCAAACACAAAAAGCATTTGGCATCTTCCAGACGTACAAACCGAAAATCCAAAGATTAGTTTTCTTGTAACTTTTTAATTCTATTTCTATATTCACACATTCTTTGGGTGGAAGTGTATAATTCTAAGCAATGGTGTTATTTTGATGTCATCTTTCTGGGTGTTATTGCTAAGGGTTGCCAGACTATGATTGTGGTCTGAGTTCCTTTAAGCCTGGCATAAAATTATTTTTCCTGGATAATTCTAAATGTTGGTTGCATTAGATAACTAACTAACTTAAGGCCAAATTGAAAGTTTCCTTTTGATCCATGAACAAAATTTGTAAGTTTATCTTTTTCTGCTACTGCATTGTATGTGAAGATCAAATCACTACATTTCTTGGTCATTTAAGTAACATGGTCAAATATTATAGTGGTTTTCACATTTCACGCTAAGGTCCCCAGATAAGAAATTCCTGTGTAAACTGAAAGTATTGTCTTACAACACTTTGCTTACACCATAGCTATCAGAAACAGTGGAAATATTTTACAGCTGCACCAGAAGTTTTAAATACTTTGAGCCTCTTCTTGGTTTCAGTAGAGTTTATTTATGGTTTTATCTTGAGGAACATGTATGCCTAACTTATCTGAAAAACAATGTGGTATTATATAAAGATAACTTTACTGAAATTGCTACTACCTGGGAAAGTGTTCTCACCTCTGTAGAACTGGATACTCAGATTTGATCAAAAAGGATAGAGAATTTATTTCTGAATAAGCTGCTGAATGGCCAATCATAGCAAAGAAAGAAAGATTCTGCTCTTGCTACTCAGGAAATTGCCTTCCAGATCTCAAAATTATTTATTTGGTTTGAACCAGTGAAATTTTAAAAGGATTATTGCATTTTCCTAAAGTTCAGAGGAAATGATAAAGTTCATGTTGGACTTTTAGAAATGCTAGAAATTTAGCTGTAAAAAGAAAAATTTGAGATGCTACGGCTGTGTTTCACTCTTCCTTTTCCTAAACAAAGAAGAATAGCTGTACACTCTGGACCTGAAAGATCCCTGCATACGTGTAAGAGTCTCTCCTAGCTCTGGAAGCTACCTCTGCCATGGGAGTTAGACACTTTTTAAGCAGATTCATTTGTTTTACTTTCCTGTTTCTTTTTTAATGCATGTGCATGCAATTGGAAATGAGAAACAGACTAAACAGATATGTCTTTTGGACAAGGTAAAGTAGATTAGTGTATAAGGACAAAGCATTTAAAAGGTTAATGACCTTTTATAAAATACTTCAGAATACACAGCCGATTAGATGATTATATTAGCCTTTCAAATCTGGTAATTTAACAATTAAAATCTCCCTACATTTATAAAAACAAATATATTCTGACCTAAAGAGCAAAATGAGGATAAACATGTTACCTTGATCACAGTGGTGATTTGCATGCATTTTGAAATACCTTTATCCCCTATTTACCAAAATTGTGCCCTACTGTACAAGAGGAAACGTTAGAGTACTTTTTGAAATTCAACCTATTCTGAGAAAAGATCAAAGAAGACTCCAAACTAAGACATAAAGTCTCAGTATTTTTCCCAATCTGGAATGATTTGTTACTCAGCCAAAAAAGACATTTTGACTGAGCCGAGAAAGAATAATGGAAGAACACCAGGAAATTGATGATTATTTTAATGTTTTCAAAATGTCTTCTGTTTCTCTAAAATTAGTTTAAAATAATATAAATAAAACGATTATACAAGTACCCATTATTTATTCTATTTTAGCAAAAGAAACAAATCCCTGTCCCATACTATAACTGAGAAATGTTGTTCATTGTATTGTAGGCATAATAGGAAATAAAGCATTTGCTGACATTCTGCTTGATTTGGTAACCCTGAACCTAGGAACAAACAACATCCCTAGTAGCTGGATGCACCTCACTCAAGCTGAGGTAAGTTTTAATTTTGTTTGGGTTTCAAAGCTTGGAGAATTCTTCTTATTTGATCCATAAGTCAACAGTTTTTAAATACCCAGTACTTGCACAGTATCTGACATTTAGTAGGCAACCAATAAAACTTGAATGAATGAACTTCAACTGAAGACACGTGGTATGTGCGTGCATAGGATTTGAAGAATGAGTGATGATGCCAAGTCAATGAAACCTTATGGAGACCATGAGGCGCAGCCCATTTGTATCTATTACTACCAAATGGAGTGATCCTAACTAGTAATAGTAGATGGTTCTGGCAGTTCTTTCTTTCCATCATATTCTGTTCCCTAAGAATGTATCAGAAAACAAAGTGGTTAGAGAGTGTTTTCCCATGGGCTGCAGAGCCCTTGCACAGCCACAGCTATAGTCTTTATCCCTCTTCTGTTGAAAAGGTACAAAGTCAACTAGCGTCACATGTGTACATCTATTGTGTAACAGTAAGAAAAAACACAAATCTCACGGAAGCAAAAAGTGAAACACTTTCTAGGTATTGTCTGGTGTGGGTTGGTTGGTATAGCCTGAGGGAACAAAAGTCAGAACTGGCTCTACTCGCCAGTCTAAAATCAGACTTCCTTCATCTAAATCTCTTACTAAGACACATGAGCAGGTAGAGCTTCATGATGGAGTCATACAAATGTTCTAATGGCATTTCCTGTTTTCTTCTAGTTGCAGGAGTTAACATCTTTATTAGTCGTAAACTCAGAGTTTGTGGACTGGAGGAAATTCTTGTTAGTAACCTCGCTGCCTTGGCCCATCCCCCTGGAAGAGGAGCTCCTCAAGACCCTGCAAAGGTTCAAGGCTGTGGATGACGAGCAGTTGGGCACCGTCACTTTCAAGCAATATATGCAGGTTGCTACCAGCACCTGGTGGCACTAATAATGTCAGAGTACTTTTGACCTAAGAAGGGTATTACTCACTGATGTTGTGATGCCAGGTCTCAGGCCAGTGTTCTGCCCATAGATTGCCCATACTTAGGCACCCAGAGGCAGCACAGGTGCTGTCAAAGTCTCAGGCAGAAGTCTGGCTTCCACCCTTGAGGAAAGGGTCTACAAAAGGTCAGAACTGCTCAGAGAACTAAGAGTTCTGAGAAAAGTCATGTAAACTTCATTGTCCTTCTCCTAAACTCCAACCAAGTGATTCTTAACCTTGACAGTACATTAGAATCATCTGCATAGCTTTTAATAAGCCCAATGCCCAATACTCTGGAAGTAGCAACAACACTTAAAATGAACACAGGGAAAGGGGCAGGTTTTTCTTTTTTTCCTTTTGGTCATGAGCATGGTGAATGATGAGATGGTTTTTTGCAAGTTGAGTTTGAAATGTCTGTGGGAAATGCAGACAGAAATGTCCACTCTGATATGACAGATGCAGAAGGGACTGCAAGTCACTATCATGTTGGCAGTTGTTGAATTTATGAATGGATGAGACCACCCCAAGGGAAGGGTGTAAAGTGATGGATCACTTGGTAACATGATACCTGGCCATTGGACTTGGCAGGTAGGATGTGACTGGTGACCTTTACCAGAGCAATTTTTGTGGACTACAGAATCCAGATTGCAGAAGATTGATGAAATAAATAGGTCTTTAGGAAGTGAAGCTAAGAAAAGTCAATTCATTTTTGAGAATTTTGAGGAAGGAAGAAGTGAGAATGAAATTCTATAACCAAGAAGGGCCTGAATTATTTATTTTGTGTCTACTAGTTGAATTCATCCTATGGCTCACCATTTCACAGTGCTGGTAGAGACAAAAGATGGAAACACTTATGAGGTGCTAATTTTGAAACAGGGTGATACTCTCTAGATTCCTATATCTCATATGTATTTCACCATTGAAAGATCACATCCTTTCCTGCTTCTCTTTTCTTCCTTAATTAATGGATGGTGTGTTTATAGGCAGCCTTGAGTTTCCCACGCTCGTACAGTTGAGCCAGAGGAAATAGCACTTGCATATTGAGGAGGTTCCTTCAAGACTATCAAGAAAGGTGTTTAGCTGATTGGGCTCTGATTTACTTCCCAAATAGAGCAATTTGTGAATTTTATCACTGGACTTACAACTTGTAGAGATGATTTTGTTAACAAACAAAAACAGCAGCCCAAAACTTACTCTATTATCATCGTTGGCTTAAGGTTTTAAAAAGTGAGCACTTGTGAAATTACCAACCTTCACTATTTACAGCAGGTGCCAATTAACACAGGATATCAATTTAAACATCCTTTTGCACAAACATGAGATGAACAAAGGGTGTTGGCAATTTTTACCCAAGTGCTGAGCCAAAACCAGAAAGCTCCTTCACCAAAGGTGTGAATTTCTTAGAGAAAGTTGGCTGGTGCATTTCATAGAAACTCAGAAATACGTGTTTGAATACCACCTATGTTTTGGGAGCAGTTGATTTCTGAGCTCTGCCCTCTCCCCTTGCCCACCCAATTCCCACTCTTCAGGAGCCCCAGGACAAGGAGGCCATTTGGAGAGGCCCACTTGACCATCTTACATGACTTTTACAGATTTCCAATGCTTGTCAGCTCACACACATACACACAGTTATTTTATGGGAAAAGTCAAAACAGCCTCTAGGGCAAAATTTTATAAGATTTGTTGAAAATGCCACATTCGAACAGTAAAATAGTATAACTGTGCTGCCGAAATGGAGTTCTCTGGGAGAAAAGGGGTCTCTGCTTTTTATTTTGTCTGTCTTCTTTCTTTTCTTTTGACTAATTTCAAGTTCACCACAACAGCCACTTAAGAGAGTGCTGATTTCCCCAGCTTCTGAAATGGAATAAGGTACAGCATTTGTGAAGCTCGTCGGGCTGTGTACCTCGGCTAAGCAATGCGAGCATAAAAGCCCATATGCCCTTTGCTCCCAGCCCTGCTGCAGCTGTCACATGCTTGCCTCTGTCACATGTGGATGTTTAGTCACACTCAAGTAGAATTCTTTGATGTTCAACTCTCGACTCATCTTCTGCCGGTGAGAGTGCATGTTATTATAGGCTTAATGAGTCAGATGTTCTAGGATCCAAACAGCACACAGCACTTATTTTCTAAGGAAGAGTAAAAAACCCCAAATTCTTTTGCCATATTTTAGCAAGAGAGTACAAAGTACATTTCCATCCTTTAAGGAGAAATCACCTAATAATCCAGTGAGGCAGGATATGATTGATTGAACCTTGCTTTATCAATTTAAATTCTACTGTACAGGTTCACATTTAACATTTCACGTTGCTAAAATTTTCATGGATGACTTTTTAAAAATCTTAAGGTGCTTCCAATTAGGTTGTTTTTTTCTTTCTAATGTGGCCCTCTTGTAAGTGAAGCACTTTGAAACAGTTTCCTAAGCTATAAAATATCATATATTTGTAGAAAATTAATAGGAATGAATCCTTGGCTGTAAGAACCAGGAAAAAATCCTGTGCTGTGAAACAACTGGATGCAGAGCTGAGAGCTGGTTGAGAAATGGGGGAAGGAGTAAGGATCCTATCTCTGTTTCTTTTTTTCCCCTTCTAGCTTCTTTTAATATTTTCTTTTTATCACTATTTTTCACCAATTTAATGATTGGGTTTGTTGGTGTGGTTTTCTTCATTTTTATTCTGCTTGGGGTTCGTTGAGCTTCCTGAATTTGTGGGTTTGTAGTTTTTGTCAAATTTTCAGAATTTTTTCCAAATATTTCTTCTACTCCCCCACCCTATCTCAAAAGCCAGTCACATGTTTGTCCCACTGGTAGTCACTGACAGTTCATTTTTTCCAGACTTTTTTCTCTCTGTGCTTTATTTTGTATTCATTTCTACTTCTGTGTCTTCAAGCTCACTGATCATTTCCTTTGCACAGTCAAATATGTTATTAATACCATCCAGTGTATTTTTAATTTCAGATATTATATTTTTTATCTGTAGAATTTGGGTCTTTTTTCTATCTTTCATCTCTCTTTTCATTATGTGCATGTTTTTCTCCATCTCCTTGAACAAAGGGAATATATTTGGAGAACCTAAATGAACATCTTTGTTTATTCTATCATCTGTGTCAGTTTTGTGTTTATTTCTATTGATTGATATTTCTTCTGACTATGGGCCATATATTATGGCTTTTTTGCATGGCCTAGTCACTTTATATTGGATGCCAGATATTATGAAGTTTACATTGTTGGGTGCTCAGTTCTGTATAACTTTGAATATTGTTGAGCATGCAGTGATGTTACTTGGAATCCGTTTTATCCTTTCAAGGTCACATCAAGATGTGTAAGCGTGAGTCCAGAGTAGCCTCTAGTGTAGGGCTAACCTGGCCCCACCACTAAGGCAGTAGCCTGTTGCGGGCTCCTCTACCCAGTACCTTGTGTATTAGGAGGTCCTTCTGCTCTGCCTAGTGGGAAAAGGAACTATACCCAGCCCTGTGTGAGTCTCAGGAATTGTTCAGCTTATTCCTTTCCTGTGGTTCTTTCTCCAGCTTCTGATGTTTTCCACACACACAAACATCCACAGATAGGCTCTCAGGCAAGACTTGAGGAGATTTCCCTGCAGATCTCTAGGGCTCCCTCTTTCTCTCAGTGCATCTTGAGTATTCTGCCCTGAAGATTTCAGCCATTTTGGCATCCCTCAACTCCAGATCTGTCTTCTCAACTGTGCAAGACCACCAGGCTCTATTTGGATGCCTCTCCTGGCACTGCAGCCTGGAAAGTCCCTCCAGGCTGGAACAATGGTAGGACTCCTCATTTGCTTTCCTTATTTCAGGAATCTATCGTTTTTGCCTGTTGTCTAATGTCTGAAAAGTCATGTTCCATATGTGTTGTCCATTTTTCTTGTTGTTTAAGGCAGGAGGGTAATTCTGAACTTTGTTGCTCCATCATGTCCCAAAGCATAAATCTTACCTATGTTCCTCATCTCTCTGTTCTCCCACAGAGTGGTACTTATCCTCCACAGATGAGCTGCTGGGCAAGGGTCTCCTCCTAAACAGTGCGAAAGCGCTTACATGCAAAGCCTGAGCCCAAAGCTGTACCTTAGCTTCTTCTAGGTCTTCTCCCTCACAGGTTTCCACATGGCCAGCATCTCCCACCTCAGCACTCCTTTGTTCCAAATGAAAAGAAAACTCAGTCCTCACCTCTGTGGGCTGCATCCCCTTACAGGCCACCCAAGCCCATTCCAACCTTCTCTCAAAGCACAGGTGATCCTTGGAAGGAAACAGGCATAGAGTATATGCCAGAATCAAGTTAGGCAAGCCAATGGCTCTTGGCAGTAGGCAGTACTGAGAGTAGGTTGTCACTCTGGAAGATGTTAAAGGAGCAATACCTGAGAACAAAACGCTTATGTATATGAAGTGCTTGCCATGTATAAAAATTAAGCTGGCAAGACACATTCTTTGAACCCAATGAGTTTATTACCGATGTTCAACAGCAGATACGATTGGCAACACCCAAGGGAATGGACTAAATGCCAAATGTGTAGTATAAACAAGTCAGATTGGTGTTCAGAGGAGAGATCAAGGAGGGCCTCCTAGAGGAGGGGTGATCTGAATGAGATTTAGGTTGACATGGATAGTCAGGAAGCCACCTCAGGTAGGAGGGAGGATGTGAGCAAAAAAGCGAAAGTAGTAAATGGTTCTTAGTGGAGAATGATATGACGGATTAAAGTTTTGAGAAAATGGATATAGTTGTATGGTATAAGCTGAAACAAATAAGAGAGAGATTGGAAACAAAAACAGCTCCCAGGTTCCTGGAGTAGCCTGTGACAGAGGTAATGAGGCTCTACACCAGCGAGGCAGCAGTGGGAATGGAAGGAAGGGTGAGATGGGAGCGGCATGCCTAATGGGCATCGAGGGACTTGGTAATTGGTGTCAGATATGGGCTGAGAAAGAGGGATGTCATTAAAATGTAAGCCACTGAGCTACTGAGTCAGTCAGTCACTCAACAAAGTCAGTCACTCACTCAACAACATGCACCAGCACCACACTAGGCTCTGAGAACAGAGAGCAACACAAACAGGACATTTGGGATGTGAGCTAGTGTTATGGGCACAGAGCCCTCCAAAATGTTGCTATGCAAGCAGAATCTAAGGCAGTGACCTCCAAGCTTCATCACATTCTCCAGCAGTTAAAACAGCTAGTCCCCTCAATGTGTGGATTTTCATTTATAAATCATACATGTGTACTACTGCACTAATACATATATACATTATCAAATTTTTAAAAATAAAAATTACAAAAGAATGAGACCAAAATACATGTGAATAGAAGTTCTAGTATTTTCTCCTGCATCCCCGTGGTTTCTGCACCCTGCTTTGGAGAGCACTGCTTCAGAGACCTGAACAAGATGTGCTCAATCTCTGTGGCTTTTAGAGGAACAATTACATCTCACCGTAATACTTTAATGATTTTCATTTTTATTTTTCGTATAGGCTGGTCTGTGGTTTAAGGGAGATGAAGATGTAAAAATTCCAGAAAATCCGCTTGAACCCCTGCCATTCAATAGGCAGGAGCATCTTATAGAGGTATTTACTGAGTTCTTTTGAAAGTTTGGTACTATCACACTGATCAATTTCTTTGTCTTTTCTGTCACTTGTGTAATTTGTTTTAGATTCCACCCCACCCCCCCGGTTCTTTTGCTTTATCCTCAAAACACAGACTTTAATATTTGCTAAGGCAGCAGCATGGAGGAGTTCTGGGGGTGGAGGCAGGGGCCAAAATCTTAGGTAGAGGCCCTCAGTTAACTCTCTGTGTGGTCTTGGGCAATTTCCATACCCTCTCTGGGTTTCTCTTCGTTCATCTGTCAAAGAAGCTAAGATATAAGTCAACATATTTGTCTCCAAATGTCCTTCCAATTCTAAAAGCTTAGGATAAGAACTGTCATTTTACCTATATAGGTTTTTGTTCATTCCCCTTTTGACTAACTTGTGCAACATACCAAGGGTTTGCATACAATATTGCCCATAACCTGTCAGATTATTATTATAAACAATATTATCATTATTAATATTAATATTAGCCTCTAACCCTGAGGCCACAATAGAAAGTAAGACCTTAAAATCCGAACCACTCTGACTTCAGTGTAATTGTTTAAAATATAAAAATATACCTAACACAGCCAAATTCAATAAGATATGAGGAACGTTGGATGGTAGATTTAGACATCACAGCAAACTGTGTATATCAATCCTTCAATTTCCAGCCAGCCATTAGTTCAATTGCAGTACAAAATTGAACATGACTCCAATTACAGCCTTAAAATGAGCAATTCCCTTCAATTGGACACATATTTTTTGAGTGCCTCTGCTAGATGCTAGCAGGTGAGAAAAAGGGGTCAGGGAATTACCAAAAGGGTCCAAGATGCGAGGCTGGCAGTTGTAGGGGTAGTTTTTTGTTTCAGTTGTTGTTGTTTTTTTAATGTGAAACTGGAGGACTGAGATCACTTCTCCTGAGGAGCTTTTGGAAGGCCCTCTCTATATGATTTTGTGAACAAATCTGCCAACAACATAAACAGATTCTTCATTACTTGGAAGAAACTTTCAGTCTGAATTTGATGCCAAGTAAAAAGCACTTTCCTTTCCAGCCTGAAGTTTTGAGAAATGTCAGTCTAGGGCGGAGGCTTTTAGTTGCTCCCCCAGCAGCTAAAGCCAGAAGGTGGAGGGTGCTGGTCAGCCTGAGGACTTCGAGGCTGTGAAACAGGAAAAGGCCTTTGGGTACAGAGGAAGGTGTGGCTCCCACGTGCCACTGCCCCAATTGCTGGAAAGTGACATGGAGGAAAGAAACAAAGTTGGGGGCAGAGGCAGGACCATGAAGCCTGAGAAAGAGTGTTGTTATGGGGGAAAGGATGGCTGACTGATGTGTGTATGTATTTTTGTGAGCAAGCAAGCATACGTGCGTGCGTCCGCCTGTGTGTGTGTGTGATATCGAGAGGACAGAAGGGAATGGTGTCTTCCATCCCTCACTGCCTCAGGGACTGGATGCTCAGTATTACATAAATCTCAGTGCTCTTAAACTGGGATTAAAAGCACAAATTCCACTGCTTACAAGCTGTGAGGTCTTCCATGAAGCTAGCTGACTTCTCTGTGCTGTGGTTTATTTTAATCTCTTTCTGGTGGGGTTGTTGTGCGGCATGAGTTCCTACACGTGGTACTCTTAGAGCAGTGATTGGCACATAGTAAGCCCTACGTAAGTGTTAGCTAAGCAGAAGCTAACCATGCTAACTATCCATGGTTAAACAGTAGTTAATGGTTAGCATGCTAAAGAAAAGTGCTCAAAGAGAAAACATAAAACAACAAAGCAAGTTTACTTCTTTGGCTGTAATTAGAATAGGAAAGACCAAATCAGGAAACAAAATGCCCCCCTGAAGGGGGAGGGCAGAGGGTCAGGAGCCCTGGGCTCTTCCCCCAGTTCTGTCATGACTCACTGTAGGACCTTGAGCAGGTCCCTCCACCTCCTGGGGTCTCTGTATCTTCTTAAGAAGAGGGTTTGGGCTACAATCTAGGGTCCCACTCACCTCCCCTGCTTTGTCATCTGTGCTCTCCATGATCCAGGGCCTGCCTCTGAGTTACACCCTGCAGGGGCTTCTGGAGACAGGCCATTACCACAGTCCATGGGCTTGGATGACCACAGAGTCCCAGACACTGGATGAAAGGTCCAGCTGCATCCAAAAGGGAACCCCACCACATGTCTGTGTTGCAATCAATCATTGTCCCCTGACAGTGACAATGTACTTCCTTATAACTGAGAGGTTCAACAGGCCGTGTCCTGGCTCCACAGCTTTCCACACTCAAGACCAAGAGCAGCTAGTCCAGTATTTTAAAAATCCTTAGGAATTTCCTGAGAAAAGGCAATTGAATTTTACTGTATTTAGATTTACAGGTGTTGTCTTGATCTCTTCTCCACAGCTTCTGTCCATGCGAAATCCTTCCATTACTTTGGGCTATTAATATTTTTGAAGCCAGTCTCATGATTTGAAATACTAGCTATTTGCTAATGAATCCTAAATGTCTAATTTCCACACCAAATCTAGACTCCTAGATACAACTGCTTATTTGACATCTCCACTTGAATATTCTAGTAGAGTCTCAAACTTGCCATATCCAAAACTGTGTACCCGATCTCCCATCCCTGCCACCCCACTGCTCCCATCTTCACCTAAAGCCCTCTCCGTCTCAGCCAGTGGAAACTCTGTTCTTTCAGTTGCTCAGGCCAAAACCCTAGGAGTCATCTCCATTTTTTCTCTTTTTTTCAAAGCCCACATCTAATCCCTTAGGAAATCTTGGTAGTTCCACCTTCAAAATATATCCAGGATCAGACCGCCTCTTCCAAGCCCCAGTGCTGTCACTGGAACAAGCCACAGTGCACTTCACCTGGATGACCGCAACAGCCTCACCACAGGTCTCCCTGTTTCTCCCTTGTCTTAGCTCAGATTACAGGCAGGTCATGGCAGCCTCCACTCAAACCCTCCCACAGCTCTGAGTTTCATTCAAAGGAAAAGCCAAAGTCCTTAAGCGGTCAACCTGGCCTTGCATCTCCTGACCCTTTTCCCTCTCTCACCTCATCTCCTGCTGTTCTGCCCTGGCCCACTCTGCCTCAGCCACCCTGGCCTGCTCCTATTGATCAAATGTGCAAGGTGTGCTTGCACCTTAGGACACTGGCCTCAGCAGTTCCCTCTGCCTGTAATGCTCTTGCCCTGGATGACCTACTAGCTAGCTTGCTGCCCTCCTCCAAATCTTTGTTCGAATTTCACCTTCTCAGTTCTGCAATCTTCCCCCTCCCCACTCTTCACTCCCAATTCCCCTTTCCTTAACCTGTTTCCTGTATTTTAAAATCACTATCTAATTTACTTAATTTATTTTATTTATTCTTTATTGCCTATCTTCCTCCTCTAGAAAGTGAGCTCCTCAAGAGCAGGCATCTTTATCTCTTTCCTAGTGAATGCATTTTAAGCACCTAGAACAGTCCATGCCTAGCACATCATAGGTGCTCAGTAAGTGTTTGTCAATACCTGTGTATTATCTCACAGTTCTGTAAGTCAGAAGTCCAGGTCTGACTCAGATGGGTCCTCTGCAAAGGGTCTCACAGGGGTGAAATCAAAGTGTCAGATGAAGATGCAACCTCATCTGTGGCCAATTCCAAGATTGGCTTCCAAGATGGGTTGCTGGCAGAATTCGGATCTGTGCAGTTGTAGGATTGAGGCCTTCAGCTCTGAGAGGCTACTAGTTGTTCCCTGCCACATGGTCCCTCCACAACTTGTTTCTTCATGGCCAGCAGAAGAGCATCTCTCTGACTTCAAATCTCTCCCTGAAGGCCTGGGTCCTTTTTTAAATGGCTCACCTGATTAGTTCAGGATCCCTTTTGATTAACTTAAAATCAACTGATTAAGGACCTTAACTGTATCTGCAAAATCCCTTTATCTCTGCTATACAAGGCAACCTACTCATGGGAATGACTTTCCCGTCAAGTTCATAAGTCCCACCTGCACTCAGGGGAAGGGGATTATACAAGACATGTACACCAGGGGGTGGGAGCCTTTGAAGCCTTCTTAGAATTGTGCCTACTACAGTATTTTAAACAATCTTAAGAACATAGCAAACCTGACATTTTTGAATGTCCAATCCATTGATTTAAAATCAAGCCTGTGCAGGGGCCAGCCCAGTAGTGCAGCAGTTAAGTTCACACGTTCCACTTTGGTAGCCCAGGGTTTGCCAGTTCGGATCCCAGGTACAGACCTACGCACCACTTATCAAGCCATGCTGTGGCAGGTGTCCCACATATAGAGTAAGACAGGCACAGATGTGCCATCTCAGGGCCAGTCTTCCTCAGCAAAAAGAGGAGGATTGGTGGCAGATGTTAGCTCAAGGCTAATCTTCCTCCAAAAAAAAAAAAAAATCAAGCCTGTGTAATTACAGAAAGAGTCCACATATGAACTGATTTTATTTTTGCACATCTTCCATCAATATATAATATTCAGCTTCTTTTTTAGTGGAAATAATGATGTCCTGCACCTGTATAGCATTTATAAGAGCAGTTCAATGGGAACAATACTAAAGTTCAGCTCTTCATGTGAAAGAAATGGAAGATATGCACCCAAGGACCATGCCACAGTGATTGGTTAGTGTCAGTCTCCATTCTCTCCCTATCCTGCTGGAAGTCCCTGAAGCACCTCAAAGGCAGGTGGGAAGATGGAGAAAATACAAGGTCCTGAAGGAAGCCTGCCAGCTGGATCATGACTCCTGAAAAATCAAAGGATGCCTTGCTGTCAGAGTGTTCTTGAGCATCTCAGCCTAGCTCTGTGCCTGGCTTGTAGCAGACACTCATAAATGTTTGATAAAAGGGTGACTGAATAGATAAACTTGAAGATCCCATTGACCCCTAAGATTCTTTTCTGCTTTGTAGCATAACCAACTTTATGCATTTTCCTATCAAAGTTATTTTTATTTAAATTTTTATTTGATTTGTGAAATATCAGAAATTTATTTTTCCAACTGTTATCTTCAAATCTGTCTAGGTAAATTTGTTCATAGTTGTGACGATTGTTGGTAATAGAGAATAACATGGTATCTCTGGATCCAGGCTCTTGCGTCTTAAGGTGTAGGCCAGGACCAGCAAAATTGGAATCACCGAGGAGCTTGCTAAACATGCAGAACTTACCTGCTGCAGAACCATCTATTTAATCAGAATCTATGTTTTGAAAAGATTCTGCAGGTCACTGAATGCACATATTGGAGAAGAGCTGGTCAAGGAAACCAGCCACTTCCCCAAACAGGGGCATGTAGGTACTTAGGTGCTTAGATGTGGACTGTGTGTCCCAGGGTTTGAGCCTCCACTTTGCCAGACCCAGGAGGATATCAGGTTCCCAAGCACTAACCATTCATGCTGCCAAATGCACAAGACACTGCATCCAGAGCTGTCAGCTCAGTCATTCAGAATGAGAGAGACTTGGCGAACAAACGGATATCTAGTGGTTGGTCTACTCTCTCCCTGAGTGTGAGTACACACTGGAAGAAGTCATGTGATGGTCAATAGATTGAGTATAACATCCAGAGCAATGTGGGCCAGTTAAAGGGTTTTAATGGCTAGAGTCCCAGTGGCTTTGGGCATCATCCCCTTCCCCTCTTGCCACTCTTCACAGAGAGGGATGTACCAGAAACTTCATATTTAGGAGTCAGGGCCCAGTTTGTGGGAATGGTGCTAAGGATAGACAGATGTGTCCTCACTCCAGTGGCTCCCTTTTCCTACTTAACATGTAGTCCCCACAACCTTTAATTAGTGCATTATTTCATAAATGCTATTGATAACGATTAGCATACAATTTTCTTTAATATTAGAATTTTGAGCCCTATTTTTCCCATTTTTTTTTTTAAATTTTACTTAGCATGCTCTTCAGTTAATACCATTCATTATACGTTAGTTTACTAATTCGGTCCTTAGAAAGTGACCTTATTCCAAAGCTTCTGGAGAGATTCTTCCCTTTCTGTCCATCTACCAACTATCGGAGTATTGCATTTTATCTTTGGTTGAAATTCTTTTGTGTGACAGTTTTTCTTTAGGTTATTTGCTGACTATGAGAAGAATCCGCCCCAGCTTGACTACACACAGATGCTGCTTTATTTTGCTTGCCATCCGGACGCTGTGGAAGGGGTCTACAGGGCCCTCAGTGTGGCCATTGGGACTCATGTCTTCCAACCAATTGAAACTCCTAATCTTATTACAGAAAAGGTAATTATGTTCCAGAAATGGACTAGCATTGGGGTCTGGACGGGGATGCCAGAAGATCCTAAACTTCTAACAACAGAGACTCTCTTTTTTTGATCTCTATATTTTCCCATGTACCTAACATAATGCTTTACACATTCTAAGTCTTCAATAAGGCCTTACTCAATTGGATTGAGAACTGAGGACCCAATATCCAAAGAATGCTTTTGTAGTAAAACCAGAATTTGCTCAGAGTTTCTTGGTAGAGTCAAAGTTTGCTCTATAAAGGGCAGCCGTTATTTTGCACGAAGTGCTGATCCTGATGAAGCAAAAAGAGCTGAGTATCAACCCAATCTATTTGTCATACTATGTGGAAATTCTACGTAAAGTAAGTTCAGGCCTCAGACACCTCCCACATATATGTGACACTTGACAGTGTTAAAGGCCAAAGCCTGGCCACCTGAAATTCACAGGCACTCTGTATCTCCTGCATCCAAGGACAAAAATGCTTAATATCTAATAAAACCTCACATCCCCCTTGAGATTTCTAAGGGGTTGATATTCCCTGGCTTTTTCAGGTAGAAAAGCTCAGAATAGGGTAGTAACTAATGTACTTCTCAGATGCCCATTGGAGTGACTTTTTAGTCTTCCCCTGACCTTTTGGGGACAGAGTTGTGACCCTCATGATGGAATGCCTTTTTCTGTTCTTCCTTTGTGGATGTAGAGGAAAGAGGGGTGCTGCCCACTCCAAACTCATCAGATGTCCTAGCCACACTTCTTTTTCTTTCACACATGTCTGTCAAAGTAAAGTATTCTGAAAAAAAAAAAATGGGAAGTTCCTATGACAGCTTTCATTCTGGGAAGCAATAGAACTAGAACTGTTACCATAACAACAGACAGCTGCATGGGTGGGTAGCAGCCAGGCCAGCTGGCACTGCAAGGTCTTGCATCCCTTTTGTCCCTGAACCGCTCATTCTCCATAAGCTAGTGCCTCCACCCAGGAGGCAGCTCCCCTGAAGTGCTTCTCTCAAGAGCTCTTTTAAAGTCCAAAGACACTGCACAAGACCTGACCCAGGATCACTGCACAACAGAGGTGAAACTGGGGTAGAGGGCGAGAGATGGAGTGCGTGTCTGTCACTCTAGCCTGTTCCTGGCTTGGGGTGAACTCTAGGAGCTTTTGAAATACAAGATCCAAACACCTCCCTCATTCTTGCCTACCCCTTGACCTCGCCATCCTGCTTCCAATTATGTGGCTCCACTTCTGTACCCTTTCCAACTGTGTTCTAGTTTCCTGGGCAACCTCATCCAGAAAGCCATAATGAGTCTGCTCAGAAATAACACCTCCAACAGATCCATATTCCCTCCCAAGACATTTAATCAGATCTCTGCTTTTGCTTTCCGCATAAACAACTGGAAATCTCCCCGATGTTTTACTTTTCCTTACACTATTTCAGCAACTCTGCACTGAACACTGTGTTATTCAATATGACACAGACCTTCTGTTTAAATCCACAGCGTCTCAGGCGATTTAAAAGAAGCTCAAGAGTAAAGCATTCGTGAGTCGTGCACTAGTCCTACTGAAGCTTTCAATAAGTTGACATTTGGGTAAATGGTTCATTCTGGCCTGTGTGGTGTGGGGCCATGATGTTGCAATTCAGTAAATTGTGAGCTTGAATCTCCCACATTTTGAAAGTCTTGTTACAACATCTTAGCAGAGTGTTTGAAGCCCTGGTATTCGAAACATAAATGTTTATTCTAATCTGCACTTTGGCGCTTTGCGCACATTAGTCCCAAGGATTGACCTTCTGTTCTGCCTCTGAGATGTGGGACTGAACTGATTGAATGGTAGAAATGCATGGTGAGACACCATTCCCGAGACACATTTATTGGGAGTCCTTGTGGGCTGCCTCTGAGAGTTAGCCAAATGTGACATAGTGTTTGCTAGAGCCACCATCTGTCCCACTTCTTAGATGATAATGTGACTCACACAGAGTTTTGATGCCCCTAATAACTGCTCATTTAGAAGCACTGGTTTTTCTCCAACGTGGCATCCCTGGTCTTGTTCATACACCCATATTCAAAATCGTCGTCTTTCAGAGATGTCTGTTGGAGAGGGCCCCCTTCCGTTGCACACCCTGCCGTCCCGCCAGGATGCTGAGCTGGCTCCTTTGTTCCCCATCTCAGCCTCCCACCCCTCCCTCCCCTCCCACTGAGCCACTAAGTCTATTCTGTCCCACCTCCTAGAGAACAAAATTAGCAAAAGTTTTAAAAGCATCCTCTGACATTATTAAGTTAAGGATTCTTCAATCTAGAATTTCAAATGTTTAAATTGTTAGGTTTTGGCTAAAATTAAAAATTCATTTATCCCATTATGATTATATCAGGCCTTTGAGAAGTTAGTCCATCTCTACTTATGGAAATAGTGCAGAGAGACCAGGTTCCTTCTCTGTTTAATTTTGGTATCACCTGCTCATACGACCTGACTAGTCTTTTGCTCACGCACAGGTTCTGTCTTTATCTTGGCCACACAGCATCTGTGCTGCATTCATTCATCCTTCACTCACTCAGCAAGACGTTTTACATCTTGACTCTGTTCATTTTACTATGCTAAACGTTCTGTTGCCCTGGGAAATTATTGACAGGTAGCCAGTGTGGTGATCTCCAAGCTTCCTAGGTGGAGACACAAAGGCCAGCTTCACATTTCTGCCATAGCATTTCAGTTGTTTAAAATGGAGATGAGGGGGCTGGCCCAGTAGCATAGTGGTTAAGTTTATGCACTCTGCTTCGGCAGCTCGGGGTTCGTGGATTCAGATCCCGGGCAGGGACCTACACACTGCTTATCAAGCCATGCTGTCTCAGTGTCCCACATACGAAAAATAGAGGAAGATTGGCACAGATGTTAGCTCAGGGCCAATATTCCTAACCGAGAAAAAAGGAGATGAGGCTGAATAGATAGATGGATAGATAGATAGATATATTTAATTCCTAAAACTTAACCTGATAGAGCCTTCTCTCTGTCTCTCTCTCTCTCTCTCTTTCTTTCCAAGATTAGATTAAACTCCCAATTTATGAAAGGAGAGAAACCTACTAAGGTGAGGTGACCACACAGAGCTAAAGCAAATGCAGCCTGTTCATTACACTACCAACAGTCTCTACAAATCCCTTCTAGGGACTGATGACTACCAGGGCCTTAATTTTGTGCTGTGCCATAATCCTTTTATATATGGGAATTACATAACTATTTGGAAAGAATTTGCATGATCTAGGCACTAAGTGCTTCTACTGAATTGAATATTTACAGACATTGGCACTCTCTTATCTTAAGCCTAAATTAGTATTTTTCTTTCCTTGAGATAAAAGAATTAACAGTCAGATGTTCTCTGATGTTTGGCCAGTCAACATTCCAAAAATGCCCATTATTCTGTGGCAAATCATCAAATATTGATTACCTCATCATCAGAAACACACACAGACCTATGCACACATATATACACATTTATTATAGTAAATATAAGAAATACAAATCTATTGGAGAGAATTTGGAAAGTACAAAACAAAGTGAAAAAGTAATCACTGTTCCACTTACCAGAGGTAACAATTGGTAACTCATTAATGTATCTGTTTCTTTTTTTTCACATGTTAAGTATAGATATATAAGAAAATGAATGTTAGTGTATTTATTATTGTGTTCTGTTTTCTTTATACACTTATTCTGTGAGTGTTTTCTCATGTCACTAGGTATTCTTCTAAACCATAATTTTCATGGCAGTATAGTATTCCATCACAGAAATATACTGTAATTTATCTCACCATTCCCCCAGTTTCAGAATCATAGGTTTTCAGTTTTTGCTGTAAGTAATACTAAATGAATGTACAAAAGTCTTCATGCACATGTATATTTCTTTAGAATCAATTCCTAGATCTATAATTACTGGGTCAAAACTAGGGATGTTTTTCAGACTTTTGATACCTAAGAAATTACTTCAGAAGCAATGCACTCTGTACCATACTCAAAATACCAGTGCCTGAGTTCATGGCTCTTGGCCAAGTTGCAAAGAGCAGCAATAAGATCCCAACCTGACTTTCTATATTCAGTTGGTTTTCTCTTTTGCCTTCTGAGTGTTTAGTCAGGTTTAACCTCCAGTAGCCAAATAAGTGTTCCCAAAGTACTCAGAATCTATCAAACTTGAGAAATTAACTTGCCATAACCTCTCGACTGCAGTCAGTTTCAAAAGAAAATCCTGTTAAAAATCTACGTTCACATGTAGAATTCTGACACTGGTTACACTAATTCATTCCAGTGACCATTTCCTGAGGGATACACTCTACCCTGCAGTGTAGTCAGCTGAAACTTACAGAGATGAATAAGACACACCCCACACTGGTGAACTACAAGCAGAATTGGTCTAGGATTTTGACATGATTTCCAGTGCAGCTAGCATATTCTCTTCTAGACTTTGTTTAGCTAGTCTGTGGTAGGCATTATTATTCCATTGCATAAAAAGTGTGTGATAAAATTGGTGTTTTCTAAATGTCTCTATTACTGGAAAGACTTCAGTCAGACTTCATGTTCTCTTCATTTCATGGTATAGACCTCCTTCCTTACTGATATGAGTCCAATTGCGGAATCTCCTGAACCTGAGGAAAATGTTATAAGTGAGGAAAGAGAAGTAAGAGAGGAAAAGGGAGAAGAAATCCCTGAAAATGCAAACACTGAAAAGATTTCCATGGAAACACTACTCAGAGTGTTCCGAGGAGGAAATGAAGCACAGGACCCTAACAGATTTTCCAGCCAGCTAAAGATGGAGAACATTTATGCAGAGGTTGGTGAGCTTATTTCATAAAGGGAAACCTGTACAAAAGAAAAATTGCCCTCAATTTTTAACATATTTTCATGGAATTGCTCTCAAAATATATCATTGTATAGAAATTATGGCAAATTACTTTATTAAGTAAAACCGTTTTTTAACATCTGCAAGACTGTGAAGTTAATTAACCTTATTTTTTCTTCTTTAAAGAACTTCATAAAAGTATTTCAGGACCTAGATGCCAAGAATCTGGAGGCAATTGAAGTTGCTGTTCTTTTGAAACATCCTTTTATTCAAGACCTGATTTCAAGTTATTCAGACTATAGAATTCCTGTGAGTATTAACCAAAGGTGTCCTAATTCAGTTGAGCTCAGGTTTAGGGCATGGTGGGACATCTCTAATGTGGACCAGCAGAGAAGGGGAAGAAGCTGAACTTGGCCAGAACAGGGTCGGGGAAGCTAAGTTGGTAATAGCATCAGGCAGAAAGACCAGCCCACAACACCCAAATGGCAGCCAGGTCAGGCATAGTAGCAGTAGCTATCAGTACTATGGATAGTACTGCCAGTGCTGTGGAGCTGCTTCATCAGGACTGCGGGGCTACCTTGCGTCTACAACAGAAGGCTGGAGGTAGGTGATAGTTAAAGTTGAGTGGTTGTCAATATTAGTATTGTGGATCATTCCAGCCATCTAATGACTCTAGCCTATGATTTGAAAGTATGGAGAATAGAATACGCCCTTGCCAAAGAGAACTAAGGAGTCCATGATACCCAGCCAAGTGCCGAGGTATTCATTGTGCTCTAATCATGATATACATTATCTACGCAGTGCATACAATGACAATGCATACTCAAGATTGGGTGCCAGTTCCATCAGGGAAACAGTATGCAAGATGGGGAAACTGAGGACAAAACTCATAGAGACTGGACCAACCCAGCAAAAGAAAGGAAAGAAGAAAGGAAGAGCTGCACCTCAGAGCTCACATAGTAACCAAGCAGGTCTCAACCACATGTGCCGAATGTGCATCCTCCATGGCAAGTCCCAGGTCTCCCACAGCAAGGGCTAGGGAAGGCAGAGGCTGACCCCTTTCAGAGCATGGCAAGTTGCTACAACCCTCCCACATACTGGTTCGATAGCATGAAGTCTCCCTATTTGGCTCCTACTAGATGTTTATTAAAGTATAAAGGATTTGCTGAGTTTAAGATAAAAGGGCTTTGACTTTGACAAAATGAAGGTAGTCTAAGATGCATTTCTCCTGACTTCTCAATGATAACCACTTATCTAGACTTAAATATTGTTGTCCTTAAATTTATTTGTTCTAAATTGCTTATCCTTTTTTAAAAAATATAAATTGTCTTACCTATGTTGGTAATAATTGAAATTGATTTCTAACAAGCTCGCAGACACTAAGCTCCTCCCATAGTGAAGTGTGACTATAGCATTTAAGAACACAGGCTCTGGAATCAGAAAGTCATGAGACTGGATCTCAGGTCTACCACACATTAGATACCTGACTTTCTCTTGATCCTGACTTTCTCATCTGTTGAATGGGGATAACAGCCCTTCCTATTCAAAGGGTTGCAGTGAGGATTAAATGAGATTGTGCGTATAAAGCACTTGGCGTGGTATCTGACACATGGTGAGTACTACAGAAATGATGGCTGTTATGATTACTGTTCAATACTGAGCATTTACTCCTGAGGCTGCTAATGTAGGATTCCACGGGAGATGGAAGAGTAAGTACTAAACTCAGTTGCTGCTCTCAAGCAATCCACTTGTTTGCAAGAGAATTTTTACATCAGGAATCACAAGAGCGTGATATAAGGTAAACCACCCAAATACAAAATTACAGAAATTCAAAACATCGGAATTTTTTTTCTAGAAGTGGTCTTGAAAGATGGCCAGTGTTTTGAACAGTGTCGGGAGAGAAGAGGAGGACTGCATGGATTTTCCTGTTGGAGTGGAGAGGGGAGCATCCTAGGTGAAAGGAGAGGCCTGGGCAAAGGCGTGGAAGCAAGACTGCATGGGAGGAGCGGGAGCCCATGGGTCAAAGAGCAGTGGGTGAAGGTTTAGAGTCATTTAGTGGGTGAAGGTCCCGTCGATTCATATGATCAGGACAGATTGCAAAGAACCCAGAAGTCACATGGAGAAATTTGGTTTCGATCTGAAAAGCGAAGGAAACTGGATAGGCTTCTAAGCGGGAGCATTATGCAATATTAATTTCTTCATCCCTAAGTATTTGTCTCTTAACCATGTCATATCATTATGTCTCTACATTTAACAAAATTCTTCTTTAAATTTTTTATGTCTCTATTTAAACAGGTCCCAAATACTTGGAAACACAGTTGGCAGTTATTCCAAGTTGTTGCACTCAGACATTCCACAACACTTACCATTCGCATGGAAACTGATATGTTACATGTCCCTTTTCAGCATCTTATAGTTCATGCTTTGATTCTTGAAGATCAGCTTTCTTCCCCACTTTGGATGAGGAGGGTATAAGTCAGTGTGACCCTAGAATTAGTGAGGAGAGAGCACATCAGAACGAGACAAAGGGGTGGAGAGAGGCGGGTGAATCAGTGTCACAAGCAGCATGGGGGAGAGTCACCAGCTGTGGGACCCTCCCCACTTCTGCTTTCCTCTCAGCAAATGGCATTCTGCGTAAGGTGGGTTCCAGAGGCCCAGGGCTTTGGACTGCATTTTACACTACACGTTCTATTCCATGTTTCAGGGAACAGCCCTTTTATTTTGAAGCAGCAAAACAATTTTTAAATTCCCTTAGGATTATGTATAATAGCATTTATCTTATTCTACCGAGAACAAGTAGGAGTATAAATTGATGCCACCATTAATTCCTCCCGTAATGGGAGGAAAGCTCCCTACAAAGTCAGGACGATTTGGGAACATCCTTACACTGGCCAGAATGACTAAATATGATTCATTTGCAGAGAAGATTCCATCTGGCATTTTCCTGAGAAAAGAAAACAGCCAACAGATGACTGCCTTCGAGAATCAGCCCCCTGAAGAGGTGTTCTGACTCCCAGGGAAGACTGGAGTCCACGGGGCTCCTTTTAATTTGGGTATTTCCCTCATTTTGGAAGGAGTATCGTCAGCTTGGAGTGTACCTCAGCTGGAGTGCTGCTGGCATTTTGGACAGCACGGTTCCTCTTTGAGCAGGACTATCTCTAGTCTGGCAGGATGTGCAACATTCTCGACCGCTACTCATTATGTTCCAGGAGCACCTTGATATATTGGCCACCAAAACTACCTCTGCACATTCCTCAAATCTTCCCTGGTGCACAGGACCCCTCTGGCTGAGAGCCACTCAACTGGAGGGTGTCTGACCTGCAATGAGCCAGTCTCGCGGTACCCGACGCTCTAATAGCAGAAAGAGTTAGTTTGTCTGTCGGTCAGTCCATCCATCCATTTTTCCGTTCCTTTGTTGGTAGAGTGTTCCTATTGAGTAGGCTTCTTCAACTCTTGCTCTCCTCTCCTTTCACATCTCCTGCCTGTCATTCCCCTAAGGAATCTAACGAGAGCACAGTGGACCACCATAATCAGGACTCATCCATATGATAGTGAATCAAGGAGAGTTGAGCCTATACCCTGAAAAGCTTAAATTCTGATGTTCTAAATGAAAGAGGTTCCCTTTCCAGTAAGGGACTCTATTCTCATTTTCACTAAGCAAAAAAAGAAAAGAAAGAAAGGGAAAGAAAAAAAAATCTCTGAAGACTCAGTTACCATCACACTCGTCCTGTCATCATTTTTTGCTCCAGATATCCATGTACAAGAAAATAGACCACATTTTAAAATGAACTTTAACCACAGTGCTGTTATTTGAAGATCTTTCAAGATAAAGTAGAGCAAAAGCTAGAGTGTGGTTTTTCAGGTTAAAATGCTGTTTGCTGTTACAAACAGCGGGAGTGAAGGTTGTTGCCTAACACTCGGTGTTTACAAGGTTCATGTTTGGAAGCAGCAACATTTTAAAATACGCATTTGAAAAAACCAAGTACGTGTAATTATTTTGATATGTTTTATTTTTGCTCCTATGGGAGGTGACCTGGCTTTGTGGTTAGGAGAGCCAGCTCTGGAGCCAGACTGATTGGTTCACACCCACAAACTGTGTGACCTTGGGCAAGTGACCTCATGGTGCCTTGGTTTCCCCATCTGTGAAATAGGGTTGATGATCATACACACCTCATTGTTTCTTGTATGTATTAAACATCTTCATACATATAAAGTGCTCCACTCAGTGCTTGGCAGATAGAAAGCACTCAATACATGTTAGACATTATTATTATTATTACTGGTCTGTTGGTAGTTGTAGCACACAGGAAATATTTCTGAGCCCTGTGAAATTATATGTAGATGGATTAATATGCTGGCCTTTCATCTCCTGACTTCAGTGTCTGCTCTTTGGAAAGACAGAAGGCTTTTGCTGGTACAGTGCCTTGATGACAAAGGTTCACACTGAGGTCCCAGGAAGCCCCATGTGTCAATATCTATGTGGAAGATCCAGATTTTGTGTTGGGTTTTATAGTTATTCAATTAAAGTCAGTTATTTAACTTCTGCTTTCATAGATCTCATACAAAGAGGTTATTTTCAAGTAATGTTCCTAAATTTTATTGAGAAAATGCTGAGGTTAAACGTAACAAGTTCAGTGAGGATACTGTAACTGGGTTGTTAGTAAAGTCAATTAATTTCCTCTGACAAATATATTTACAAATATAAGTGAACACACGATTTTTCTATACCAACCAAACAAATGTAGTTTCTTCTAATGAACACGCACTGAATTAATGTAAATTTCTTTTAGCAAACCTGTAAATCAAGCATATAACCTTAAAATTAAGGTTTCCATTCACTAAAGCTTTTAGTGTTAAAGTCAGAATGTCGCAGAAGAATTTCTTATAAACGAATGAGTCAGGACAAAATACCTATAAATATAAATATAAGGAACTTTCATCCCATTTGTCTTCAAGGCATCTGACTTTAAAATGTGCTCCAACCTTCTCCTCTATCCTTATAACAAATATGATGGCTGTTTCAGTGCACCCAGATCAAATATTTCCAGACTCTCTCAGGCTTTTCTCCATTAACTGCTACTGACAATTATGGCCCCTGATTTCAGCTATAAACTTAGCCAAGGCTGGTTTAAATATCTGGAGCTTATAATTTTCCCCATGCTATAGAGTATCAGATAATCACAGATCAGATCATTAAATAATCCCCAAATTAACATGCAATAGTCAGCATTAGTTACTGTAGATACAGTGTACTACTCAAAGAAGACATGTTATTAAGAATTGTCATGGGTAGGACCACAAAGGTCAATGGTGAGCAGCTGTTCTTTTTCCCTTAGTTTGCACAAGGTTGACCTTTGGCTGTAGATCTATATTTTCAACGAACAAAGTCCCTCAAGAAAATGATTCACTATGATTCCCAGCAGTGACTGATACAAGCAATGTGCATGTCACTTGGCAGGGCTCAGCTCAGATAGTGAACTAACTCGGGTCTTTGTGAGTAAAATGACAACAGTCAAATTGAAATCTTTGGAACTCAGCTCTGAAGGAAAGAAACATATTCTTTTTTTTTTTTTTTTTGAGGAAGATTAGCCATGAGCTAACTGCTGCCAATCCTCCACTTTTCGCTGAGGAAGAGTGGCCCTGAGCTAACATCCATGCCCATCTTCCTCTACTTTATACTGGCCCTGAGCTAACATCCATGCCCATCTTCCTCTACTTTGTATGTAGGACGCCTACCACAGCATGGCGTGCCATGCTGTGCCATGTCCACACCCGGGATCCAAATTGGCAAACCCCGGGCTGCCGAAGCAGAATGTGCGCACTTAACCGCAGCGCCCCTGGTCTGGCCCCAAAAGAAACATATTCTTAAAGCCTTTTCCTAAATTTGTGTAAAAAGCCCTAGAAACTGCATAAATATAATTCTACATTTTCACATGTGTTCGTACCCCTTCTACAGTGTAATAAATTTTAAATTTACTTTAAAAATATCTGTGATTTAAAATGTAAGATAGCTGGGTATTTGAAGTGGACAAAAAACAGATCATTCTAACCCTGATATTGAAAAAACATGGGGAAATGAGACAAGCTGCCCCCACCCCCAATAATCTACTGTTCTGACATTCTACAAAGCTGTATATGTGGTTAATTTGGCATTAGAATTTTCCTTTAATAGAAGTGAATGCTGATTTTTATTCGTTAATAGAGAAATAACCTTTTGGCTTGCCCATTAGGTGCCAGACTCTGTGCAACTGCTTTTACAAATGTTATTTAATCTAATATGACAACTCCATTATTCGATAAGGAAACTGAAGCTCCAAGATCTTTGATATCTTTCCAAGGGTACAACTAGCAAGTTGCAGGGCAGAATTCAAACTAAATAGAGAACAATTTTCTGAAAGAAAAAAATAAAAATAAGAACAACTTACTGTTTAATCACTAGCATAGATTAGATGATCATTAATCCTAAGTCATTCATTAATGTTTGTAACTTTTCTTTGAATCTCTTCTCTTAGGATATTAAAATGATTCTCCAAAGGAGTGAGCACGTACAAGGAAGTGATGGAGAGCGATCTCCTTCAAGACTTACAGAGGAAAAGAAATGAAGACAAAAGAGTGTGATTTTTATAACTTGGCAATGAGTCTTCCCAACATCATATGTAAACATAGTCTCTGTCATATATGTTATCATTGTAATTGTAGAAATGACCCCTACCAGGTTATGAGGGGGCACTGAAAAGGGAGCTGCCCTTACCTCAGAGAATAGTCTATAATAAACCTTAAATTTCAAAGCAAAAATCCAAAGTGAGAATGAATGCATTTTGAAGTGATTCTGAAAATAGAAGGCACCAGAACAATATGTTCAAAAATAAACAGACACATAAGTCTTGAACAGTCCCTACGGGAAGTACCTACATTAGGCAGACAGAGTGAAAATTCCCCCAAAGCTCCACGTCAGGGCAGTACTGCAGTGGACATTTTCTAATTCTTGCTCTGTGTGCAGGAAAATCCCAAGTTTCATCCCGCTAGCCAAGGAGAAGGCTGCATTATCAATTGCCAGTATGTCATGCTCCTAGCGTCTATTCATGATTCTTGCTTAATAGAATAGAATGTTTCCTGTATAAATAGATGCACTTGCACAATTGTACCTTTTTACTTGTATAAATTAGCGACTCAAATTCAATGATGCTTATCTCAAGGTGTTGTGTGTGTGTGTGTCTTCTGAGTGACAATGTATTCTTGCTGGGCTCCTATGAAACGCCCTCTAAGTCACTTCACTGGCTGCTCCTTCTGAGAATCTCTTGCTGATCGTCCTCTTCTACTCAAACTCTAAATGTTGGAGAGTTTCAACACTCAGCCTTCTCTGTCCACAGTCAATCCCTGGATGAGTCATCTATTTCCATGACTTTGTGGGTATTAAAAAGGCTAATGCTGAAATTTCTATTCCCATCTTCCCTTGAAATCCAAATGTCTATCTTACTGTCCACTAGATTGCCACATGGATGGCTCAAAGTCATTGCAAACTCAACATGTCCACAGCCAACAGAGGGAGCCTTCTATAATGCAAGTCAGGTCATGTCACCTCTCTGCTCCCTTTATTGGCATCCTGTCTCACACAGAGTCTAGTCCAAGTCCTCACCTTGACCTTACCCATTGCTACCTCTCTGATCTCATCTCCTGCTATTCTCCTCTGCCCACTCTGTTTAAGTGACAAATTCCCCTTGTTGATCCTCGAACATACTAGGCACCCTCCTGCCTGGGAGCCTTTGCACTTGTTTTCCTCTCTGCCTGGAATGATTTTCCCCAAATATCTGCATGGCTTGACTTCCTTCAGGTCTGTGTTGAAATGACACTTGGTCAGTAAGACCTTCCCTCAACACATAATACAAAATAGAAATAACCCACCACCTCCACACACCTCATCCCCACTTTAATTTTTTTTCCATTGCACTTAACATCTGACAAAGTACATCTTTACTCTTTTGTTTCTTGGACACTCCACTAGGTTGTAAGTTCCATGAAGTCAGAGATTATGTGTGTTTTCTTTTTTTTAATTTTTTTTTTTGAGGAAGATTAGCCCTGAGCTAACATCTGCTGCCAATCCTCCTCTTTTTGCTGAGGAAGACTGGCCCTGAGCTAAAATCCATGCCCATCTTCCTCTACTTTATATGTGGGACGCCTGCCACAGAATGGCTTGACAAGTGGTGCCATGTCCGTCCGTACCGGGGATCCAAACCTGCGAACCCGGGGCCGCCAAAGCAGAACGTGGGAACTTAACTGCTGTGCCACTGGGCACAGCCCCTGTGTGTTTTCTTTATTGGTATGCTTTAGAACCTAAGACTAAAGTCATAGCCAGCTTTAAGTTGTGTCGATATATTTGTGTAAAATGTGTGCAAATATCACATTTTAGATTGATCACTAACAATGAGCAATCCAAAGATAATTTCTATTGTTAGTGGGAATTATATTCTACTTCTAGAAAATGACACATTTCCTAAATTTGCTTCTATTTGGCTCCGTTCCCAGAACCTTGTCTTCAAGATGATGGAGGATGGTGACCCAGAATGAGATGAAGACGAAACTCTTGCTAGAAATTTCAAAATTTCAACTTAGCTGATTCACATGTAATTCTAGCTATTCTAGAAAAGGAAGTAGAGGAATATCTGAAAATAGAGTTCAAAGAAATCATAATAGGGCACAGCCGGTAAACTCATCCACATGTCATTAAAGATTGAGCAAGACAGGGCAACATTACATTGCAATGGAAAAAAAAATAAAAGCAGAAGCAACAGCATTCGTTGCTCTAATAATGTTCTTGCACGATGTTATTACGTAAGGAAATTGCAGAATCTCCTTCCTGAGGCCCAATAAACCCATCTGAACAGTAGGAGACCAACCACTACTCAAAAGGCCTCCCCGGTGCATATTTGCCACCACATCACAAGCTTAATCATCATCAGGACTGAGCAGATCTGGTGACTGGGCAAGACCCAGAGATGTAAGAGGAGCTCTTCCACTGCAGGTTCTGGAGCAGGCGAGGGGTGGAACTTCACGCTGAGGACAGAGACTGCCTGGGATTTCCCAGAGGAAGGAAGAATGTACTAGAAGCTCATCTCCCTGAGGGCCTCTCAAGTCTTATAATTCTAGTGAATGCTCAGCCATCATCAAATCATTCTGATGCTGCTTTTGCACTGAATGTTACCGTGTCTTCCCACTACTGCTTTTGTGAGATGGATCTGAAATCTCTTATTCTGGTTGCTCTCCTCTGGATATGCTGTCAAGATGCGTTTCTTAATGTCCCAGGATGTCACAGTGATTGGGTGCGCGTGCACGTGTGTGCACACACACACTGTGTGTTTTGAGGAGTCTGTAGTGACCAAAAGAAACTGATGACTTATATTAAACTTACAAATAACTAAAACATCTAAGCTTTTGTTTCACGTGCTTTAGTTAAAACACGTTCCACCTATCCTAACAGTGGCCACTTTTTTAAAAAATTAAAGAACAGGTTTTTACATATAAACCTATTAAAATTCATCCTCCAAATATGTCCTCCTATTTTATTCTGTCATGGTTTTAAAAGAAAATTTATAACCCAATTCCATCACCCAGCACATGTGTATTGTCTGCTTATGTGGTAGCATACCTGTCCTGGTCCCGGGACCCCGGGGGAGGAAGGCGTCTCACTCTCTCTCCTGGGAAACTCCTGGAGCCTCAAGCTGCTTGTTCTTTCCTGTGGAAGCAGCTGTGGTCTCCTGCAAGTCCTTGTCTAATTTAAAACCAAAGAGTTAATCAGATTTTAAATCTCTCAAAGAAGGCTGTACATTTCAGGACTCCGAAGAGTCAACCCAAACACCAATGTTGAAAAGCCAACCCTAAAGAGACAGGCCACCATGTCATATGATAAACAGCTGAGCCCACGACTCTAGCAGGCAGTGGTTCTGAGGTACGTTATTGCAGTTGTAGCACGTTAGATTACAAAATTGGGGGATCACTCAGAACTCATTTTAAAATTGTCAAAAAGTAACATGACTGTCTTTCCTATGAAAAGAAAGGGAAGCTGAAGCTATTTTCTATTTAATTATAGCACTAATGGTATCTCAGTAAAGGGATTACCTGGGTAAAAGATGGTAAAGGAAAGCACAATAGTCATTAATCTACAGTACGTGCAAAAAACACCTCCTTTACCACTTCCATTGGTTCCTACACACTCTAAGAGAGGCGAAGCTGGTGAAGTGCACTATTTTACCCATACATTTCTTTCTCTTCTCTTTCTTCCCCTGAATAGCTCTCTTCTTCCTTCACACCTGACTCTCAAGCCCACTTATTTCAAGGATCCAGTTTTTCCTCTTTAAAAAAGACTGATGTTTTGGATTAATTCCTGAGAAAAACCTGCAAGGGAGTCACCATTTGTTCTAAATCGTTGGTTACGGAGGTGTCAGCATGGACTGCTTGAAATAGCTACTTCCAGATCATTTCCTGCCGACATAACATTGGCCTCATTGGAAGTTTATGCCATCTATGGCTACCTTCTCCCCATCCTCATCAAACTCACCCACCAAATTGTCATCCTCGTCGATGTCTTCCACGATTTGCACCTTCTCATTTTTCTGCACCAAATATTACCACGTCCTCCAGGTATCACTTTTGTGAGATGGACCTGAAGTCTCTCCTCCTGTTGCTCACGTCTGGACTTCAATGTGGCATTTTATAGGATTAGTACTGATATCTTCATGATATCCCTAGTAATGAGGGAAACGAATATGGACTGAATGCAAAGACAAGTGAATTTGTAACTGTTGGAGTGACTTTAGCAAACACAGAAGATTCATCATATGAGTTATTCATTCTCTCTCTTCCTCAGTGGACTGTTACTATAGGAGATACTGACCATGTGATGTAAAACATCAAAACCTCACTGAAGAAATGCAGAGGGATATGAAGTCCATGCAAATTATAATCATGGTTGACACAATGTTGGAAGAGATTTGAATTAAATTATGTTTAATGAGAGGGAGAGGACCCAATAACAATGTTAAGATATTAATAATAGGTGAAAATAGATAATAATAGCTAATATTATTGAGGGTTTACTGTGAGTCAGGCACTGCGCTGAGAGCTCTACAGGCGTTATCTCATTTCATTCTCACAACTCTGTGAGGTAGGTACTCCTACGATTGCCATTTACACATAATGAAAATAACTTGCAGAGAGATTATGTAACCTGCCTAGAGTCACACAGCTGGTAAATAATAGACACAGGCTAGGAACCCAATATTAACCCCCAAAGCCATTTTCTTACCCAGTTCACTCGACTTGGGTACAAATAACCAATTGTGCAAGCACAGGATGGAGGAAGTACAGCTTAGCAGTGTTTAAAAATAAAAACAAAAGGTTTTATTTAAAGTAAATTGAACCTAATTTGCTGTGTGATGTGGCTGGTAAAGAATCTAGTGTCCTCAGAGCATTAGTGGTACTAAGGGTACTGATTTTCTTCTGACCTGCAGTTGTCAGACCTCAAGGGTAATTCTCTGTGCAGTTTATGGCCACACACTTTAGTATATGCAGAGTAACTGATATATACATGTTCAGAAGTGAGGAAAACTCAAAACTCCTTAGCCTTAGCCTTGAGTAGAGAAGCTTCTGACTTAAGCGACAAAGGAGCCGTCTCCAACTCTTTGAAAAGCTGTCCAGATGAACTATCTTGTTTTGGTCCTCAGGGATGAATCAACATTGGTGGTGAATGCTGCAGCGTGATAGATTTCAGCTGACCATAAGAAGCTACAAGCTCTCTGTTGCCAGAAGGACTCTGACAAAGGCAGGGTACCATGAGGCAGGGAAGTTGGCAGCCATGACAGGAGCCCAGAACTTTACCCCCTTGTTCTGCTCCTACTGCAATTCCTTCTCCACTAAGTCAGCTTCTCAGCTCAGTTACCCCAACTTCCATGTCCCCAAATGGACCTTTCAGCTTGGTCTTCATCAGGTGCAAATCTTACCTTTCTTCAGAGCACTTTGACTAGGCTGATCCTGCCTCTTGAGCACCCCATATTTCCCTGCACTAGAATTCCTCCCATGGAGCCCAATACCATATTCCAGCCACTTAGCTGTTACCCTGTCCAGGCCAGCCTGTGGGTCCCTAAGGGAAGATTACAATGGGAGCAGAGAGGATACAGACATTGGATGGGGCACTATGGCCCTGTCCATCTCTGAGGTTCTCTGGCAAGAACTCCTCCTATCTTCCCATTTTGTGTTAGCGGCAGCACCTGTGGTTCTCCTGGTCTTCCACCCTCAAAACTTCGACTGAGTCCTTGAACTCCTCATTCTCTCTCCCCCTTCACACTCAAGCCTTATTGATTACTCCTTTTAAATGCCTCTCACATTTGTCCTGTCCTTTCAGTTCCACAGTCACCACTCTATTCCAAAAGTCCTCAAAATGTTTCTTCTAGACTCTTGCAATAGCGCTCAATTGACATCCCCCCCACTTTCTGTATATTTTTCCAAATCCTCTATTTTCTACCCCAACCCACTCTCTATATATTCCCAAAATAATCGTCCTGAAACTCTGCTTAAGCATGTCACATTTTTGCTTAAAAACCTTCTGTCTGAAGTCTTGCTATCAAATAAATTCCATATCTCTTAGAATGTTATTTAGAATCTGACTCTATCTTTCTAGCTTATCATGTTTTTCTCACACTCAGCTCCAGACAACTTCACTCAATACAGCTTCTGGTACTTATTAGATACTCAATAAATAGAGAAGGGATTAATGAATGAAGAAGGATGTCTCCTTTTAACAGAAATGCTAGGAGGTGGAGAGTAACTTTTTAGAGTAAAGATGTTCCTAATCTTATACGTCCCTTATGCTATATCTGTAGAGAGAACTGATTTAACATTTTTAGGATTATTTGTGTGTGTGTGAGTGTGTGTGTGAATGTGTGCATGTGCAAGGAAAGTCACTTTCCCCCTCCCAAATGGCCCCTTGCATCTCTGCAGAAGAGAGGCTGAGCGACATCAGGGTACACCTGCTGAAGGCTGACTGATTCACGGAAGCTAATGACAACCAAGAATTCTATTAAAATCAGCTCCGTTTAGGATCTGGAGCCAGGTCTAAAGCTGAACAAGTTGGCCCAGCAGCCCCCACCATCTGGGCTCCCTCTAGGCCCCTCCCCCACTGCCTACCCATTTCTTATCTAAACAAAGGGCACCCTAATTCTGCCCCCCATAAACTTTGAAACTTATTCTGTCTCCTCTCGTATTTTCCTGGTGTATCTGACTTAATAACAAATTTGTATTGCCCGTTGGAATAGCTCCTTCTGCCTCCAATCATTGCTCTGCCGTGTTCTCTGACGCAGACTCTGCAGGGTAGGCTCCGTGACCAGAGGCATCACAGAAGGTTCTGTTGAACTAAGGATAAACAAATCAACAAGCACATTCGCTCTCAGATTCTTAGCGTTAGGACAGTGAAATTTTGTTTTCGAGCTAGTCTGTGTCAAAACAAATCTGGAAAGAGATGCCACTAGTCTCGCGGCTGCAGTTCAAAGCCCCCGAAGGGCCGCCCTGGGCTCCAAGCAGTACCTTGAGCACTTGAGCTCCAAGCAAACGCTGTTGCGTCTTTGCTCCCTTCAGGCTAACCGCAGGGAGACAGCGACACTGAGCACTGTCTGAAACAGCCTCACCTTGCTGTGCCCCCACAAACCAGGCTGAAACCACAACATCCTCCTCGCATATGACAGACTTCACCATGCACTCCGAAGGGGGAGGGCTTCTTCCTCTTCTCCCACCC
Organism: Equus asinus; assembly: GCF_041296235.1. Taxonomy (NCBI): domain Eukaryota; kingdom Metazoa; phylum Chordata; class Mammalia; order Perissodactyla; family Equidae; genus Equus; species Equus asinus. The sequence goes on along the minus strand of NC_091799.1, from coordinate 80,552,225 downwards.
TTCTGAAACCATTTCATGGTAAAGTCCTTCTGAATCAGGGAGAGACTTCACCACCATGCTCCTTGCAAAAGTGTCTAAAGAAAGAGTGCCCTGGATTGGAGGGCATCACTTAGCTTTCTCATGCTATAGGAAAACTTTATAATTTCTTTCTGAATTTAGCTACCCTCCATAAAGTTTACCATTGCGCCACTGCAATTGTTTAGAAAGTTCCTTTAAAATGCTACGGTGCCGCTTGTAAAACTATACTGCTGATATATCTTTCAGAGGGCAATTTCTTCCAAGCTGATAACCATGTTTATAAATATTGCATTTTCCTCAGGGAGGTGGGTGACGTAGCAAGCAGGCAGTAATAAGTACTTCCTGGGTATCTGACATATGCCATGTGCCAGCCACTACTCTAAGCACTTTCTAAGAATTAGCTCACTTAATACTCATTGATAGGCAACCTTACAAGGTAGGTATATCACTATCCTCATTACACAGCAAAGGGCGCTAAGGCGTGAAGGGGCTAAGGAGCTCACCTAACTTGCACAGCTAGTGCAAGAGGCTAGGATTCCTACTTGGGAAGGAGGACCTCTGTCTCCAATGTCTGTGCCCTGAACCCTTCCACTGGCTGCTTTTCTATCACCTGCGGGTCAGGTAGGGTCCTCACAATGGCTCCCCTCAGCTAAGGATTGGTTCTTCAACCCTCTGCCTTGTGAGCATTCCCTTCTTAATGAGGGAACTTTGCAATCAGGGCCCTTGGCTTATGAAATCTGACTTCATTGTCCTACACGCCTAATTTTTTTGTAGCCACCCGGCTCGTCTTACCTGTGTCCCTAATTTCTCTGTCCTTCCTCCTCAATTCAGATCTCCATATGTCTGATCACAATATCCCTCTGACCCTTGACCTAACGGCATTTTGTCCACTCACCCTCAAGCCTCCCAGCTCAGCAGGAAAGGTCTATAGGCTTTGTCTTGAAAACACTTTAGACCCAGGACAGTGGGACAGATGGGCCCCAGAATATACTTCGCAAGCCAAGCCCTCTCCTGCAGAGGAGGCATGCTAAATCCAGATTCTTCAGCCTCATAGCTTAATTTAGTGGCCAAGTGAAGGAGCATGGCCTTTAACTGAATTTCTCCAGTTTCCTCGACTGCATGATGATGAGGCGCTGTGACTTGAGAGCACAGGCTGCAAATACAAATGCTAGAGGGACTTGGCAGCCAATTAAAAAATATGTAGCAGGTCAGATTTTTTTAAAAACTGGCTTCTCAGTCTATCTTAATTTTCCCACTTTTAAAAGAGAGCACAGGATAGATTTCACTTTTCTCAATTCTACTAGAAGAAAACAGAACACAAGCACTATGATAAACTTCAATTAACCTTCATCCTCAGAGCTAGAGAGGCTGGAGGGCAGCATGGTAAAGACAGTCACACACTCATTGGCTGCTATTAAAAGCTACCCGGCAGTACCGTGGGAAGCCAGAAATTCTAATCCTTATGCAAAATCTCTTAAATTGAAAATACTGACAATGAATTCAAATATTTTTAAACACTTTGTGGGCCAACTCTGTGTAAGCCAAACAATTATGTTTATCGGCCTTTTGTGTGGCCCATGGTTTATCAGTTTTCCACTGTCAGGTTTCCCAAAGGGGTCACCTCAAGCAAGTCAAAAAGGCTGGTCATGGCAGCAAAAGTAGGACTACCAAACCCAAGGCTTCCAGTTTAAATCCATCTGTCTGATCTGGGCCATCACTCGCTCTTACAGCACCTTTGTGTGACTCTGCATAAGGCCCCCTCTGGGAGAGGGCCCTTCCTCCAGACACAGCACCATGGCAGGGCACAACAGGTCAGCTAACAGAGTTCAGGCCCCCTTCTCTTCTCAACTGCTTGCATTTTTGCAGTGCACAAACCATCCAACCATGAACAGAAAACTTGATGTGGCCTCACCCAGGGTATCTGAACACTCAAATCATATGAGTGAAAATATAAAATAATCTGGAGGCTGGCCCCATGGCCTAGTGGTTAAATTTAGCACTTTCCACTTCGGCGACCGGGGTTTGGTTCCCGGGCACAGACCTACACCACTTGTCAGTGGTCGTGCTGTGGGGACAACACATACAAAATAGAGGAAGATTGGCACAGATGTTAGCTCAGGGTAAATCTTCCTCAGCAAAATAAATAAAATAATCTGAAGAAGTAAGACAATCAACAGCCAGGGTTCTCCAGCTGTTGCTCTGCAATCCCAGGCTGCCAGACATTTGACCCCCAGGAGGCTAGGGGTGCATAGTTAGACCAAGAGCAGAGGTACAACCCTCTCTACAGCCTGGTTTCTCATTGTCTGCACCTCCCATCCATGCTAGACACACAAAAGTAGAAGAGAGCTTTCGCACATATGCGTGGGACGAGGCTGAGCCTTGAAGAAACCTGGAAGTGGTAAAGTAGGACAGGTCGGAGACAAAGCACACAGACACCTTGCACAGCCTGTTGATGCATTTGCCCACACGTTCCTTTGCATTAGGAGGTTGCTTCGCAATGTACCTTTTACCTAACTCTCAATTTTGCCTGCAAGGCTAAATTGAAATGGAAAACCCAACACAGCTTCCTGTAGCGACCCCTGCCCCTACGACTAGGAACAGGGCAAGGCCACTGAGGTGGTGGTTGCTAACAATTCACGTGTTCATTGTGATCAAACTGTTGTTCTGGAAACCACAGCAGGTGGATCTACTTCCAAATTGGCTGCAAATTCACTTCATAAGGCAACCTCTTCCTCTTGCAGAAATTCCCAGAGACAGGAGAGCATGGTCAGAAGATGTATTCCCCATGCCCACCCTGTCATCCTGTCTCCTTTCTCATCTCCTTTACTCTTTGGGGAAATCAAATACAGTCATGCGTTAGTTGATGATGGGGACGCGTTCTGAGAAATGCATCGTTAGGCGATTTCTCCATTGTGTGAACATCAGAGTGTACACAAACCTAGATGGTATAGCCTACTACACACTATATGGTACTAATCTTATGGGAGCACCATCACATATGCAGTCTGTCATTGATCGAAACGTCATGGTGAGGCAGTTGACTGTAATATTTTATGGAAAGAAGATATATCTTTTCAAACCCTTATTAGTGATTCTTGGGGCCCTCTGGGTGAAGGCACTCCCCTTGTTCTCCTCCCATCCTCTCGTCCCTCACTTCTGTCCCAGCATCCACCCACCAACACCAAATATCCTCACAGCAGAGCTGCACATGGGCAGCAGCTCTGAGGAATCATGGACCTGAGTATGGAGAACAATCTCCTCTCCCTTAACTTTCCTGTGAGGCAATGAGTGCTGCTCTTTCTCTCACAGGATGGAACAGAGCTACATTTCTATGCTAGAGAGAAAAAGAAGAAGTGGCTGAGGTCTAGGTAGGACTGGCCTTGCCATGGAGCCAAAGACTGAAGAACTGGCTGGCCCTCTGCCCCCGGAAGCTCCTTAAGAGTTGAGTAGATGGTATCTCCTTAGCCTCAGAACCCCCTTATTTAGGTACTAGGGCCCAGAGAAGTACAAGCAATAAACCATTAGTTCTCATGAACCTAGAGTCTCTGCTGGGTGTGTTGCAGGAACCCCCATATAAACCTAATCTGGGGCTCAGAAGCCCATATGCAGAAGATAAAATCCTAAGACAAAATGTACCTTGAGGATGGAAGGAGCTGGACAAGCTAGATTCAGTAACAATATCCTGGCCGCAATGTGTTTTGTGTTACTTGGATTGGTCTTCTGGCAAAGCCCTCTCTTGCCCGTGGCCTCAGGAGAGAGAGGGCTGTAAGCAAATGCTAAAGGGCTGTTTCACTAAAACCCTCAGACACGGTACCTCTAGAGAGAATAACACTAAAGATAGACTAAGTTCTTTCCTCCCATCCAGAAGAGTGTCAGGCAGCTCTGATCCCCTCCACCCCACTCACAAGCTAGGACTCCAGTATCCCAGATGCAGCTGGAAACAGATGCCTACTAGGAAAAAGAAGATACTCTGCAGAAAAGAAAAATCCTGGCAGGAGCGGTGATGCCGAGAGGAAGGTGGCAAAGTCAATGAAAGGTAAAAAATGAAAGATTCTTTGGTGGCCAACCTTATTTGTTTGTGAGTATACATGAGAATGACCTCAAACCTCCCAAAGATTCCCTAAAATACTTGGACAAGATTTTTCAGAGGCTAACGGTCCTGAGAGAATGTGTGGGTTCATGGGCAAGAGAAGTTTGAATTATTGCTCTTTAGACCTTTAGGTCTATCTTCTAAAGCCATTTAGACCCATAAGCTGGCAGTACCTGGAGAAACTAGATTTAAAAGATTCATATAGTTTAACCTTCAGAGTCTGTTTAGAAGTTCTAAAAATTTTCAATTTAGCCTGCATGAAATGTTTCCTAAGAATAAGTTGTATATATGATGGATCACTGGGGTAGAGGAGGATTCTTGCCTTGAGAAGATTTTCAGGAAGCATCAGTGTGGTGAGGATGCTCCATTTCTAACCTTAAAAGGCAAAACTGCCTACCCTACTCCTTCAAACCTCCAGGCATCTTGGTGTCAGCAGATTCAGTGTGGACTCTGAAACTGAGATGTTCCAAACCTGCTTGCCAGCTCACTGATTCACAAGAAACATATGAGGTTGAATCTGTCATAACATTATTAATGCAGTTTTCTGGTGTGGGGAACTCGTATTACAAATTTAACACTGGGATCATGATCACAGTTCAAATTACAGGCATGTTGCAGACAAAGTTCGAAGGTGCCCTATGACATTGACTCACTCTGTCTGCCCTGTCAGATGTTCCTTATGTCAGACAAAACCCCATTGACATTATTACATTTTCATATCCTCAAAAAGCAGGCTGTGTGGCTTGGAGAATTTTCCTTTCCAACTACACTTTTTAAACTGGAGTATACTAGCATGACAAAGTCGGCAGTGGTGTGTGAAGATTACACGTGGAACCACAAGGCTGCCATCTCCTTGGAGATTTGAAGGTGGAAAGTAATCATTCTATTTGCAGGAAGCTGCTCTTAAAAGTTTTCTAAATAGATAATACACACACACGGAAAAGTGAAAGGTTATGTGAATATATGGTGAAAAGCAAGTTTCCACCTCAGACCTGTCTGCCAGGCCCACAAGGCTCAACCGCAGAGTCAACTACTATTACTAATTGCTTAATTATCCTTCCAGAGAAGATGTTTGATAAATAAACCCCCTCCCAATTTACACAGATTGCAAGTGATTTAAAACAGTGACTTTCAAATGGTAAAGTATGTTTGAATCACCCAGGGATCTTATTAAAATGCAGATTCTGATTCATTAAGTCTTGAGTAGGGTTAAGATTCTGCATTTCTAACAAGGTCCCAGGTGATGTCAAAGTTGGTGGCCCATAGATCACACATTGAATAACAAGTATTTAGAATATTATATTTACTCTAATACATCCGGGTAGAAATGTGAATTAGTACATGCTTTTTGGAAAGCAATCTTACAATATTTATTCAGATTAAAAATATTTGAAGTCTTCAACCTAGAAATCTCATTCTTGAGGATCTAGCCCAGAGGAAAGCATCATCATATATATAATGACATACATATAATGATATGCATATATAATATACATATATGTGTGTTTTTTTATTATTTTATTGAAGTCACGTTGGTTTACAAGATTGTGCAAATTTCAGGCATACATCATTATATTTCGGCTTCTGTATAGGCTGCATCGTGTTCACTACCAACAGCTAGTTGCCATCCATCACTGTACATGTGTGCCCCTTACCCCTATGTTTATTGCAGTGGAAATACGTGGGGAAAAATGCCCACATATAGGGAATAATTGAATTAATTGGGATATATCCATACCATGGGGCACTGTGCAGTCATTTAAAAAAAAGAAGAGAGAGAGAAGGAAAGACTTCAGAGGTAACTAGTTGATCTGGAGAAATTTCCACAAGCTATTGTTGAATGAGTAAAGCCAGATTCAGTGAAGTATATATGATCCTATTTTTGCAAAATAAAAGACAAGAAAACTAAATGCATATGTATGTGTGGACTTACATGTGAGTGCGTGGTGTATCTACATGCGTGTGTATGCTAGATATGATTCTATGAGCACATAGAAAAATAGGAGAACATACACACCAAATTATTAATGAGAAGGTGATTGTAGGTGAAAAGAGCAAACAAAAAACAGAAAATTGTGTTTAAAATAGTATGGATGATCTTATCATATTCATGTAAAATTTTATGTGTGCGTAAGTATGTTTATGCATAAAGAAATTGGAGAAACCTTATTTTTATATTAAACAGACACCTATGTATGGCCTCAAGAAGAAACTATACATACATTTTAAGATAAAACGTAAGACTTTAATGTTCTCAGAACATGGTCTTCTCTTAACTTGCTTGAAATGACTTTGGGATGAATGTTTGAGAATACTTTCCTAGCTACTGAGTGCCTACACGGTACCTCCTAGTTTGGTTGCCCGCTGCAGAAAAATTTTAAAAAATGATAGTGAATATTAATATCTCAATATTGGCCAGGGAGGAGATGAGTTGGGATTCCAAAAATCATTGCTCATAAGACTAGTCCCCGTAACTGTGATTAAGTCCCCTTGAGGTCTTCACTGAGAGCTACCACCAATTTCTCTTCATATAGCTCAGAAATTGCCACCTATTTGTAACAGCATTCTCTTCAAAGCTTGTTTTCCCGGAAGAAATAAACACCAAATTAGCAGTATCTATCCCACATCGTGGTGCAGAATGTGGGGCAGATTACCAAAGCCTGTGAGATGCACCTAATTTGAAGTCTTTTTATCCACAGAGTTAAGAAACATTATTTTTTCCTCCCCACCACTTAGCCACATCTGAGTGCAATCAGACAGACACCTACAACACGCGTACAACAGATCAGCTAGAAAAAAATATGGCCACACTTGCATTCTGTTTTGAAGATCTTCAGATAACATCAAAGCTTGTTTCCAAGCCACAGTCCTGGTTTTATAGTCCAGGGCAAGGCTTTAACCATTTCAGAAATGGAGTATAGGTTTCTAGCTCTTTCTCCTTGTAAAATACAGAAAAGATTTTAATTTGACTCTGACAGCAAAGTGATTAGACCTAAACAAATATGTAATCTAATATATTCAGTTATCATCACTCAAAGTGTTTATTTTTTGGCGAAATTGAAAAGAACTGAGACATCCAGACATCTGCTATCTCCTTCCTTCTTTTCTGAGACGGTTCCTACTTAAAAGAAAGTTCTAGCCATGGGTTAGGACAAAGACAACCTTCTTTGCCTCATTTTTCTTGTCACCTGCCTTAACTTTTCTCACAATAGTGTTGATGGGTGATGTACTGTTTACTTATGGTTTTTTAAGGCAAGTCTGCAAAAGTTGGTATTCTAAGGGCTTCAGGGCTTCACATGCCAACCAGGTGTAAACATTTATCCTTCCTTGGAAAACAACTTTGTACCCCTCTCACCTTTATCTGTGGGACCAAATGCCATCCTCCAAATAAACAAGGAGTTCCCAAGCGTGTATGAATAAGATGGTGGGGGCCATGACCAAAGCATTTGGAAGAACTATAACCTCTGATCCATCATAACTTCCCCTCCTAGGCCAGTTTGGAATTGCCATGGGGCAGTAAGTGTCCAGGCCCACGGTTCCCCAAAAAGGCATTAGCCTCGGTGTGTTAAGAAGCCATCAGGCAGATAAAGTCCCACTCTGCCTCCTCCCCAGCACCTTAAGAACACTAAAGTCAATTGGAAACTCAGAATTCTAGACCCCTTGCTGCTTCCTGGAAATGCAGCCCAATAGTATTGCTGAGGGATATAGGATGATCCATGGATGGGGAGTGACCCCCATGATGAGACATAAGACTTGGCACAAAGTCATGTGCTTTGCACCTTGGCTGCCCTCTGGCTCATAACTTTATAGCATGGTACATACTAATTTGTAGGATTTCATAGAGAATCCTTCTAATTTAAGGACAAGAATAAGCAATATAATATTCTCCAAGCAGTATAATTCTATCACCTACAAATATCAAAGACATGCATTGACAGGAACTAAGATGACCTAAGGGCTTCTTGATCTAAGGACATTTTTCACAAGGACTTTTTTTCCCCACAAGTTAACATCTCTGAAATGGGAATGAACCTTACAATTAATGTCATCTAGATTTGATGAATTGCAGGAAATAAAAACAATATCAAATTCACATATGAATGTAGTTGGTTCTAAGGCAATTGTAAGTACTTGTAAAAGAAGTTACTCTTTTTTTCTTTTTTAAAGGTATGCTTTTTCCTGAGGAAGATTGGCCCTGAGCTAGTATCTGTTGCTGATCTTCCTCTCTTTTTTTTCTCCCCAAAGCCCCAGTACGTAGTTGTATATCCTAGTTGTAAGTCCTTCTGGTTCGTCTATGTGGGATGCCGCCACAGCATGGCTTGATCAGTGGTGTGTAGGTCCGCACCCAGGATCTGAACCGGCGAACCCCAGGCCGCCAAAGCAGAGCACCAAACTTAACCACTACACCATGAGGCGGCCCCAAATAAGTTGTTCTTAATCATACCCTTTCAGGTTTTTTTGTCTGTCTTTTTGATCATGTTTTGACCTAGGAAGTGTTTTACTTATTGATAGTACCTAATTAAACATCCCTCTAGTTGACCTAATTTACAGGAGTTATGAAGTAATTTGGTGCCACAATAAAGATAGCTTGCTTTAAAGGCAATTTTTACTGTTACTGTTGTTGTCTATTTGTTTTTCTCCTGGCTTGAAGCCTGACTTCCTCGTCTTGTCATTCTACCCATAGAATGGATTGTAACTCATATTTCATCACTTAGGAAGGAGGGCTATGTGACTTGAACTTTTTCCCTCCTTGTTTTCAAATGTCACATAGATTTTTATTATGAGAGCTGAACTCCTTCTTACACAAGTAGAATTGTGCTTTGCAGGACACTGACCTGACCTACTTTGATGAGAATGTGTTGCACAATTGCAATTTACTTACCAACACTGGCTGACCTGTTTCCAATTATATACGGCTTCTCTGAAACACTTATTGAGAAGGAACATGAATTAAAATCATTATGGAACTGCCTTTTCAAGCAGACAGGAGCAAAATGACAGGAAATGCTACTACAAAATCGTATTCTGTTCTGCTATTCAGATAGCGACATCTTTTCTCATGTTCCTCGTTTTTCTCCTCGAGTATTCTTAATGATTCATTAAGAACCAAACTGCTCCTTTAGTCAACTTTTACCGCCTCTTTAGTGACCAGTTTAATTCATCTTACTAGACTGATGACTCATATCTGAATGATTTTTTTTTAAATCTCTGAATTAAAAAGCTGTTTGCAGGACTTGATCAAATTATCTGGCAGGCTTTTTGACTATCATGTAAGACATTACCTGGATATCACATTTTTGATACTGAACACTGATGCTCATAAAATATTCTTTTTTTAAGACAACTCAAAATGGCACTAACTCAAGCTTTCTGAGATGTAGTATTTGTAAGTTCTAGAATTACCCAGATAAATCGTCCATCCATTCATTTTTATTATATAATTGCCAAAGTGCTAATTACATGTATTTTGGGTGTTCCCTTATTGGGGAAAATGTTTTTAACACCTATAAACCACAAGCAGAGTGTCAGATTAAACATAGCTCTTTGTTCCCACAATTTGCTCTAGAACAATTTGCATCCGTAAGCAAAAATTGATACCAACAAGGTTCTGGCCCAAAGTGCTGACATAGACCATGTATCAGCTAACAGCTCAAAAGCTAACAAGTCTATAGAAATAAAGGAGTTAGGATGAACTGGACTTCAGAAACCAAGTAGAAGAGGAGTGTGTGGAATCCTTTCAATTTCGATTCAAAATTGGCTCAAGTTTTTTTTTTAATGTTTTTATTGCCTGGGAAACAAGATCTAATCCTACTCATCTGAACTCAGTCTCATATTGCACCACTACTTCAAAGTGTCCAAAACAAAATCAACTTCTGGTGCATCACAAATATAAAAGCCAGTGTGTCAAGATAGAACTGTTGTCTAAACTAAGTAAACAGGAAAACTTAATCTCTTTAAAGTTTCCTACCTGAACACTTTTTGTTGTTGTTCAGCAAGTCTGTTGGTAAATCATGAGGAAACATCAAGATGCTGCCTGCAATGATTAAGATATTGCGTCTTTGACATAATAACTCATCACAAGATAACAAAGACGGGAATAGTTGTAGCCAATCAGAACCAAGCCAGTTGTGCGTTATCTGCAACAAAAAGGGGAAGAGACCAAAGAGGGAGAAAGATGGACAAAAACATGGTTAAGACTGTGGCTTGCTTTCATGGGGAATTGAAATAAGAATGCGAGGGCATTTTAGGCCAGATTGATTAACTAATTCAATCTTCTCTTTAAATCTGAATTTAACCCATTTTCATACTTGGAAATTTTAAATAAGAAGCTACCTTGTCCCTAAAAAACTTGAAAGATTCTTCTTTTTCTGATTGTTTCTCTGAAATAGTATCGATATATACATTTTCCCTCAAGGAAGGTGCAGGAGTATTTTTCAGATTATAGCAAATATGGTAGGGCTCTCAGGAGAGTCAGTGATGACAGACTTTTGCTGGCATTCCAAACCCTATTTTGTGATCTTAAACTAAGCAGGAGAAGACGAACTTGGAGAGACTTCGAAGAACCAGTCAGATAGCTACAGGGTTGGGAGATGATACAGGAAGAAAATATACAGGATTTGAGATTTGCATATCATTTAATCATGTCCTCCATGTATGTGAAGGCTCCTCGGAAAACCCATGAGTAGCAATTCTTGATCTTTCCTGACCTCAACAAAAGAAATTGAACCTATACTACTGCATGAAGGAATTAGCCTAACTTTGAAGCTTTCTTTATTCAGCAAATTTGTATGAGGAATGGAACTAGAAGACCTCTAATGAAACTCCATATGACTATGATTCTGTGACTCCTACTTCACAACCAATACTACAAATACTCACCCATGCATTCATTGTCTCAATATTTACTGAGTACCAACTGTGTACTAGGTGCTATGATGGCAATACGGGCAAGACATCAAGCTTCCTTTCAGGAAATCCCCACTTAGTGAAGGACACTGACTAATAAACAGGTCACTACTCCAAATTACCCTGAGCACCCACGAGGCTATGGGAATGCAGCTGAGGGACAACTAAAGTGTGTACCTGTTCAGTAAAGGAGAACTATCCAGTATTGGAGTAGAAGTAGCTTATGGAGTCTCTTTCTCTGAGATAGGATTGAGGAATTTTCTCTCACTGAGATGGTTTTAGGAGAGCTTTATCTAGGTCTAAACTAACTTGTAGAGGTTGACTCTTTCTAAGGTACATATCTCTAAATTGTGTTCATGGGGCAGATTAAGGTAGCAGGAAAGAAGATGAGTTTGGAATCATACAGACTCGAATCCTCCCTAAAATAGCAGTGTGGCCTTGGGCAGGTTATTTAACATCTCAAAGTCTCAGTTTCCTACTAAATAAAGTTGTTGTTATAATTAAATGAAATAAAACAAGGTGCTCAGCATGCGTTAGAGATGATGATGATGATGATGATGATGATGATGAAGCATAGAGAGCCTCCTCACATGCATTTACTCGCTTGGCTCTGTTATGAGCTATTGCCAATTTTAAGCCTAGTAAGAGCTGTTCTTCCCTCAACTGCAATGCAGCCCTTGGGTGGATTGCTTTTTCACTGTAGCTTTCCTACTATGCGCTGTATTTGTCTCTCCTGCCTGGGGTTCTTTCCTTTCACCATTCAGAACTTTCAGACTTTTCTTTTGATAAAAGTACTCATGATTTACACCCTCCCACCTTCACCTCCATTACAGTGAAGCAATTCCCAACTACCTGCTGGCATTCATAATGGATTCTTATTTTGCATCATAGTCATTCCTTCAATTGCTTCATAAACAAACATTTCTTGTAATTGCAAAACATCTACCTAGAAAGTTGAGGGAAAAGTGTAGTGGCACCGGTTTCTTTTTTCAGTGTTAATCAGAGAAAGACTGAAAGTGATGCTTTATGACTAACCTTTTGAAGAAATGAGACGACTCAAGTTCAATGAATCTTTGGAGTCGGTGGTTAGCATTAAGGACATCCTTCTGACATTCTTCTTTATTTTCTTGACTAAATTTTTAAATTTAATTTTCCATGTGATGAAATTTTAAATTTCCAAATAACTATAACATTAAACATAGAAATATATACTTTTAGATCCCATTTCTCAGTTTATTTGCAAATGTGAAGTGCAGTGATGAACTGTCATTTTGATGACCAAAAAGGAGAAAACATTCTGAGCAACAGTGAACCAAAATCGATGGGAACACAAAGGGAAAAAAAACACCTATGTCTATGACAGGAAAACAGACAATGAAAAACATCTTTTTTTCATCAACTGAGGGACAAATAAAAACATAAAGTATGAAGGAAAGATCAGTATAAGGAATATTTGTCTACCATAAAATGTTGAAATAAATGCAAATTGTAGAGAAGACTGCTTACTTTAAACCCTCCTTCCATCAGGAAGATGAGTTTTTTAAAATCGTTTGGAGAGCGAGCAGCTTTGTTCCTTCTTTCCTGGTTGCTCATCTCCTCCAACCTCCTAGGACCAGGTTAACTGGGAGACGACGCTCAAGGGCTGCCTCTCCACAGCACCAGAACAGGAGGCTGAAAGGCAAAAAGCTCAGCACGTTGTGGGATTGACCTCCAAAGATTAATTTCCCTGCTTTTATTTGAACTGCCTGGCTTTGGAGATTGAGTAGAAAGATCCCAGGTTTGCAAGGAATCAAACAAAGGGAGCCAAATAGCAAACCAACCTTTGGTGCAGAGAAGAGCAAAGAAAGCAGATCTGATGGTCCCACCAGCAATCATAGCCACAATTTGCTAACCTGTAATATACCAGGTTCCTGCTAAATGCTTTAAGCTCATATCTTCACAAAGACATTATTATATGCATTTTTTTAATTAGAAAACCGAGACTCAGAGGAGTGGATTGCACGGCCAGTTTCTCTCCATCATCCTACAACTTCTCTCTGATGTGATCTGTACCTCTCAAATGGCACTTAGCCTTTTCCATGTGGTATTCTGGTTATGTTTTAGTTGCCTTATCCTTCCAAGTTGAGAGCAGATGTACTTTTAAATCTGCATATTCTTGAGATCTGATTCCTAATTTTTGTTCAATGTAATAAAAAAAATGAATGAGTGAGTTTTACAATTTAAGAAGTTTGTCTAGAAAAGAGTTTCATTTTCCAATTTATTCCTTTATTTATCTCTTGCTACAATGCTCTAGTTATATAATTTTGAGTAAGTCTTTTAATCCTCCTAAGTTTTAGATACTTCATCTGCAACATGTGACTAATACTACCTTGAAAAGTGTTGTGGTGAGGCATAAATAAAATGATAGATGCCTGCACAAAGTAAGCAACAGCCAAAACTATTACTACAGAAGCTTTCCTATCCTATCAGGAGAGGGAAGGAATCAGTTAACTCCGGATAATAGAATGAAGAGTAAAATCATTAAAAAAATCACAACCTAAACATTTTTGACTTAAATTAATGTGTATTCATTTTACCAATATCTTCATACAATACTACAGGCTTTTTTTTTTTTGAGTATAAGTCCTCTTATTGGAGTTTGTTGTTGTTTTCCACGTAACTCATAAAGCCTCATCCAACAATTTCCAGTTTCTATTTCTTTTAAATGGACTAAAAATCTAATGATACCTATGAAATTGAGTGAAGAGCACGTTCAGATGTTTGTGATTTTTTTCTTACCGAACATTAGCAATGGTCTCACACCAAACTTGATAGCAAGATTTCAATGCAATGAATGAATCAATGTTTGTTTCAAATAATTCAAATGTGTCTTCATAGAAATAATTTTTCTATTATATTAACAGTTCATTAGTTCATGTAGTATTTAACTAACCTGTGTAATTATGATGACAAGTACATCTGACACAAACAAGCTTGCAGACAAATACAGTTTATCTTTGGTAAATAAACAACTGCACCGAGCAGTGTGCCTTGGGTTGTCATCGTGCCATCACTATTAGTGTGTTTACAGAGGAAGCAGAGACCATTGGTTAATCTGAAGAGTGAGTTATGAGAAGCTTCCGTCATACAAGGCTGTTATTATTGTCTCTTCTTTCTTAGCACACAGCCTACGACAGAATAGATTAAACACCATAGTCAAAGCAAGAGAGGACAGCTGAGTTTTACCTTCTTGGATCCATTTAACAGGTCACGGGTACTGCCGTACTTCCTGAGTTTCACTTCAAATAACAAGAGAAAATGCAAAGGAAGATAAAGGCAGTGCCAAAGCTTCTGTTAGACAAAGAAGGAAGACGAAAGAATTAAGGGACAGGATTAAGAGGGTGCAGAAGGAAATTTTGCCTCTTCAAGACTTGAAAATGTCACTTCTTAAGTTTTCACTGCCGCCCCCCCCGTCTGTTTCGCCCTTAACCTATTGCTAATAACAAAACTGCTAGAAAATTCAAAAGGTCATATGTATCTTCTGATTTCTTTATTTAATCTGTTTACATTTACTCTGTAATTCTGCAGAAATGATTTTAAAGACCATCCAGTTCCATGTATTTCAGTCAAAAGCTCTCAAGAGTGAAATTTTTGGGGGCATAGTAGTTAAGTTCATGAGCCCTGCTTCGGCAGCCCGAGGTTTGACGGTTTGGACCCGCACCGCTCATCAAGCCATGCTGTGGCAGGTCTCCCAGATATAAAAATAGAGGAAGATGGGCAGGAATGCTAGGTCAGGGCCAATCTTCCTCAGCAAAAAGAGGAGGGCTGGTGGTGGATGTTAGCTCAGGGCTAATTTTCCTCAAAAAAAAAAAAAAAAAGAGAGAGAGAGAAATTTTCTCTTCAAAGTGAAATTTTAAAAGGTGTTGCAATATACTTAAAATTAACAAAGGACCTGTAGTGATTATAGAGGAAGCAGGTGGTGCCATTGCCACCCTGTAGCAATGTCCGCTGAGGACCTCTACAGAGGCCTAGAGCTCTATGAAAACCTTCGCGTACCTTTCATAACCTTGTTCTTGCCGTACAGCCAGTCTAAAACTAGTCATGTTAAACACACATACATATACACACACAGTAAAGGCACTTATAACAAATATAAATTTTCTGCAGATTTCTTGGGAATTTGGAGCAGAGCTATTATATGGTACAACACACCATAACATAGCCTAAGACTCTCAATTTACCCAAAGGTCTATGCCATATGGCAGTTGCCAATTAGCTCAGTGTCTCTCTCTCCTTCATCCCTCACCCCCTTCTCTTCTCAGCTACTCAAGCTCTCTGCATCCATGCCCATATTTCCCCCTCCATACACACATCAGCCATTTCTTTTCTTAAATAAAGCAAAGCTAGTCAACTGTCCACCAATTCTAAACCTTGGTTTTTAGCCACATGTGACCACCCATGCCTCTAACCATGACCTTGGAAAGCCAGCCACTCTTTGTTCAGCTACACACTAATCTTGTCCAATTTGGGTCTTCTCAGACCCAAAAAGAGCACCTCAGTGTCCTATTAGTCGAATGTTTTCCTCTACACATGTAGCTACCTTGAAATAAAACACAGTTTCAAAGAGGAGAGAGCACCGTCCCCTGTACACATTTGTGAGCTTGTCACTGAATGAGAAATGAGAGAGTTTTGACCAATCTCTCTGGAGTCCCATGAACAACATGCAGTCTTCAAATCCTATCATCTGAACTATGATTCATCTCTTCCTGTATCTGTGCTGTGATTCTACTAACCACGCTAGAATGCTAAAGTATGACGCTTGTGTTAGTAGTACTTTTCCCACTCAGGTTTCACAATGGGGCTTTACTATAAAGGATATTCTCACCAAGGTACTCCCTCCCCTTTTCTCTCCTCTATGATTTTCTTAAAAATATATACCTGTGGTAAATTAGAAAGACTTTTGAAGAGATCAACAAAATTTGTGCAAACATTTAACTAGACAGACCAAGAAAAAAGAGAGAAGATTCAAATTGCTAAAATCAAGAATGCAAGAAGAGACATCACTGTTGATCTTACAATAATAAAAAGGATTATAATGAATACTATAAACAACGGAATGCCAACAAATGAGGTAATCTAGATGATGGGCAAATTCCTAGGAAGACACAAATTGCAAAAATTGACTCAAGAAGAAATAGAAAATCTGAATAACCCTAAACAAATAAAGAGGTTGAATTTATAATTTTAAAACTTCCCACAATGAAAAGCCCAGGCCTAGATGGCTTCACTGATAAATTTTATCAAATATTTAAAGATTTAATGCTAACTCTTCACAAATTCTTCCAAAAAAATAGAAGATGAAAGACTTTCCAATTTATTCTATGATGCCAGCATTACCCCACACCAAAACCAAAGACATCACAAGAAAACTACAGATCAATGTTGTGTATAAATATAGACACAAAAGTCCTCAATAAACTACTAGCAAACTTGACTCCAGCAACATAATAAGGCCACAACCAAGGAATGGAAGGTTAGTTTAACATATGAAAATTAATGAAGGTAATACCACGTTAGGAAAATAAAGGAAAAAACACACATAATAACCTCAATAGATGCAGAAAAAGCATTTGACAAATACAACATGATTTCATCATTAAAATACTCAACAAAGTATAGGATAGGATAGGAAGGCAATTCCTCAACCTGATAAAGGGCATCGGAGAAAAACCCACAGCTAACATGGTGTTTAATGATGAAAGACTGAATGCTTCCTCCCCCAAATCAGGAAAAAGACAAGGTTGCTGCTCTCGCCAGTTCTATGCAGCATTGTGCTGGAGATTTTAACCAAGGCAATTAGTCAGGTAAAAGAAATAAAAGTGTTCCAGATTGGAAAGAAAAAAAGTAAAACTCTCTATTCACAAATGACATGATTTTCTATATAGAAAATCCTAAGAAACATACGAGAACATAAAACATATTAGAACGAATAAATGAGTTCAAGAAAATTGTAGGATAAAAGATCAATATTCTAAAAGCAATTCTACTTTTATACACAAGAGATTAGCATTACAAAAAGGAAATCAAGAAAACAAATTCATTTACAAGAGCATCAAAGAGATTAAAATACTTAGGAATAAATTTAATAAAAAAGATTGTAAGACTTGTACACTGAAAACTACAAACTATTGTTGAAAGAAATTAATGAAAGCTTTAAAGTGGGAAACACCCTGTATTAATGTATTGGAAGACTCAATGTTGTTAAGATGTCAATATTCCCCAAATTGATCTTCAGATTCAATGTAGTCCTATCAGAATCCAGCCTCCTTATTTGTAGAAATTGGCAAGCTGATCCCAAAATTCATATGGAAATGTAACGGATCCAAAATAGCCAAAACAATTGAAAAAAAGAACAAAGCTGGAGGACTCACACTTTCTGATTTCAAAACTTATTACAAAGCTGTAGTAATAAAGACAGTGTAGTACTGACTCAAGGATAGATATGTAGAATGGAATAGAATTGAGAGCCTAAAAAATAACCTTGTATTTATGATTAATGGATTTCAGATAAGAGTGCGAAGGCAAGAGAAAAAAAAAGTCTTTTCCAAAAATAGGCTTTCCAACATGTCTGACTGTATATACTTATGCTCAGGCACTCCCGGAACACTGAGGGGACATAGCTGCTCTAAATCTTCTTTAGAAGGAGTTTGTTTTGGGAGTGGGGTTGAGTGGGGAGAGGCTTGGCCATTACCAGAGGAATGAAAACAGGTAGGAATGACTTTCAAGGAAGATGAGGTATGGCAGGGATGCTTGCCAGTCAGATCCAAGGGGGGCAAGGGAAAGCAATTTGAGTTGAGTGGCTATTAGTCGATTGCTTATTAGACCCTATTAGGAAATCTAAATAAGGAAAAGAAAACTATGCTACCTAACTCCTTTTAAAAAAATATTTCCCACTTAAGATCCCTTTGAAAAAGTCCAATTCTACTAAACCAAGAGACAAAGGGATGTGAAGCATGTTGTTGAGGATAGGGAGGAGCCAGAAGCAGCCCCACTTGGGGTCAGTGGTAAAAGGTGCAACCGCAGCTCAGCCTGGTGGAAGGAGTTGGTGGGGCTGTGGCAGAGAGAGAAAGGCAGTGGTTCTCCATCACTCCCACATCCAGAATCTCCAGCAACTCCTCAGCCCCATCCTGGCAGATGTTGAGGCAGTAACTCTGGGGTTGGACTGGACAGCCTAAGACTTACATGATCCACAGGTAGGTCCGATGTTTAGCCAGCATTGAGAACCACTGGAAAGGAAATTCCAGAGTCAGGGAGTGAGAAACTACTGAGTGAGTCCTTGGCCTGACCTCTTTGTGTCCAACCTCCGCCCCCAACCCCCACCCCCACTTCAAGCCAGACATTCTTAACATCTTTGAAGTCACAGACCTCTTGGGAATTTGGGGAAAGCTACAGATCTTCTCTAAGCTTTAAGAGAATGTAGTGTCTTCCACCAGATTTGATTTCCTTTAGACACGCCATCTCCTGAAACGCAGACCATAGTTAAGCACGGGATCCAACTGTCATTTAAACATATGAATTTTATTGTGAATTGGCAAGGTCAAGTTTTTCACTGCTGGTAGAATAGGGACTCAAGGCAAAAACAAAATTAAGTTATAGAAATAAAGGATCGCATTTCTTGCACACCTGAGCATTCTCTGAGGCTGAAAAAACAGTGCAGTCTCTACATGGACAGGGAAAAAGACAAATTGCTGTACAGTGAACTGGGCATTCAGGGCTCATCTGAGCTCATCAGAGGTCTCTTGTTTTATAGAACCTCTCACAGAGCCACACTAATTTTAGGTAATATCCTAGCTCATCTACCTGTGGCAGGTAAAAGAGCTCTACCTATAAAATTGCTCCAGGACTTCTGAAACGAATTCTTTGGACAAGCAGTTCAACTTCTCTAGGGCTTGCTTTAATTCTCTCTAGTAAGAGGGGATCCAAATAAATAATCTTCTAAGCACACTTTCCCCCAATTCCAGTTTTAAAATTCTACAATTCAGTTACATTAATCCATTTGGGATTTTTCTCCTTTCTCTGCTCTTCTTCCATGATTGACTTTTAGTTTTGTCTGGGGTTTGACATGAGTGATGGTTTCATGATGTCCTGTCATCAGGGGAGTAATGGGGGCCTTAAGTCTGTGGTCCTCCAAAAGTGTTTTATCCCTCTCCAGCATCTTCTAGAATGTGCTATTTCATCCAGACTCCACTCATGTTACCTCTCCACAGCAGCATTTGCTGAGGCATCTGAGGTCCTACCTAACCGCCAACACCCCCAAGCATATGGAATCTGTGGACAGCAGCCCCGCACCCCAAAGCATCTTAGTGTCATGTCCACACAACTGTCAGGAGTGCTGAGAAAAACCTCAGGCTTCTCCCTGGGGCTTTGGGGCACACAGGGACTCTTGAGACCAGCTCAAGCCTTTCTGCTTAGGCACCCTTGGCAGCCATCTCTACTCTGTCCTCCAGTCTCCGGTTATTTAGGGAAACCTGGGGATGGCCACCTCCCAGCATGCAAATGAGAAGTGAAGCACAGGTCCCCTCTACTCTTGTAGCCCTCAAGCCTATCTAGGGAACTTCTCTCTCTCCTTGGGTTTATATCTCAGTGAAGAGAGGTGTTAGGATGCTGGGCTCCTTCTCATAAGTGTCCATTAGCACTCAACTCTCTGTTTTCCTCTCTGATTCTTTCTTTTCCCCTCCCCTTCCCCAGTTGGAAGCTTTAGCTAGTTATGAGTGAGAAAGACAGAGTATGTGTGTACTGGATTGGCTTAGGATGAGGTAGGGAAGGGAGAATGAGTCTTACCTGATAAACAATTGTTCCAAATCTTCCCTATCTTACAGAGTGTGGCTTTTGAAATGGAAACCCAGGAATCTGATCTTTATTTTCTAGTATCACAATTTTCACTTGGGGCAATGGAGACCTGCTGGGAGAGGTTCACAGGGAAAAGTTAACGGGAGGAG
The DNA here is from genome assembly GCF_041296235.1 of Equus asinus. Lineage (NCBI taxonomy): Eukaryota > Metazoa > Chordata > Mammalia > Perissodactyla > Equidae > Equus > Equus asinus. The sequence goes on along the minus strand of NC_091799.1, from coordinate 80,532,233 downwards.
AGACACATGGCTTAATGTTTTGCAATGTCATTTGCCATATTTGCTATCCTCTTGATGAAAGCAGATGGTGGAGAAGACTTACATGCACCAGATATCTATGTGACAGGCACTGAACCCAGTACATCAACCACAGAGTGACCCTCGAAATAAACATTACTCTTCCACTTTGCAGATTAGGAAAGTGCAGGTGAGAGGCACTGGTAGGGATAGAATTGGAACTCAGGTGTGTTCCAAGTCCATGCCCTGTCCACTAGAATTCGGAGATTTTTAAATTTTAAGCAGTAGAACTCATTTATTTTCCAAACAAAAGCATACACATAGAACTACACTATAAAACAGATTATAAGCAGGAGGAAGGTTACCATTTTCCTGACTCAGAGTACTCTCACATTCATTCCTTCAGCCCCTCAAAGACAGATCCATGGCGGGATTAAGGAGAAGGGGGTTTTCTTTTTCCTACTTCCAGCCCCATCTGAATGTCCAAGGCAGTACTTTTCTTCTTGGGATTTAACAATCACCTGAAACTTTGTTGGGGAAAAGACATATGAGAGCATCATCCCTGTTGGGCAGTCAAAGGGGAAATTGATGGCTGAGTTGAAGTGAAATCCTCACTGGCCCCATGGGCAGGATGGCTAGAGGAGCTCTGGGTTATGATGTTGTGTAGGGTCCCCCAGAGTGGAGAGATGGGGCTCTGGTTCACCTTGCAAGGAGGTCCTAGGTGTTGGCACATGGTTTGCAGCTGTGGGCTCCATGACTTCCCACCAGAGCTCCCCCAGTGGCCCCCTCTTGGCATGAGAACATGGCCTCTTTTCTCATCCCTTCTCTCCATTCTCTTCTCCCCTAATATGAATCCTTTTCTAGTCTGAGGGATGATGGGAGTGGTATTTGAGAGGGCAGAGGAGTTGAGCATCCTCTCTTTTGTGCCCCTATTTTTGCCACTCTTCTTTTTGACTACCTCTAAGGTTCAGACTCTTTTCTTCAGTACTTTCAAGTGGCATCTTTCTTCCCTGAGTCAAGAATGTGTGGCTCTTATATGAGGAGTGGGAGATGAGAAGAACAAAAGAGGGAAGGAAAACCCATGAGTAGAGGCAGGGAGGGGACAGTGATTAATCTTTCCAAAACATCACCATGCTGGAGCTAGACCCACAGCATGCTGTCTCAGCCTCCTCTTCCCTCCTAGATCCTTTGGTGCCCTGTAAGACCTTTATGAAGGACTCTGAAAACGTGGGCACAAAACACTGCCCAGAATGACCTGAAATTTTACTTAAACAGGATTTTGCCTTTGTAGAAGACATTGTAAAATGATCAGTGCAGGCAAAATTCAGCTTCCCATAATGAACTGGAGAAACTCAGGGCCCTTTCAGTGAAAAAAACAAGTACAGGATGTGCACTGGTACAAGTCTAAAGTTCCCTGCCTGCCCCTGCCACATTTATAATTCTGCATTTAGCAGAAATAAATCCCCTCCTTTCCGCTTTTGGCAGTAGAAGAGAGTTTAGCTAAGAAAGCGCATGACTTGGGCAGAGTTATGGAATACACTACGCTGTTTGTAGAGGGGAAGAGAGTTGCTTTGGAAAAAGCACAGTAGGGCTTAGATAGAAGAAAATGATAAGAAGCATCCCCAGGAGCAAGGCCAACCTCCCTCCAGCCACTGGGGATAGACTAAGAAAGGACAACCTGCTCCCATGTGCTCCTGAGTAGGGAAGTAGAGACCAGCACAAATACTCAACACCTGAGTTGCACAGCTGGACATACGTCCTGTCACCTGCCAAGATTGAGGTGAGAGAGCTGGCCAGGGTCCTGCAGTGTCTCAAAACATGGAAACTCAAATCAAGAGTCTCAGACACAGCTGCCTGGGTCTCTCATAGTCCCTGGTCCCTATGATGACAGCTCAACTGCTTTGGCATCATTCCTCCCAACCCCCCTGGGACAAAGTACTGGAATTTAAAATTTTGAGTCACAGTCCCTTTTGTGAGTCTAATAAAAGAACACCTTTTACCCCCATGGATTGCTTAGAGTCTCAGGAGATTCATGGGGTACTCTGATTTGGAAACTTAACTTTAGAGTTTTTATTTTTTTTAAAGCCTCTTGGGATCAGAGCTCTGAGATCACAGAAAATGGCCCTGGTATGAAAAGTCTTACTTTCCCAATGGCCAAGTGCAAGCTCCGCCCAGCCCAGATCTAGGTCCACTCACCTGAGAGGTCTTTTCACATCCTTTAATCTCCAAATAAAACGCCTACTCTCTCCTCCCACAGGTGGAGCTAGCTACAACTGCCTATGTTCTTCATGCTACATCCTTTTGAATAACTACTGAGCTCACAACTCTTGCAGAGGCTACTTGTTTTCCCCAACATTCATTCTCCTCTTCTTTCTTTTAATAACAAAACCTCCAGTTTAGTTGGGCACAGCTACTCCCTTTCAGACTACATTTTCTTTTCTTCCTTACTGCTAAAGTGGCCGTGGTGACCACTTTGTGGACAACAGGATAAGAGTAGAAATGATATACATGATTTTCAGATCATATCCTTAAAAAGGAAACTGATTTCTTCTCACTTTCTTGTTGCGCTAGTTCCCAAGGACTGGAATGAGCTCAAGGTGCTGGCAAGCCAACCTCAAATATGTAGTTAAGAGCAACACCCTGGGAAAGGAAGGAGTAGGCTGGATTCCCAAGTGAATGAACTCATGGAGCTGCCTACTTGCCATGGATCATCTACTATGAGAGAGCAATAAAGGTGCATCTTTGTTAGAGCCACTGTATTTCTGGGTCTCCTTGTATCAGCAGCATAGCCCAACTAATACGTAGAATAATAACAAAATAATCAATAAAACAATAATCAATAAAACAAAATAATCTATGAAGTTCCAAAGTTTCTTGAGAGTAATAAGTAAATGCAAAAAGGTTTACATATGGGTAAGCAAAAGTAGGCAGCACTTTCTCATTTTCTTGGAAAGTTTCTGGAAGTGACAATGTATCTTAAAAACTTAGCCCAAGATCATTAGTCTGGCAATGGACAGACTATTTACTCCTTCTCTTTTAGAAACATGTGCTGCTTCTTTGTGGCAATTCCAGGAGAGTATCACTCAGGGCCACTTTTAATGTTGACTTTGCATGTTTAGCTTGGGAAATTATTGGACACCAATGCTTTTATTGGGGACCCAATATTCACAGAGGTGCCGGGTTCTAAGAGGGCGGGAGAAATGTATGGAGTAGAATCGAGGGCTCTTGCTAACTTTCCCAGTTGTCTGGGTTTGGATACAGGCATTGCAATCAGCACTGCAGTCCCTCAGAAAGTGTTCTGCTGGAGGATAGGAGCTCACCCTCAGGCAAGGGAATCTGTGCAGTCATAAGCCAGGGCCCAGGATGGTGTCACGTAATCCAGACTTTTCTCAAAAATACTGTGGGGTGTTGTGTCTGATACTGGAGTTGTGAGCAGGAGCCTGCCGTGAACTCCCTGCTGGGAAAGGCCTGAGAGGGAGACTCTGAGCTGCAGATAGACCCACAACTGCTCCAGCTGCCCAGAGAAACGCAGGGATCTGCAGCCCTTGTCAGAGGGCATACCACATTCCCCAAGGAAAAATACTCTTGTTCACAGTTTTATCAAAATTTGAGCATGTCCTGACATCAAACTACTTGCTTTCTGTCAGAAATGTCTTCAGCAAAGAGGGAACGGTTGGCACTCAAAGATTCCATTTTTCGTTGCATCTAAAGAGAGACTAAAATCTTATCAAGGCAAAACAGCTATGACATTTCAAACTTTGCCCAGAAAAAACACAGATGACAGCAAGGCGTGGGGTTGAAGATGTGGAGTAAGGAGGAAAGGGAAATGAAAGAAGAGCCACAACAAGGAAAATATTGTGCTCCTGGAAATGAAACTTTGCGATGCTGGGACTCCCCCTTAAAGCCCTAGGGACTGACTCAGCACACACTGAAGATGCTGAAGACCATTCATTTATGACTAGAGCAATGTTGGAGTTTCCTACAACTGTCCTCACTGACTGGAAACCCTTGGATGTCTTTATTTCTCATTTGCCATAGCTCGTGGGGATCCCCAGTCACTCCACTGAGCTGGCCTGGATTTCTTTTTTCCAGCAGAAGCCAAAGGCCCAAGATCATTTTCCACTTTATGGATAAAATCTAACTGTTAACTAAAGAAGGTAAGTGACCGTAGGAGGGGGACAGTTGATACAGACTTCATAGAATGTGCTATGGAACTTCTTGAGTATTTTTCAAATATCAGGTTTTCCCAGGATATTGCTATAGCAACATATACTGCCTATTATTAATATTGTTGTGGTGGTTGTTTCATTTTATTGTCCTTCAATATTGAATCTCAAGGTGAGTGACTTTTCGATTTCTCTCATTTAAGACAAATTACTAAGTGCTTAAGGGCTATTTTATAAGCTTTATCTAAAAACTGACTCAGAGAAATACTTTTGCTCTTGAAACAGTTTGTTTCCCAAGGGTGCTGACACGATGCATTGTTAGCTGTTCTAATAACTGTATAATTTCAAGGATGGAAATGAAATTTCTGTTCCTGAGAGATGAGTCCAGATAGTGAAGACTAGTAATAACTTAAGATGCTCAGTCTGAATTTACCCAGGAAAATCTTTGTCCTTACTGATTAGGAAAAAGAGAGAAAACATGAGACTTCTGAAGATGAACTTTTACCCAGTAAACAAACAACAAGCAATCAAATACAGAGGCACACACTCCCCCAACTCTAACATTCTGGAATCTCAAAGCCAGCTGAAAGGCCAGCTCTTTGAGCTCTTTAGGACTCTAGCAGTTATAGATGAAGGGTACAGAACTTATTACAGGATGAAGACAAAAGAAAATCTTCTTCAGGGAATTCGTCTGTTTAACAAAGGATCTGAATGATCCCACAAAAAGGAAGAAAGGAAAGAAACGATCAACTGGTACTGGGAGTCTTCCAAGGTCTACTCGTATACAAGAAACAATACAATGCCTTTCCTTTTTTATGATTCACCACATCATAGGAACTCATGAAACTAAAGGAAGACAACATACAAAAGAGGGAAGAGAAAAGGTAGCGATGAAAGGAAGTGATGAGAGAAGAGAAGGAGAAGATGTCTGCTCCAATCAAGCTGCCACATCAGAGGATTTGCTCTGCTCACAGTCCAGTGCTCGGATCCTGATTTCGCACTGGGAGGCTCAGATGCCTTGAACGTCTTTCTTGATCTGCTTTTCTTATCGCTCCACTTCTCTCATAGACAGTAATAACAAAGCAACATAGTAAATGTCTCTCATGGCGGGGATAGATGGAGCAAAGTGATTCTTCCTCGGCTTTTCTAAGTATCCAAAGGACTAACAAGACCTAGGCGAAGAAAGTAGCGAGGGTCCCATTGTTTCCCCATAATCTCTAGAAGGACTAGCGAGACTTCTCATTGCTTTCAGCTCCCCACGCTTTATCTAGGTTTCTCTCTGAGGTCCTTCGGCGTCTCCTGCCCCACCCAAAGAGAATAAGTACACTCGTGGAAATCCCCTGAGCAAACTAGCACATGCTGTACCAAAATATTGTGTCTCGGCTTTGTTCTTTTACATCTTCACAACTAAAGGAAAGAGATACAATCAAAATGATAGTCCACTTAAATGATAAACAAGAGAATTTAAAGAGACATGACCCAATTACTCACCCATGGAGTGAGAAAATGTAAGCAATTTATGAGATCTGTGTTGGTGGATAGATATAATTTGTGATTTCTCCTGGAACACTTATTTGGTTCATGGGAATTTACAATTATAGTTTTCTTAAAAGGATATTCAGCTCAATGGACAAAACGTACCAAGTTTTGTGAATTGGGCTTATGATTTTCTAAGCAAGCTTTCAAAACAAGATTAGAAACAAGGACACAAACTATTATCTGATGAACAAAATTGTGACTCTTTATACTGTTTGGAAGGTGTTTGAGAATACCAAAAGAAGGCCTTGGAAGATGGAGGAGATAGATTATGTCCTGCTCACTTGGCTTCTTGCTCTGAAATATCCCTTGAGCTTGTAGTCTGGAGGGTGACATTGTAACCAGAGCTCCCCAACTCTGTTGCTGGATCTGCCTCAGCCCTGAAGAGAGGCTTCCAGTGACTGGTACAAATGCCCCTCCTCCTCTTTTCTCATTTTATGAGATTGTCACAATAAGTGTAATGATGAGACGAACTCATGCAGCTTTCTAAGATTCTCTGTTTTACACACTCCAGGATGTTGTTTATTTTTCTTAATTTAGGCATTTTGCAAGCCCATAGAACCAATTCTACTCAATAACAGTGAATCAAACAGAGGTTCATAACTCACTGTCCACTTAGCATCTCTGTACTCATTACCTTATAATTGCAGTCTTGTGAGTTTTTTCCAAAAGAGAGCCACTATGAATCAAAGGAGTGGTGTTTTATGGCCTGAATTCAGGTTAGGTAATTCATTAGAAAACTGAAGTTGAAGTATGTTCTTCAGGAGGCATTGTCTGTCTGTTGACAGGACTGCTATCAACCTGTACCTTCAAACACTGATGCTGGCTTAAGTAAACAACGACTACCAAGAAGTCAGCCAGGCTTAACAAACACCACTACTTTAATCATGAGGCCATACTGGGAACAATTTTGATGGACAGGCAAGTTTAGGGAGAGTCTGAATTATCTCTGTCGTTGTCTCAGGCTTCTGCCCTGTGTATGTAGGTACCAGTGTGGTTTGCATGTACCGTATGTTCCTAAAATGTTGTGTGGCAATCAGCTTTTCACAAATAGAATCCTATTTTAAACACACTGAGAAAGTAACTATTTTCTCCATTAAACAAGGGCTCAGCAGACTTTTTCTCTAGAGGACCAGATGGTAAATATTTTATGCTTTGTGTGCCACACAGTTTGTGTCTCGGCTATTCAGCTCTGCTGTTGTAGCACCAGGGCAGCCATGCTTATTCAAACTTTATTTACAAAAACAGGTGGTGGGCCAAACTTAGCCCCTTGGCCGTAGTTTGCCAACTCTTAAACAGTTCTTGAATGCCTACTGTGATGGGGACATATAAGTAAGTATAGGGACACATATAGAACTACACAGAAAAATGGCTGTTCTTGTGAAACTCTCTAGTGTGTATGTTCAAAGGTTGGAGGTGAACTCTTTAAAATAAACCTGCAATAAATGACTTCATAAGAAGCAGAATCTTTCTTTAAAGGAAAACTCACCCCAGACAATCAATTTATTGGCTTTGTAAGTTTAGATTTTTGTCTTGTGCTTCTTTTAAAGTGAGCTCTGTTCACACTCTAGTCTGAAATAGCTTGAGCCTACACTTGAATTGATCACCTTACTCTGAAATGAGTATAGTGAGTCTAGGGTCTACCAGGAGCACCAGGGAGGTACAATAATTTAAAGTGCTCTATCCTTTCATTTCCTCCACCTCTGCTTACAGCAGCAATACTTTTACTCAGACTTCCTGTTTCTAGCACTAGCCTTATTTTTCGCTGTGTTTATACTTCCCCCTGTCTGTGGTTAAATAAGTATAAAGCCAGAAAGCTAAAGATTTAAGGCTCTCTGACTCTCGCTCTCACTCTCTCTCTCTCATTCATTCCTACCATAGGCTCACATGCCTGCTCTGTTCTCTCTTTCTCTCTCTCAGAATGACAATTCTAGGTACAGCTCTTGGTATGGTTTTCTATTTACTTCAAGTCGTTTCTGGAGAAAGTGGCTATGCACAGAATGGTGAGTCATTTCTAACTTTTCTTTAGGATTTCAGATTATCTCTAGCACAGGCTTCAGGCTGCTCAGATTCCTAACAGACCTGAGCTGGGCCCTGGGTTGGAATGGAGTTTGAGAAACTACAGTGTATTCAGTCATTTTGTATGTTCGAATCACTAGAACAGGGAGTTTGGGGACAATACTGTAGGTGGTTTATAAAATTTTAGAACTGTTAAGGAAGAATGCATTTGACTCTCCAAATGTAGATGCTAGTGTGGGTCGATGCCTCTGCTCTTACAAAAAGAACGCTATATAGACGCGACGATTGTGCTTGTTGGAGAATCTCCAAGGTAATTTTAGCTTGTTAAGAAATAAGGCTAGATTGGCTTTGTTTAGCTTTTTAAGAGTTTCCAAAAGCATGACTTTCATGACAAAATGAGTCTAGAAATAACAGCTTTGTCTGCATTTACCATTGCTACATCCCCAGCACCTAAAAGAGTATATGACATAGTATACATTCAATAAATATTTGAAAATTTCTTCCAAATATGTTAGTTTTGATAGACTCATGTGAGATTCTAACTGAATCAATGAATAGAGAAAGATTGCAGGGAGTTGTCTCATTGAAATATATTTGTCTCCACATCAACAAATGAACTATCATGTAATAATTCTCTTTGGGATTCCTGAAATACTTAGTGCCTAGTAGCAGGTGCTGCCTACTTCATAAATACATTGTAACTACAACGGAACTGGAGACAAAGGTTAAGCAGCAGCAGGGGCCACTGGGAACTTGCATCACCAATTTGTTCGTGGAAATTAAACCCCTTCATCTTAAGAGTTAAAAAGTGTTTTCCCATCAAAGATATCAAACACATCAGCCAAATGACTCAGCTTAAGTATTTTAAGTCATATAATTACTAAGGATGGAAATCCCTAGGATATTTTCATTAAGGGAATTGTCAGAGGGTTGACATTTTTCACAGTGTGACTATGTATGAATCACTTCGCAGAGGCTGATCCTCATTCCATGGTAGGTATTGCCTTGTGTTTGCACAGACTGATGGTTGATAGGGGACACATAAAGTTTACTCTTTGGAGTACAATATATTCCTTCTATTTCTCCCTGGTGGCCATACTGTTTCGAAAAGAAATAAGAATTCTAATTGAAAGCTAAGTGTTCACTTCAACTTTTAATTTCAGATTTTTTAGGAGATTTGTAACTACCCATCCACATGATCAAAATACTTTCCAGTTTGGGGTGTAAAATATTCAGCTGCTGTTTGTTGAAAGATAAGTTATTTCTCTGATAACCACAAGGATGATCAAGAGAAGAAAGAGATACTTAAAAAAAATCCAAACCATTTATACGTTTATTCAACTAATTCCTTTTGCTAGGGAGCCTTCTAAACCCTACAGCCTTGTCTATAATACATATTCCAAAATAATTAAATTTTTATGGAAAAATACGCTTAGATAGTGAGCATTTAAAGAATGATAGGTTAACTCACTGTCCAAAAGCTCTATATAATTTCAAACCCATAGTAATAATAACAAGTTTGACAAAGAACTCTTTTCAAAGGAACCCCAAAGTTTTCGTGTATAATCTCAGAATTAGAATTCTTATTTTAGCTTTTCATTACGCATTTCTCAAAAAAATATGATCATAGTCATAGCTAATCCTTACTGAGTGCTTACTGTGCTCTAATCTAAGTCTTTGTGTATATTTGTTTAGTGATTCCACATCATGAATTTACATATCAGACCACAGAGGCTTAGAGAGGTTGAGTAACCTGATGGAAGACCACAGCTATAAAGCAGAATAGCCAGGATTTAAACCAACATCTGTCCACCCCTGCCACTGGAGGTCTTAACCACTGTGTATATTACTGTTAACTAAGAATTTTTCAGCTTAAATCATTCTCTCTCTAAAATGCCATGCAATTTTGCAAGTTGCTGAGGGGAATTTTTCTTGGTTGCAAAGCAACTTTACTCAGTAACACCTGCTAAAGAGCCAATGAGCTGCTTCTCAAAACATAGCAACTTGAACCGTAGGACCAGCGCTTTGCATATTATATGAGAATTTACAGCAAGCGCACTTTGCCAGACTGGATAGCTAAAGGCAGTGGGAGTGCTTTGTTCTGCTGATGACCAGCATCTGCTAGACTGCTCTCTCTGGCTTATGTTGGATGTTGAAGTATTTTGGAGACAAAGCTAATCCATGGATGTCTGAATTCAAATAGTAATGTAGGTTCTGTTATATAGGATTAGTGGAAGGTGCAAAGAAGAGAAAATGTCAAAACGGTGTAAGGACTGCCATGCAAGGGCAGGCTAAAACCACCCACCCAGAACCATTCCATCGAGAAAGGTGCCAGCCATTAGGAAAGGATATCTAAGTCTATAAGATTAGGAGTGAACATGCTTTGAAATGTGAGCCCTAAATGGTGGACAGCCCCTCATTATTTAAAACTGTTATCAGGAAGAGGGCCATGCCCTGCTGAAATTACATAAGAAGTCTTTGCTGGAAGTAGAATTGTAAACCAGATAGATTCTAGGAATGGTCAGAAAGAGCAATGCCCATAGATCTTATCTAGATGTGGCTTTTCAAGATTTGTTGCTTTGACTGAACAGACCTGTCACTCAACTGATTGGTCCGCTCAGAATCAGCTGTACTAACTTTCCCACAGGCCTATCGGGTTATTTAAGAAAAGAGTGCGCTGTCTGCACATCTCATGGCCTTTGGGAAACTCAACTGGGGTTTGATTTTCTCATAATCTGTACCCGATTTAAAGCCCCAGAAGATTAATTTCTAGTACTGATGGACCTGGAAGCAGTCATAGGCTCACACTTGACAACCCTCAGAAGGGCTTTGGTTACTATGGATTTTCTCATGTCCCAGACAGAGTATATGTGCTGACAGATTTTTCTCTATTAAATAAAAAAATGTCTATTTAATCTTAGGATCCTCAACCCAGCTTAAGAAATTGAATACTCTCTGTGACCAACTGTCCTTTCCAAAAGTGGTGCAAAAAAATTCTGGTTCCTCACAACTTCCAGAATTTTGCCAGTGTCTATAAGATGCAATTATCTATAGAAGAATAATCTATAAGAACAGAAGCAGTATCTGTAAGTTTCACAGGAAGTTCCACCAGATGTGAGTCCTGTCAGATCTAATGTTTTCTAATCACTTTTGCCTCAGTGGCTTAAAACAAGTTGTCTTAAATAAATAAATAAATACAATGGAGATAATCAATGGTGCTTTCAGTTGGGACCCCTAATTAGGCAAGGGGAAGCTAGCCCTTAAAAAAGTGAACTCCTGACTGTTAGAGAGCTATCATCTTCCTTCATTCAGAAATAAGTAGTTAAGAGGGAATAAATGAAGATTAGCAATAAAGTCAAAGGTGAAGTTGGGTAGCGTATGAATCTTATCTGAAATGTACAAACTAGTAAGAGAAATTCCCATTTAAATAAAGGAAAGAATATGTTCAGTGTCTCATTGTTGATCTCTAAGACTCTAACTCAATGGCAGAAATATTTAGATCTATCTGGAGTTTATTTATTAAATGTGATGAATTTATTTTTTTCTATTAGAAAACTTCATAGTCATTGTTTTATTTTCTTTTGTTGGTTTTTGTTTTTGCTGTTTTGGAAACCTCTTTCTAGTCTTTGCCCTGAGCTTTCTTTCTTTAGATAAACTATGATCATCCTTTCATGCCCGCTAAAAAAGGCTGCCATTTCATTAATGTCGCTCCAGATTTCAATAGAATGCACTTATTTGATTCATTGAAAGCTACTGGTTTGTTCCTCCTCAGGAGACTTTGAAGACGCAGAACTCGACGACTACTCTTTCTCGTGCTACAGCCAGTTGGAAGTGGATGGACCCCAGCACTTGCTGAGCTGTGCTTTTGAGGACCCAGATGTCAACAGCACCAATCTGGAATTTGAAATATGGTAAGGAACAATGGCTTCAATGGGTGCCTAGAAATCCTCTGTCTTTCTTTTCATGGGCACTGCAACAATGGCTGGAAAGGAAGGAGTGTGAAATCCAATTATCAAATATTAAAATTGAATGAATTCCAAAAACTTCCTGAAGCTACTTGTCCCTCACTAACAGATTCAAGCAAAATGCTCTTGTGGGTTCACCTCTCAGGTCCTGCTGCTTCAGCCAAATGATGGTAGGGATCTTGGAGATCTCACATCTCTCTTGACTTCATAGCACAATTGAAATGCTGGTTCTCCCCAGACACTACTGCCAAAAAATCTCTGCCCATCATGAGACAGTCTAGTGTCTGTAAGCTGCACTGTGGAATGCCGTTGCCTGGTTTCTAATCCCAGTACCAGCACTTACTAGCTCTTTAACCTAGAGCAAGTTACGTAACTTTATGCCTCAGTTTCTCCACCTGCTAAAGGACATATACTACCTCATAGGGAAGTTGTGATGATTAAATAATTTAATACATGTAAAGCACTGAGAAGAAACATCCAGTGTGTCATAAGTAATAAAAAAGAGGCATTAAATAAAAAATCTAGGACTACAGACCAAACTTCTACCCTCTTGACACAATTTGACTTCAGATAATGCTCCTGATATCAATTTGCCAAAAAGCCATAGGAACAAATTGGCTCTTGGTTTCATAAGGCCTCACAGAAAAGGCATAGAAAAAGAGAAAGTCTCTGTCTGGTTTGAAAGTTTGATAAAGAGCTCAGAGAGCTTTATCTTCTCCCTCCTCCACAAATCATCTCTAGTCGCTGAGGGTTACTCTCCCCAGTGATTTGAAAAAAATACTCAACCGTGAAATTCTGACTTGTGGCTATCTCCAAATTCATATCAGATGACCTAATTTTAGTTGGTTTTCTTGTAAGGAAAGTGAGTCAAGGTCCGCCACACATACAAGAGGGCTTCTTAAGTTCCATAGACTCGCAGCCGGTCCTCCACAATCATAGTCTAGACACACCCTGAATTCCATGTCTTACATTGAATTACGGGAGCTTCCCGCATCTGTTCGTGTAGTGCTTGCTGCTGCAGTCACTGCATAAATAAATATGGTCTTGGACTTGAGTTCCATAGTATGTTCTCAGTCTGCCTCTGTCAGTTCACTTACATAACACACTTTCTAGGAATAAAATATGTCGAGAGAGCAGGAACCTACAATGTCTAGAACCTGTGCTGGAAACAGACTACACTAAAACAGCCGAACAATTCGTTTAAAGGATGCGCTTATTTCTATGGGCAAATCTCCCTCCAACACCGAGCTTTGCCTTTGGGTCCTTCAACTGGCTGTTAGTGGACTGCAGTGTTCATTGTGGTTTCTTGTGGGGAGGCCAAGGTTGACCTTTGTGTCCACTCTCGCTCACACGGTATTTGACCATTTCCTTACCCGCTTCCTTTGACAAGCCTTTTGATTTTTCTGTGGTATTTTAATCTGTCCGTAGCCTCCACTTGGGTTTTTCAGTCGGATTCAGATATTTCCATTGGAAAGAGGTTGTCTTACAACATGTTTTCAGTGTGAACAATAAGTATGAACTCTTCAGTAGGTTAAGGTACTTCTGGGCAGCAGCTGTTTTCATAAAAGTATCCAAACCTTGAGGGGGGATTGGTGGAAATCCTAGATCCAGAGGCGGCAATGTATCTCAATTTAAACTCACTTATAGAGTGTCGTATTTGCTGGTTAGGTTGAGTTTCTTTTCCACAAAAAAAACTAGCTTTATTGGAGCTTTTTTCTGTTAATATAAGTTTATAAAGAAGAAACTGGAAATCACTGAAAATTGTGAATTCTGTTGAAATTCTTACACAGGTGGAATTGTTGATAAAAACCAGATGCTATCTCCTGGAGCAGGGGCATCTTGCTAGATGAATTTCCCACCTGCCTGATCTGGCCACCTGTCTTCCAGGCTTAGAAACCGAGTTACTTAGTGTTCAATGAATGGATCCATCTCTCAGTGATGGACTTGGATTAGCCAAAATCACAGAGTTGGATTACCAGCACACCAACTGACTACTTCACATTGACAGATACAACTATCATAGAGGCCCAAATATTAACGCACGGCTCAGGATCTACAAGAGCTGACGTTTGTGGGGAAAAGAGACAGAGAGGGCCAGTAGCTTGCATATCAATATAAATGCACTCTTACTAGGTGACCTGAAAATTTTTCATTCACGCAAACGAACCAGGTCTCAGGTGCCTGGACTGACAAAGCGGAGGTGCTGGAAACAGGCATGTAGGTTGGAATCCCAATATTTAAGCTCTCTGATCATAACAACTGCCCTGCATTTGGGTAGAAGGATTAGTGTCTGGCTTATGGTCAGTGCCTGTAAATGGTACTTAATTCTCTCAGCGTAGTCTGATTTTCTTTAAAAATATGATCAAAGATTGTTCAGTTAATTTAGAAGCAAAACAAAGGAAATCTGTTGATTTTTAAGACTAGAGTTATTTGGTTCAGATCTCAAAGTGGTTAAGTTTTTTTTAATTAGTTGCCATCATTTAAAAATCTGCGTATCTCTTTAAAAAAAATGGATTTGATAATACAAAGCCCGTACAGCAAAAAGTAGCTGGAACAGAATTCTGCCTGCTTCTGTTGATGAGGAATTAAATTTCAGCGCTGAGGTGAGGCCCACTTTTCTCATTTTTATTACCTGTACAGACAACATAGGCACTTGAATTTGGGACCCTGCTTTTTAGGTGTTTGCATAATTTTCATAGTCAGAAGGCAATTGTATTGCCTTTATTTTCACATTCTTGGGGGCACCGCAGTCACTCCCACGAACCGCCTACAGATACCACTTCAAATATGTCACTTTTTGTTTCCATCAATTGACACCACCGTCACAGGCTGCACCCTGACAAATTGACCTCATAGTCTAGGCTTAACTAGCAATATCTGTCAAGTGTTGTTAATATAGCCCTTTTTCAGTAAACCGTACTAACTTTCAAAGTTGCTCAATATTTTTGAGCTAGATTCTGCCTTTCAGGTCTAACTGAGAAGTAAAAGCTATAGTTTGTTTTCGTTTTTAATATTTCCATGTCAATATCTGTTTGCAGCAACAAGAGAAATGCATTTGTCTCACTACAGTACACGAGGCTGCAGGAGATTTAGGAAGGCGGAGATGGGGTAAAGAAGCAGGTGCGGGGGTCCCCAGCAGTTTCTCCCTATTTTCGGAGCAAGGGGATGTGTGTGAGTGGCTTAGCATTGATGTCCCCTGCGAAGGTCCCATAGGGCCAAATTTGTTAGCCTATAGTACTACTTAGATATTTTCAGGACTCCTTTCTCTCCTCCAAAAATATCCCAGCTCTGTCCAGGAAAAATAAAATGTGATCCACAAATGTGTGAGCCACATATCTAATTTTAAATTTTCTAACAGTCTCATTTTGAAAAAGAAACGTGAAATTAATTTTAATAATATGTTGTATTTAGCTTAATATATTTAAAATACTATCATTTCAACATGTAATCAATATGAACAAAAACCATTAATGAGATATTTTACCTTCCTTTTTGCATACTAAATTATTAAAATCTAGTGCGTATTTTGTATTTAGATCACATCTCAATTTGGACTGGCCATATTTCAAGTGTTCAACAATAACACATGTGGGGCAGCAGTCATTGTGTTGGACAGTGTATTCTAGAACATTTCTAACTCTAGTAATACATAGTTAGCAACCAAATAAATTGTTACAATTTAATTAAGTGAATTGAAATGAATTGGATTGAATTGGGTTGAACTACTCATGGGAAGACACTAAGTTTCCTCCAGTCACCTAAAGCCAGGGTCAGGGGCCAGAAGCAAGGCTGTCTATTCTGGCCACAGGTTTATCTTAGTTTCCTGGCGTGGCTTCCTCTACACATAGGATAGCTCCCGGAGTTCAGAGTCCGTAAAAGGATGCCCAGACTCACACGACAGCCATATGGTGATAGTTTATTGTTCACTGCTCATTAATCTCATTCCCTGAAAAGTAGGAATGGACCAAGAATAACATTTTAGATTCTTCTTAAACTTCCAACAGTACCAAGAACTTACTACATACTAAGGATCTATAATTGAATATTCCACATATGCTTTACTTATAAATATATTCTAAATTCAGTGATTGAACTTAAGAGCCATTATCTTTCTAATTTCTCCACATCACATGTTTTCCTAAAATTTAGAAATGGGACCCTGCCTCAATTCTTCTCTTCTATCCTTATTCATTGAATCATGACAATGTTGTCATCTTCAAACCTGTCCATCTGACGTTCCTCCCAAGTTTGTTGTCTGGTATCCATCTAGCTTACCTTAAAATTTGCTTTTCATTTTTATTCCACTCCAAGTGTAAAAACCCATCTAATCCAACAAGAGACACAGCCCTCTAGAAACTCCAACACACATACACACACACACTCAAAACCATAACAACTACATACTCCAAAAGACAGCAGCTAATGAAAAAGCTATTTTAGGGAGATAATTGTAAAGAATGTCCCACAAATAATAAAGATATTTAGCCAATTAATAAGCTGAAATTTCTTCACAACTCTTAGTTTTTCATGACTGCAGGAGCTTAACCAGTCATTCAAAGACCACAGCAGCCCAGAGGTGGGTGATTCTGCACCTAAAGTTGAGGCATTCTCCTCAGATTTTAACCCCATGCCCACCTCACCTCAAGCCACACAAACACATTCTCTGTTCAGATCCAGGGACAATCCTGGAAAGGTCTCACTTGAGCACATGCAGAGAAACGTGTACATACGTCCAATTCACCAAAGAAAACCAACACGCATTCTGGGTTGTAGGTAGTAAAGAAGCTTTTTACAACATACTCCCTATGATTTTCTTTTTTTTACGTATCTGA
Organism: Equus asinus; assembly: GCF_041296235.1. Taxonomy (NCBI): domain Eukaryota; kingdom Metazoa; phylum Chordata; class Mammalia; order Perissodactyla; family Equidae; genus Equus; species Equus asinus. The sequence continues at coordinate 80,515,718 of NC_091799.1, read as the reverse complement.
TTAATGAGAAGAACTCTTTTCATGGAAGTGAACTTCCACAGATGTACTTTTTTCTGCCACGATCCCCACTTCCCATCTGACCAGCTGTACCTCTTCTTAGGGCTATTTGGTTGGACTTAAAGAGTACGTAGAAAAAACAAACTGGTGACCACAGTCATCACAGGAGAGGGAATTTAAATTGAGGGTTGAGGAAGGAAGAGAAAGGAATAATTTTACTCTTATTCTTCATTGCTTAATTATTTTTCCAACAGGAATATACTTTGTATTACTTTTTTAACTTTTGTGTGGTTTATTAATTTTGTTTACTTTCTTTGTTGATGACAATTCATTTTGGGGGTAAAATTTACTTATGATGAAATGTATAGATCTTAAGTGAGTTTTGAGAAATGTATTTGACATGGAGCCATTGCCTCAGTCAAGATATAAACTATCTCTTCCACCCTAGAGGGATGCCTCATGTCCCATTCCAGTCACTTCTCAGCCCCTGTGAGCAATCACAGTTCTGAATTCTATCACCCTTTGGTTTTGTCGGTTTCTGATAGTTCTTAAAAATGGAATAACACAATTTTTCTTTCTGACTTCTTTCACTCAACAAAATGTTTTTGAGATTTATCCATGTTGAGGTGTGTCTCATAGTGCATCTTTCCAATTGCTGAGTATTAATTCCACTGCATGATTATATCACAAGTACTTAATCCTTTCTCCTCTTGACGGATGTTTGGGGTTTTTCAACTTTGAGGCTATCATTTTTTAAAGTTGCTGTTAACATTCTTGTACAAATCAGTTTGTGAATATGCATTTTCATTTCTCTGGGGTAAAAACCCTAGAATGCAATTGCTGTATCAGAGTGTAGGTGTGCATTTAACTTTATAAGAAACTGCCTAACAGCTTTCTAAAGTGATTATACCATTCTACTCCCCTACCAGCAACGAACGAGAGCTACACGTCATTTCCAACATTTGGCTTTGAAACAGTATCTCAATGTTTTTATTTATATTTCTCAACTAACAAACAACATTGACCACCTTCTTATGTACTTGTTGGCCATTTATATGTCTTCTTTTGGCAACTGTCTAAGTCTTTTGTCTATTTGTCATTGAGTTGTTTGTCCTTTTATTATTGATGGGTATGATTCTTTACATGTTCTGGACACAATTCCTGCATCAGATACATGTATTACAACTATATTCTGCCAGTCTGTAGTCTGCCATTTCATTTTCTCAGTGGCATATTTTAATAAGCAGGAGTTTTTCATTTTGATGAAGTCCAATAAATCTTTTTTTCTCTTTTTTGTCTAGTGCTTTTTGTGTCATTACTCTCAAAGTTAAGAAGATAATTTCCTACATTTTTGTCTAAATATTTTACAGTTTTAGCCTTCATATTTAGATCTATAATCCATATCTAGTTAATTTTGTGTGAGATCGAGATTCATGTTTTCCACGTTTGCTCAGTTGTTCCAGGACAATTTGCTAAAAGGATTTTTTCTTTCCCATTGAATTGACTGGGCGCCTGTATTTAAAATCAATTAACCTTACATGTTGAGTCTGTTTCTGAACTCTTCATACTTTCTTTTTTTATAATTGAGTTGTACACTTCATTTTTTTTGTAGACTACATCACACTCACCACCCAAAGACTAATTACCCCCCGTCACCATATACATGTGCTCTTTTACTCCTTTCACCCTCCTCCCTCCCCGCTGGCCCTCTGGTAACCACCAATCTAATCTCTGTATCTATGTTTGTTTGGTATTATTGTCGTTGTTTTTATCTTCTACTTATGAGTGAAATCATAAAGTGTTTGGCTTTCTCCATCTGACTTACTTCTCTTAGCATAGTACCCTCAAGGTCCATCAATGTTGTTGCAAATTGCAAGATTTCATCTTCTTTATGGCTGAGTAGTATTTCATTGTGTGTGTGTGTGTGTGTGTGTGTGTGTATACCACATCTTCTTTATCCATGCATCCTTTGGTGGGCACTTAGGTTGCTTCCAAGTCTTGGCTATTGTGAATTATTCTCAAATGAACATAGGGGTGCAAATATCTTTTTGAATTAGTGTTTTCACGTTCTTTGGATAAATGCCCAGAAGTGGAATAGCTGGATCATATGGTAGTTCTATTCTTAATTTTTTGAGGAATCTCCATATTGTTTTCCATACTGTCTGCATCAGTTTACATTCCCTATTGATCCAGTTATATGTCCTTATGCCAGTGCTAAACGGTCCTGACTACCACAGCTTTACAGTAAGTTTGAAATCAAGTTCTCTGAGTCCTCCATATTTCTTCTACTTTTTCAAGGTTGTTTTGGCTATTCTGAGTTCTTTGTACTTCACAAAAGTTTTAGAATCAGGTTTTCAATTTCTTTTAAATCCTGCTGAGATTTTGATTAATATTATGTAGACCAGTTTGGGGAAATTTTCATCATTTCCCTGCTGAATTTGCTAATCCATGAATTTGGCTATTTATTTAAATCTCTTTTAACAGCTCTCAGGAATGCTTTGTAATTTCCATTGCAAAGGCCTTGAACATCTTTTATTAATTTTAGTTCTAAGAATTTTATGCTTTTATTGCTGTCATAAATGGAGCTGTTGTTTTAAAAATTAATTTCCAATTGTTTGAGACTAGCCTATGGAAATATAATTGACTTTTGTACACTGACCTTTGTCAATTCATTGTATTAGTTTCTATAATTGTATTAGAGAATCTTTATAATTTTCCATGTAAATAAAATTGTTGTGTGCAAATAAAGGAAGTCTCTTTTTCTTTCTTTCCAATCCAGATGTCTTTTATTGGTTTCTCTTGCCTTACAAACTGGCTAGAACCTCTAGTGCACTGTTGAATAAAAATGTTGAAAGTGATGACCCTGTCTTGTCCTTCTCTTAGAGGAAAAGTGTTCACAGTTTCACCATGAAGTATGATATTAACCACAGACTTTTTGTAAATGCCCTTTATCAGCTTGAGGAAATGTCCTTCTATTAATTGTCTGCTGAGAGTTTTTATCATAAATGGATGCTGAATTTTGTCAAATGCTTTATCTGCATCACTTGAGATAATCAGATTGTCTTTATTCTGTTAATGTGGTGAATTCTGTTGATTGATCCTTAATTGTTGAGCCTACCTTAACTTCCTGGAATGTATTCTACTTTGCCATTATGTATTAACACCAATGTGTTAATATTTTGAGGAACTTTGCATATGCATTCTAGAGGGATATTCATCTGTAAATTTCTTTTCTGTAATATTTTTGCCAGCTCTTGGCATCAGGGTTGAGCTAAATTCATAAAATAAATTGGGAAGGGTTTATTTCTTCTCTATTTTCTGGAAGAATTTGTGTAGGATTGGGACTATTTCTTATATATTTGATAGAATTCATCAGCATATAAACATAGAGCTTTCTTTGTACGGAAGTTTATTAATAATAAATTTAATTTCTTTGAAAGAAATAGAACTATTGAGATCAATTTCTTCTTTATTTTCACTTTTGGGCAATATCTCTTTTTAGCGATTGCTCTAAGGGTTATAATAGTCAATCTTATCAGAGTTTACTATTTCGTGTAAAATATAAGGAACTGGCAATCATATAGTTCCACTTATAATATCCTATCCTTTGCACTTTTGCTGTCATATATTTTACATCTGCATAGCTTAGAAATTCTCAATGCCATTATAATATTTGCTTTAAGTATGTTGTCTTTAAAGAATATAAGAGGAAATATATATTGTCTTTCATATTTACCAAAGTATACTCTTTCTGGTACCCCTAATTCTTTCCTGTAGATCTAAAATTCACTCTGGTTTCATTTTCCTTTGGTCTAAAGAATTTCCTAAAACAAATGATCTCTTATTTTATCTGGCCATATCTTTACTTTGCCTTCATTATTGAAGAATATTTTGTGCATATAAGAATTCAAGGTGGATATCTTTTGTTTTCTCTTTCAGGGTTTTAAAGATACTATTCCAGTGCCTTCTGGTTCCCATAGTTTCTGATGAGAAGGGATGTTTTTCTCTGGATGCTTTCAAGATTTTCTATTTGCCTTTGTTTTTCAGCCATTTGACTCTGATGTGCTTAAGTTTTATGATGTAGTTTTTTTTTTTGGATATATCCTGATTGGGTTTGCTGAGTTTCTTAAACCTAAACGTTGATAATTTTTGCCAACTTTGGGAAATTTGGAGCCATTGTTTTAAAAAAAAATTTTTTTTATCCAAATTCTTTCTCTCTTCCTGTTCTGGAACTCTAATTACACATTTATTTAGCCCATTGATGCTGTCCTACAGATCACTGAGACTTTCTGTTATTTCAGACTGAATAATTTCTTTTGATCTATCTTCAAGTTCACTGATCCTTTCTTCTGGCATCTTCAATCTGCTGTAAGCCCATGCCATACATTCAGTACATTTTTTAAAATTTTAGATTTGTACTTTTCAGTTATAGTATTTTCATTTTGTTCTCTCTTTTATAATTTCTGCTTATCTATTAAGATTAAACATCTGCTCAATAATTATTACAATATTTTTTGTTTAGCCCTTGAACATATTTTTAAAAGCTGCTTGAAAGTCCTTTTTTGCTAGTTCCAACATTGGGGTCATCTTAGAGTCAGTTTCCATTGACTGCTTTTTGTCTTGACTATGGGTCACATTTTTCCTGTTTGGTTGTTTGTAGTAGCGTTTGAATGTTTCAAGGACTATTTATAATAGGGTTTTTTGGGGATTCTGTTAACTGTCTCTGGCAAGTGTTAATTTTAGTCCTTGTTACTCAGTTAATTTGGCTGGATTAATCTCCAAATTCTCTCTACTTTTGAGGCAGCATCTAAAATCTCTCCTTGGTTCTTTCTGGTGCCTTCTAGCTATTGCCATCCCACGGTTTCCTTGGAGTCTCCTCCATACCTGTACAATTGAGGCAATATATTCATAGTAATTTGAGTAGAGTTTATAGGCAGATTTGGTGTCTTCCATCTCTATAGCTTCCTCATTTCTAGGCTTTTTCCCCTTAAAAATATCCAGCCACTCAGGCAGTCCAAAACTCTGTCCTCTGACTTCTCAAGATAATAAAACTGTGGCTTTCTGTTTGCTTCTAGATGCCTATCACAGTGTGACCTAATGGGTGCCCTCAGGCAAAAAAAGTGAAAGCAAGGATCTCATCCACCCTTTTTCAAAGGATGACATTCCCTCTAGTTTCTGCCTGCTTTTGGTTACTCTCCAATGCTTTTAAATAGGATTTTCAAAAATATCTTGTCCAAAGTTTATAGTAGTTATATATTGGAGGGCTAGTGTAATATAAAGTACTCTGCCATTACTGGAACTAAAAATTATACTTTTTTTAAAATAGAAATTTTTAAAAAGAGTACAGCTTGAAGCTTTTGATGCTAGTTGCATAGTAGGCAACATTCTCTCTTCCTCAGTTTCCTGAAGGCCTAATCTTAATTAGGAAGTGACAGAATTCAATTTCTAGAGCCTTGCTATTGCATGTTAAGCTAGTGAGCATGGAGAGAAGGGTTGATTTTAAAGTCTGTTGGTGAGTTAAAAGTTGAAGCACAGTCAAAATTACCTACCAAAAACTCTAAATTACCCACTAAATATATAGGGTTTTTTGTATATCACTCTTTAGACTATTTTGTCATTTCCTTTAACCCTTTTTGGGTCAATGTTTCTTCAAGGGGCTTTATTTCTTCAGTTTATTCCTGAACGATATCAAAAAAGCATTACCTTCCCACTTAAATGAAGTATTTGTTTTTCAATGATCAATTATTTAAAAAATAGAAATTTTCCATTATTTTCATGAACATGCTTGACTATTTCAAATTTAACTGCGTCTAATGTCTGAATATATAATCACTGATTGTAATGGCAGAAAAAGCTACATTACTTTAATTTTTTCTCTCAAACATGCATCTACCCACTCACATACCTATGGACAGAGTTGAAGTCACACAACCGAAACACACATGATGCTATTCCATTGTATACACAAACTCCTACACGAATCAAGACAGATTCCCTTTTTGTTTCTACAGTGAGGGCCTTTTGGAGGTAAAGTGCCTGAATTTTAGTAAACTGCAAGAGACGTATTTCATCAAGACAAAGAAATTCTTACTGATTGGAGACAGCACAATCTGTGTGAAGCTCGGAGGAAAGCACATAACTTGCCAAAAAATGAACATAGTCAAGAGAGGTAAGAAGTTGGAGATGGGGCTATGGTTGCCATTTTTCAGATATCTGAACACACTGATTGTGTCTGGACTTTCTGTATGTTAAAAGGAGACAAATCATGAAAACGATTTGTAATAGAAAACAGAAAATTCTCTAATGCAAATAATTTTTAAAAGAAATGAAAGTTTTGAAGCTTATGCTATTAGTTCTTACTGTGAGAGAATTCGGAGGATTTTCAAATTCAACTGTGAAAGGCGATTGGCGTCTACAGTTTTCAGGAAGAGTTAATCTAGAGGAAGTGTCTAACTGGAGCTGGGTGTCCTGTCACCCACTCACATATGTGCTTCCCTTCCTCAGCTTACCTTCTCCTGAATTCCTTGTAGCCTTCTCCCCATATACTTACCACATTCTGAGTGTGTTTAACTATTATCAAGTTATTTTAAAAAGTAAATATACCTTCCGTATTAATAGAGTTCTCCAGAGGAACAAGAACCAATAGGAGATACATATATATAAGAGAAAGATATTTATTTTAAGGAATTGACTCATACAACTCTGGGGGCTGGCAAGTCTGAAATCTGTAGGGTAAGCCAGAAGCTAGAAATTCAGGTAGGAGTAGATATGGCAGTCTTGATCCAAGTTCCACCAGGCCATCTGGAAACTCAAGCAGGGTTTCTATGCTGCATTCTAGAGACGGCATTGCTTCTTCATAAGGGAATCTCAGTCTTCGCTTTTAGGCCTTCATCTGATTGGCTGAGGCCCACCACATTATGAAGGTTAATCTGTTTTACTCAAAGTCTTCTGATTTAAATGTTAGCCAATTCACCATTTGGTTACCAAGAAAGTAAATCAAAACAATCAGAAAGATTGGGAATATAGACACAAAAATTTTTCCCATTACTTACGGATTTATGACCCCAAGGTAAATAAAGTTGTTTTTCAAAACCTCAGAGATACCCTGGTATAGGAGAATGTCTAAGCCAATTATGATATATCAATGCAAAGGAATAATGACTACTTTAATAATAATATAACTATTACTCTACCTGTGGAGATTTACAAGTGAAACAGTATATATTGGGGCAAAACTGTTCAAAGTGGTTGAAGAGATGCATTCTTTTGCTGGTTTTAAATACTATGGCTCTGTTTCTCCCTATTCTCAATGACCCTCCCCCCCTTCACCCTACAAGAAGAAAATTAAAGGTAAGAAAGCAATATTCATTGGAGAAAACATAGAGAACTTGGAATCTAATCTCAGCTTTGTTTCACTAAGATGGTATAATAAAGAGTAAAAGCAGAAGTTCCATAGGTCAACAATTATCTTCTAAAAAAGCAAAGGTAGAAGAAAAGAGACCTTAGGTACAATCAGTGTAAGTGCTACCTATGTGCCATGGCAACAGCATGGTATCTCTGTCTGGGACACAAGCAAGCTGGGTTTTGGTCATTTGGAGACCATGTTGCTATGGATAGATGTTCAGTTTGTGAACTGCACAAGGGCACTAGATCTAAAGATTCACCATTTATAATGCAAATATATATATTCACTCTCTGAGAGGAGGCAGAGAGGGCAGAGATTCTCAGTCCTCTGACAGAGTCCTGGAGCATCGAGTAGAGTCCCTTGTTACAGAAACCCACACCAGCACACAGGGCCTGCATGCATTTTAGAGAATGAGCATGTGAACAGTCATGGCATACCCAGAGACTACAGGTGGCACCCTGCCCCTTCTGAGTCTCCAGATCTCACATGGCCAGTGCTCTTAGAGGCCCACATTCTGTACCACCCAGCAGACTGCAAACCCGACATGCCTCATCCAAGAGGCAAGAGGTAGAGTCAGGATGTGCACACTGCTGGTGGCTTGGGCCTCTGTGAAAGGGTGGTATGAGGCCCTTGGGGCTTTGGAAAGCACCCCTGGCCAAGCGAGATGAGAAGTGGTAGAGGCATGTCTCACAGAGCATCTTCTTCTGGTTCCTAATGTGACTTTTCACACACAGAACTGTCATTGAATTGAATTTAAACTGGGTCTTCCTGATTGAATCCCAGAGCCAGAGCTCGCCTGCAACCACCTGCCCCCTCACTCAGTTCCTCATCTTTAGGTGTGGGACCCCCCAGTAAGGCAGGAGGGGCAGCTTCCTGCCCTCCGACTTTTTTTGACAGGGTAAATCTATATAATAAATAGGTTATCTATTATATATATATATATGTATAATATATAGGTTGTATATTATATAGATTCAGGTTGTGCAAGGATAAATTAACTTTGTAAAATGTTGCTTGAAGCATGAGCACCTTTTTCTAATGTGTTCAAAGACACCATATGGGCTATAGGCAGACCTGTTTGGGAGTGCTTAGACAAGCCAGTGTGAGACAATGGAGTACAGAAACAAGAGCTAAATGGAGAAGAGCAAGTGTCAGAATCAGACAGAATTGAAGTCCTACTAAACCATCCTACAGGGGGCTGAACTCAAGTTAATAAGCCTCTCTGAGACTCATTCCCTCATCAGTATAGCGGGGATAAGTAACCGTTGATGGACGATGTGTAAGTAAAACACTTAGCACTTAGCAGGTGTATAATCAATGTCAGTCAGTTCTTCCCTTAATTGTCCCCTTATTAAGAGTCCTTGGGAGATGGAGATGGGGCAAGGGATTCAGGGTCAGATTTTGTGGAGAATACGGATCTTAATTGTTTCCTTGAATGAAGGGTAAGAACTGACTTGGCAGCTGTAATAGAACCCGTTGACAGCATTCTCTATTGGTCTGTTCCGCTACATCCACCCCTTTCCTCCTGCTTCCCTTTAGAGCATCTTCCCTTTTATAGTGCATCTAAGGGTAAAAAAGGATAAACTGCCCCTTTTACAGGACATCCAAAGGTAAAGAACTTCCTCTTTTTCAGTACCTCTGGGGCAATGGGGGAGAAACCTTGGCAGTCACCACTGTGAGCAAATGATTACAATAAGTGGGTCACACTCCACCGCACATGTTTATTTTACTGGGTTGGCAAGTCAGTCAGTCTCACAGCCCAGTCCAGATAGCTGAGAATCCAGTTCAGTCCACTGAGTGAAAGTTTGAAGAACACGCTCTCTCCCATTAACAATAGGTTTAGGTTAGATTTTGACCTATGTGATTCCCCATCTCTGTCTGAGATCAGCCATGCAAAAAGAGTGGCTGCCCCGTCCCTAGAGAACTTCCCAGGCTTTGGTGGAAGAGCATCTAAGAGGCCAAGAGGTCAATGGTGGGGAGGCAGATGACACACATGCTCTTCTAGGAATTCGATACCTTTCTCAGGCTTCGTTCTGCCTCATATACTACCTCTCCAACAATAATAATCTCCCTCCAACAGGGTTTTATATATGGTGCATGTGATCCTAACAGCAACTTTGAGAGGCAGGCAGGTAGAAGGAAGAGACCGGAGAGGAGCTTCCAGCTAATGCAGACGACACTACAGCAGGGAGCAGCCTGAGGTCATGCTGAAAGTTACAAGACACAGCCAGGATGCGGATCCCCAGCTTCAGTATAGCTGAGATGAGCTACAAGGCTCCCAGCTTGTAACCTGATTTTACTGGAATAATGAAGACTTAAAGTTTAAATATTCCTGCTTTGGGGCTAGTTAGTAACAAGTTCTCTAGGATTCGAAAGGCACAAAGAATGTGTTTGGTTGTAAAATTAGCACTAGCTGCTATAACAAATAAGCCCTAAAATATATGATATCTCAGACAACATAAGTTTATTTCTTGCTCACATAAGAACGAAAATGGGCGTTTCTAACCTGTGGCTGGTGCTCCTCCAAGCAATATTCGGGGCTCCTTCATCCTATGGGTCCACTGTCTTCAACATATGACTCCAAGTGGTGGAAGGGGAATAAGCACGGAGTCACATACGCGGGGTTTCTGTGTCAGGATGGAAGGTGGTGCACATCACTTCCACCCACATTACTCACAAGGCCACACCCAACTGCATGGGAGGCTGGGAACCAGGAAGAAGAAAAAATGGTTTTCTGAATTTGTTAACCAATTACTGACACAGAAAAGGAATGTGATCGTCAGAGTAGATGAACTTTAAAGATTATTAATTGTTTCCTTGACTGCCTTATAAACTGACCTCATTACTTTTTCCTTTCCAGTTAAACCTGAGGCCCCTTTTGATGTAAAAGTCATCTATCGTGAGGAAGCAAATGAGTTTGTGGTGACATTTAATACATCGCACTTGCAAAAGAAGTATGTGAAGGATTTATTGCATGAGGTGGTCTACCGCCTGGAAAAAAATGAAAATGATTGGATGGTATGCACATCAACTACACCTATACATTATGAAATTTATAAAGATATATAAATATAAGTAATAAGTAAATTATATATACATTTAAAAAGTATATAAAACTATAAAATAAAAATTTCTTAATGTTACATATTTTATTGTCCCAGAAGGACATTTACTCAGTGAGGGCCCCCAGCAATTTTGGGCTCAGAATGTACCTTTCCCTAAAAGAAGCTCCCAAAAGTGTAATAGTTTCAGGCCCCACAAAACCTGCATCTTCCCTGGGCTGGCCCATTTCTGTTCTAGCTCTGGGTTTTTTTTCTTTCTCTATTGTTTTGTCTTTATAATGTTTCTAAGTTAAGTTATTGGACTAACAATATAGATTGAGATTAAATCAATCCTCTTTATTTGGGGGCCTCAAAAAATGTCTTATTTAGCACAACTTTCACAGGCAAATCAGGTAAAAAACATCACCAAGTCATAGCCACAGTTTGGTTTATGGGAGTTGTGGGAGCAGAATGCAGTAAAAGAGGAGAGGGGGCGGGATGTTTTTCTTCTTCTTCCTCTTTAAGCCTGAGTTCTTAGTTCTTGAGGTAACAACTTGTGGGAGGGTTATTTAGACTTTTCATGATTCGCTGCTGTTGGAATGGTCTGGCTGTCTCTGCAACCTATTCTGGGAAGGAGGTGGGAGAAAAGTAGAATGTCCCAGGTTCTCAGCTTCTTCTGAACCCACTGGTTTAACTTTCATCCTTTTTGCGCCACATGGACAGAAAACAGATGATGGTTTTTCTTTCTTGAGGCAAACAAAAGTCCCTGCTTGTCCATAGTGTTCTTTTTTCTCAGGCCAGGATCAGCCTGGTTTCTTTCCAGTATGCTGCCATATGCTACTTACACAGGTGTAATGCCTGCTCCAAACGACCTTCTCCCTCCTTCTATCCTCACCCTCCCACACACACAAACACAGACTGGGCTACCTTGATTCTGCCCTCTTCCAGTCTTCATGTGAAAAGCAACTGTAGTGGAGAAAGGAAAAGTTTTGAATAAATGTTGCCAAGACAATTGGTTAACTATTTGGAAATAAAATAAGTTAAATGCCTAACTCTTTCTGTAGAACAAAAAAACAAAATGTGATTTAAAGAAATTATGTAAATTTGAAACTCTAAACAAGCTAGAAAAATATAAGTAAATGTTTATATTATTTTGAGTTGGAGAAGAACATTCTAAGCATAAGAGCTGTAAAAGAAAGCCAAATATTTATACACGTGACTACATAAATATAAAGGCTTATAAATGTCAGCACACACAATAATCAAAATTGTTAGTCAAATTAAAAATTAGGATTAACTTACCATACATACAACTGACAGGTGGTTAATATCCTTAACATATAAAGAGGACTTATAATTCAATAAGACAAGTATAACAATGGAAAAATTAGAGAGAAATTTGGGAATGTTTCACAAAATAAGAAATATATAAATTCAATAAATGTATGAAAACTAACTAAAAATCAAATAAATATAAATGAAAATGATAACAAAACAATACTTTTGCCTATCAAATTGATAAAGCACTTGTTTTCTTAAGAATACACAGTACTGGAGAGACTTGTCTCTATATCGCTATTCACAACGTAGAATGGTATCTTTCTGGAGGGAAATGACGTTTGCTCACTAACCTTATTATTCTCTTTCATCTTCCCTTGGGATATTAAGGGGAAGAGAAAGAAAATGAAGAGATTGAAGTGTGGAAAGGAAGGAGAGAGCCTGAGAGTGATTTATATCCTCCCAAAGTGGGAAAGCCTAACTCACCTGAATAAGGACCCATTGTACCACTGCCCTCCTTGACCATTTGAGCATCATTTATGAGCTCAGCAACTCTGCTCCAAATTCTGCTGCTGACCCCTCCACATGTCAGAGCTCCTTCTTGTAACAAATATGAGTGGGCTTTGAGAGAAGGCACACATGATTAAAGATGCTCAATTTGAAATGACTTGGGAGCTCTGGGCACCACCTCTTTTTCCATCCTAAATATGTATTGGCACTTTTTGCTCTTTAGCATGTGAATATATCCAGTACAAAGCTGACACTCCTACAGAGAAAGCTACAACCTAATGCAATGTATGAGATTAAAGTGCGATCCATCCCTAATACCAACTACTTTGAAGGCTTTTGGAGTGAATGGAGTCCAAGTTCCCACTTCAGAACTCCAGAGAACAACAGCGGTGAGAAGTGACTGTAGAGTCTTTCCTGCCCCATGGTGATTTACATGTTAAAGTGTGTGAATGATGAGGTGCGGTGCATCCAGGGTGGTGTGGCTATAGACACGATGTGGTCTATACAGAAACTCATATATATACCTGAAATTATGTAATGTTATAAACCAATGTGATCTCGATAAAATAAGTTAAAAAAAAAAGTGTGAGTGAGAGTGAGAGCTACAGAAATGACTCCCCTGAGGGCAATCTTATACTTTCTTTGGAGAATGACCTGCTATCTTTGCCCCTTTTGTGAAGAAGAAGGAAGTGCTGGGAGTAGTCCTCAGTCACTGATCAACGATGTAAGCTGTCTGGACTCTACCGCCCTGGGTGCTCTTGGGAGCTGCTGATAATTCTGAGCAAAATCCCCACCCACTACCTCCAGTTTCCCAGTTTACACTGCGATCCCAATGACTGGTCTCTCTAAGACCCCTCTAGAGAAGAACTTTGTTGATGGCAGATGGACAGACAGATGTGGCTCTCCCATGCCTCCTTTTCTGGAATAATAAAGACATTCTGGGGGTCTAGGAAATAAGAATGGCAGGAAGAGCCAAAGAACATGGCTCAGGCAGGCCCCTGGGGATGCTTAGCATCCCACATATACCTTCCCTTTGAGGGAGGAGGGGAAATGTTCTGCTGTATTAGCCTCCCATCCCCACCCTAGAAGTTGCCGAGCCTGCGGGGTAGAGCATTTATCTCATAACCCCCTGCTCAACTTCTTTCTCTGAGAAGGAGAATGTTGGTATCTTTAATGCTAGGTCACTTTTACATTTCAAATGACAGAAGTTCTGGACCTAGTCACCTAAGTCAGTGCCACTTACTGAAGCCAAACCCCCCCCCACACACACACACAAATCTAGTACATCATCCTGTTCACTGAAGAACAACTTTCAAGAAATAATAAATGGGCTCAAGTTACTAAATGCACTCAAAGCACAAAAGTCACCCTCACTGTGTGCTTAATGATTGCTGACCAAGATCTATTCTTGCATTCCAGGGAAGATGGATCCTGTTTTACTAATTATCAGCATTGTGAGTTTCTTCTCTGTGGCTCTGATGGTCATTTTGGCTTGTGTGTTATGGAAAAAAAGGTGAATTTCTTTAACTATCAGATAGTGGTTATGTGGGATTCCAGCCAGGCAGAGCTCTAGCCCTAGTCATTGATGAGAAAACTACAAAGAGGAATAAGATATTTCAGGAATTATACTTCCTAACATCCCTCCTCAACCTCAGGCACTGGTGAATTTCCATAGTTAATTTCCTAAGAGGTAAAAATATGTGAACTGGACATAAGGCAACCCCTCCTCCCAAAACTCTTCTCCAGTCTCCTGAGGGAGCAGGAGCCATGCCTCCAGAATGCAGCTGGAGGTACCCTTGGAAAATGCAGAATGTGTGAAGTCTTGACTTTCAGCATTCAAATTCATAGGATTTTTCATTCTACCCCATCATGGGGCCATGTTCATCACAAAATGATGTTTTAGACACATACCAGTCAAATTATTAATGTTTTGGGAAGATGCCATCAGCAAAGGGCCACACACCCCTAGGATACTCCAGTTTGCAAAGCACCACCTTAAAGCAATTTCCCTGGGTAACTTAGCTACACCATTGCCAAGCCTCGTTGTTCCTTTTATCCAAGGCTCTTTCCCAGAGGTGTCCCATTATGTCTTACTCACAGAGTAGCTCACTGACAACCATGTCGTGCAGAACCCCTCCACAGATTGATAGGGCAGTGAGGCCCAGAGAAAGCAAGTCACTTGTCCAAGGTCATTCACCCAGTTGTGGCAGAGCCAAGTCTAGAACTCTGCCCTTCCAATTCCTGGCTCAGAATCAGTGGAAAGCTCTGTTGTGCCTGCTCCTCTGCTATTTACTTCATCTATCAACGCCCTCTTATTTCAGAATTAAGCCTATTGTATGGCCTAGTCTCCCTGACCATAAGAAGACTCTGGAACAACTGTGCAAGAAACCAAAAAAGGTGAGTGCTTCTGCTGCTTCTATCACTATGTTGGAGGCATCCTGGTAGCCAAGAATGGTATTGCAGGATGAAGAATGGTTGCACCACAGGTTTTGGTCTTTTGTGCATCCCATAACAAGGGTTCCTCATAAGATCCCAGCTGAAGCTCCCCAAAGATAGGAAAATAAAATGAGATGCAAGTCCCAGAATTACCCAGGCTTCCCCAGCACTGGAACGCACAGTCAGTGGTTACATTAGACTCTGATGTGTCACAGCCTTCCAGAGGCAAAGCATCAACTAGAACATGTGGGTAATTCCCTGACATTCCCTGATAAAACCCTGTCAGAAAGTTCTTTCGATCTTTTCTTGAACAGAAAATTTGGTGGTGTGTCTCTCTTGTTCAGTCTTAATGACTCCCTTCTCTTTTGGTGCAGAATTTGAATGTGAGTTTCAATCCTGAAAGTTTCCTGGACTGTCAGATTCATAAGGTGGATGGCATTCAAGCTAGAGATGAAGCAGAAGCCTTCCTGCAAGATACATTTCCTCCACAACTAGATGATTCTGAGAAGCAGAGGCTTGGAGGGGGTGTGCAGGGCCTCAACTGGCCATCCCAGCATGCAGTCATTACCCCAAAAACTTTCGGAGGAGAGTCACCCCTCAGATGTCTGTCTGGGAGTGTCACTGTATGTGATGTCCCTGTAATCCCCTCCTCCAGGCCCCCAGACTGCAGAGAAGGAGGCAAGAATGGACCTCATGTGTACCAGGGCCTGCTGCTTGGTGCTGGAACTACAAACAGCACCCTGCCCCCTTTGTTTCCTTTCCAATCAGGAATCCTGACATTGAACCCTGCGGTTCAGGGACAGCCTCTCTTCACTTCCCTGGGATCCAGTCAAGAAGAAGCATATGTCACCATGTCCAGCTTCTACCAAAACCAGTGAATTGTGAGAAACCCAGGACTAAAACTATCGTGTCCAAAAAAGGTGACTGAGCTCCTACCCTGCCTTGCAGCACAAAGAAGACAAAACTGATGCATCCCCTCTATGTAATCTACAGGACAGGATGCTGAAACATTGCTTTGACCACTCCCTCTCTGTTTCAGTGGAGTTTGGCATGAAACAGGACTATTCTGCTTCAGACAACCCAAATGATTGAATTATTTTGGAAAGAAAAAAGAGGAGGAAAGAGTAAAAGAAAGGATGGAGGAAAGGATGGAGGGGTGGAGAAGGCAGAAAGGGAGAAAGAGATGAAGAAGGAAGGGAGGACAAGAATGATAGCTGCCATTCTTAGGACTTACTCTATATTCAGTGTTGTGCTAAGTGCTCTGCACTTTTTGTTTTGCTGCATGCTCACAATAATCCTGGGAGGTGGGTGTAATTATATTATTATACTCTTTGTCATCAGTGATGAAACTGAGGCTTAAAGTAACTTGTCTGTGTTTCCAACTCAGTGAGGAGTGGTACCCAGATTTGGTGCCCAGGAGTCAAACTGCAGTGTCCCCCAGCCACCCTTCTTCCACTTATCTAAGGACTGATCCATTCTTGAGCACCATACCTCACTCATAACAAGGTGACTGCATAATTTACTATCCAAACTGGGTCAGTTTTGAAAGTGAAAGAGGAAGTTATAAATAATGACTCCAGGACAAGTGTAAACCAGGAGTGTCCCAGACAAATGGGGACATATGGTCACCAATACTAAGAAAGCTATGAGGAAGAAAGTTGGGGACAAACTATCTCCTTAAGTGTGAGTCACCGTGGCCAGCCACATCTGCAAAAAGCAAAGAAAGCAAGAAAAAGCCATGAAGCCCTTTTTATTCATCTTTCCGAAAACGTACTCGAGGGGGAATAAACTAGAAGCCTAGAATTTCTGTTGTTAGTTATCAAGAGCACGATCCTCTTCTACTCCCATCCGGCTGCATCCATCCATGATAGAAGCCCCTGTAGCCAACCCTGACCACCGGTGTATTGGAGCCATGAGTTAAGAGAACAACCTTCTATGCATGTAGAGGCTGCCCCAACCCATGTTCATCCACAACTGTCCAGAGTTCCACAGCCATGGATGTGCCCACAGACTGCAGGGAGAAGGAGTCATAGCACATACAGTGAGTGAACAGACTGTGGCCATGTTCTTGAAGATACAGAGAAGAGACATGTTATGTACATTTGACACGAGTCCTCTTGCATTTCTTGGTCTAGATGAATTGCTAATGGCTATCACGATCTGCATCCAGGCAGCTGAGCTCAGGGGAAGGCAGCAGACCCCTCCCCCACAGGCCCCCAGACCCGGTGTACCCAGAATCAGGCAGGGCAGAGGCAGGACACAAAGGTAATGAAGGACATAGGTTCAGGGATTTGTTTTCAGGCTGTTGTTGTTGTTTACATTTTGCATTTTTAAATTTGCTCTCTTTTTAATTTGTTTAGAGGGAAAGCTATGTGTTTTTAATTTTTTAATTTTCTTGTTTGTTTTTGTTTGTGATATCTGTGGAGGGAGTTTTAAGTAGTGAGCTAATGGACCTTATCTGTTGGCTTAGAGGCCTAATAATAATCAGACCATTTTATTCCTTGTTTGGGTGTTATACTTTCCAAGTCCTTTCCTCTGAATCAGTGGTAATGAATATATTTACATAATCCCTTAGATTTGCTTAGTGCTTTTGTGATTTTCAAAGCACTTCCATGAGCATTATCCCTTGCATTCCCTTGACAAGTATTTATGGAAAGTCTTCTGTGTGCCAACCATAGTGTTAGGCATGGGGCATCTAAAACAAATAAGCCTGGGACCCTGCCCTCACAAAACGAAAAAATCTAACCAAAGAGGCAGGTTTGTAAACAAATGATTATAATAACACAAAATGCTATAATGGAGTGCCCTGTTGAAAGGGCCCTGTTGAAGACAGCCAGAGAAAAATGCCACAAAAGTGATATCCAGCTGCATGGAGGAAAAGCAGAGGCTGCCTGGTGTGTAAGTAGAAGGAGACTGTCCCACCCAGGTGGACATGTGTTCTTGATCTTTTGTTGAAGTGGGAGCCAAGCCTCGAAGAGGAGTTCATCACAGGAAACCTCATGCCCGTCCTTGCTCTCCTGTATCTCTTTCACAGAGGTCCTATGATGTATTTATCATTATCTTTGGCTGATGGGGAAACGGGACACAGAGGGGATGGGTCAGTTACTCAACCATACATGTTAAGTCAGGACTGGAAGCCATAAGTTTGTATCTCTGATACAAGGAGACAACCTCATGAAGAAATGAGGAGATAAGTCTAGAGGAAAATCAGGGTCCCTCCAGCTCTGAAATCCTCTGTTTACATGTTGTTTGGCACAGGTTGTCATTTGGATTTACTGTGTGAATGTCTGTTACTGGAGGCATTTAAAATTCATGTATGATACTCTTATAATCATAACTGCTGCTAATGCTTGATTATATACTCAGGGACAATGTATAACGTAAGATTACAAATTTGTTCTCACCAACTCCCTTTTGGATTTCATTAAGAAAGAAAAACTCCTGGTCAGAGATAATGTATAAATCAGAGATGTAAATGGCTAGTTGTCTATAGCATTAAATGAAGGGAAAACTGATAATTAGGCAGTTAATTTGGTCAATTAAACAACCATGTCTGCATCTAGGGGAGCCTGGCTTATTTGATTGATTTCCTACTAGTCTTTGACTCTCCCTTCATTCTGGTTTCCATGGGAATTTGCTTTAGAAAAGCCAAGTATGGGCTGTTTCACGTGTTCAGACTTGTGTTTTCATAGCATTCATGGCGGGGCTGCAAGGCTTGGAAGTGACCAGGAAGACAGTGAGAACGCGTGGTTGGACAACTGAAATGATGCAGATCAGATGGCGTTTCTCCCAGCTCAGTGGATTTTCTTTGGGGTTATTCTTAAAAATATCCATCACTACACTGGAAGTCCCTGTTCTGACTATGTACTGTCCACCTGCATTACAAACATTCTGCAGAGCTGCTAAGTATATACATATCCGATGTGTGTTACAATCTTGTATTTAATTAAATGCTATGAAACTGACTGTACTTGTCCTCTGTGAGAAATACGGATGGAAGGATACCCTGAATGGGCCACAGTTCTCGTCAGCCACTGGAAACATTCTGGGGTCATTTGCTGTCTTTTTATGGGCTTGGATTTTCAGAGAAAACTTTTTTTTCATCAGTTAAGTAAATAATTTGCAAATTAATGAATTAGCAGCAATTTGTTGAGGATCTGCTTTGCATTACTTTGCATTGTGCTGGGCACTGGCGTTACAGAGGTGAGACGGGCCGTTCGCAGCTCTCAATCACATGGGAACAAAGACACGGAGGAACAGTTACATGTCGTACTGTTGCTTTAAGCCCAAATGTCAGTCAAAATTCATAGCTTTAAGCAATAGAAGCCAATTGGGGCTAATTTGAGCATAAAAGGATTTTATTCAACGTTCTTAAAGGGCTCACAGAGTAATATCTGGGAGGGTCCAAGAACCGAACATGGAGACCACAGAGCTTATCTCCACCACTTGTACCTCCAGAAACTGAAAATAGCTACCTCCACTGCCACCACCTGCCCCAGAGCAGGCTTGGCAGCAGCGTCCAACAGCTTCACATCACCAGCTGCTTGTTAAAGGCAGAGCTGGAGCCTGTGGTTGATAGCAACTACCCCTCGCCCATATGCCTAGGCCCTGGCAATGGGAAGCAGAGAAGAGAATAGCTGTTGTTTTCATGTTTACAGTGAAAGGCAGGCTCTGGCTCATAGAGCAGGGCGTTCCCCAAATGTAGGAAGGAGATTCTGCTGCTGGTTGAGAAGAAAAGAACAACAAAGCTGCCTTAGGGAAGAAGCACCAAGAAGGGGTAATGTGAAGGAAGTCACACTACTGTGGTAGTGCAGACTAAGTAGGAGTGGGCCAGATGAAGGAGTATGGATCAAAGAGGAGGCTTTCCTGGCAGAGGAAGCAGCATGTTCTAAGTCGTGGACAGAGTATGGACCATTTGGGGAGTTACAAATACAGTAGGTGATGTCTCTATCTGTGTCACTTGGGGACAGTAGGGTGTTGGTGGTACTTCCTAAAGTCAGACACAAGGCTCTTTCATAAAAAATATTATGTATCTACCTTGAACATTTTCTTGTAATTTAAAACATATGACTGCGTGTCCATTCACCACTCTTGTTACAAGGCCAAGGCTGTTCCTTTGGGTGTGGGGTCATTGATTCTAGTTCCACATTGTCTTACTCAGGTAACACGCACCAGTAACACTTCATCTACACCTAGTTTTGCTTTCTTTTAAGTGGAAAAGGACTTTCAAATAAGTCTAAATGTACATATCTAGCTTTTTAAAAATATCCCTCCACCCCAATCTTTTCCCATTACTTTTCCCGTGCTATTTGCTGGCAATATTCTTTCAACATGCCTTTATCAAGTCTCTTCAAACTATTCAAGGTAGTTCTCATGGATCAACAGCAGCCTTGCTTTGCATACTCATATTTTGTCAGCTTGAGTAATATAATTACAATAACAAGTCTGACCAGCCCAAATAAGTTTGGGAACACACACGACTGACTTGGGTGAGTTTATGTCTCAATGTTGGATACAAGGTGCACTAGAGGACAGCCTGCTGGCAGCCAAGTCTCAGTGTGAGTGTGAATGTATCTCACAGAGAGCATGGGAAGTGCTGGTTCAGTGGGCAGGTAGTTCAGTGGACTCTGTCTACGGACATCTAGTTAGCTTAGCATTCCTAGTCCAGAGAGTCTGCAAGCAGGGGTTAAGATG
This sequence comes from Equus asinus, assembly GCF_041296235.1. NCBI lineage: Eukaryota > Metazoa > Chordata > Mammalia > Perissodactyla > Equidae > Equus > Equus asinus. Next base: position 80,495,357 of record NC_091799.1, on the reverse strand, counting down.
ACACTTGGCATAATTTGTGGGGACCAGTGGTTAAGCATTTGACATGACAGTCTAAGAAGTTTTGATTTAGTCTACAAGGGATAGGAGTACTTGGGCGGATTTTAATCAGGGATATGGCATGACAAATTTCATGTGTATATCAGAGTTTATAGAGGAATCCTATGCCACCTTACACTTACCCCTTTTTATCACCACACTGATTTGTGGTTAGCTAATTTGTGTGACTGCCCTAGGGGCCTCTAAGCACTCTGGCAGAGAGGATTATGACTTACCGGGCCTTATGTCTGTCGTTAAACACATAACCTAAAATCTAGAAGGCACTCAATCATAAAAGTGTAATGAATGAATCAATGTATTAGTGAATGCTATTGTGTTAGCCAATGTGCTTCCTCATTGCCATTCAGGACAGAAGAATGCAGCCTGGGGTGCTCAGACAGAGGCAGGCGCTGCGTCTCTGGGAGAACAGCACACCTGGGCAGCCATGTGTGAGGAGTCGGTTGCCTTCCCCATGCACAGTTCCTCCCCAGCTGCACTCTTACCCACTGTAACCACAGAAGCGGGGAAACATTAGGGTCCAGTGGGGCGGGGAGAGGCTTTTCCACAGCCTCCTTTCTCTGATGAAGATCTGCATTTCGTTTTGTTTGTTCATTGATTTTGTTTATTTTAGATCCTCATTGAAGTCTAACTTAACTTCTGAATTGTAATGGCTTGTGGCATTTGTGTGGGATTTGTGCGTGGCTTGCAGTAAGGCAGCTGTTCAGATAAAGCAAGTGTGATGCATCAAATCGGGTGGGTTTGAGGAATACGTTAACACTCCTCAAGACACTGGTAAAAACCAAATGTGAAGCAAACAACAGGCAAAGCCCCAGACGTTCGAAAAATAAAGTTTCAATGCTCAGCACTGCAGAAATGCTTGAGTTAAACCAGTGCACCCCTCAACCGTAAATTATGAGGGCTGATTCCTTTCTACTCTGGGTAAAGATTTCTCATTAAGGAGGAGATAACTTGCAAAGGCTGAGGAAAACTCTTACTTTTTTATGACAAATGAGTTGCTGTAAAGTCTAAACTGCACTAGTCATTGGACAAAAATGCAAAATAATCAGAAAATATTTTAATTTTAAGCTAAAGACACTGTTACAGTAGATATATATATATATATATATATATATATGTATGTCAGTGGATATTAAAATATTACTTGTATAGCCTAAGGAATAATTAGTTTAGTTAGATATAAGTTCACTAAAGGCGATAGTGTGAAACTGATGAATATGCTGTAAAATCCCTTTTTTACATATTAATAAACTTCCATGAATTTACGTGTGAAGTTGTCAATTCACATGTGAATGATTCTTAATAAAAACCTTTAGTAAAATAAGAATAGAACATAAGTCAGGGTCATGCTCAGTAGTGAAATATTAAAAGTACTCCATTAAATTTAGAGATAAAACAAAGTAAATTCCACTGTCATCATGTTTAAAATTGTTCTAGAAATACTAGGAAATGTAATTAGACAAGGAGATAAAGTAGAAAGCATAAACATTAAACAGGAGGAAAGCAAACGATCGTTATTGGAGGATGAAATGCTGGCGTATCTGGAAAACACAAGGGGATCAAGTTAAAAAAGTACACTAAAAGATACAAAGATTTCATTAATATTTTTTATTATAATATTTTCATATGTTGAGTTATTTCTTTAAATCTTTTTTGAATGTTTATTACTAAACTAATACAGGCTTGTTCTCAAAAATTTAAGAAACACAGACTTGTATAATGTAACAATTGAAAGACCTCACTCTCCAATCCCACTCCTCAGAAATTAATCATATTTAGTAACTGATGTGGTTGAGCCAGCCCCAATGACCTAGTGGTTAATGTTTAGCATTCACCTCTTCAGTGGCCCCGGTTCACTTGCTGGTTGCAGAACCACACCACCTGTCTGTCAGTTGCCATGCTGTGGTGGCAGCTCACGTAGAAGAACTAGAATTACTTACAGTTAGGATATACCAGCAGGTACTGAGGCTTTAGGGAATGAAAAATAAAAACAAAAGCAAAAAACAAAAAAGCTACCTGAGTACAATCTCTTGTCTCAGGCTATGCTATAAAAAAAAAAAAATTAATGTGAGGCCTTCTGTATCATATACGTGTATACATATGCTATTATTTTAAGTATCATGGAAAAATACATGTTCAAGAAGAGTGTGAACAATTCTGGAGGAGAAAAGAATTGAGGAGAGATTAACCATATGAATGATTTTAACATTTATTCATTTTTTAAAGGCAATAAAAATTAGTTTCATTATACATTTAGACATGACAAAATGATAGTAATTATCAGAGCAAAAAACTGCAAAATTACTTGCCTAGAAATTACAGATATCTCTGGTTTGTTTTCCTGTTTTTCTGAGAGAACAATCAATGGACTATGTGTCCTATGTGTCTAGATCCATGTACTTACAAAAACTTCATTCATTTCTAATAAGTGGAGAAAAGGTGGATTATTTAATAAAGGAGATTGGAACAATACGATACTATTTGAAGATAAAGAGGGAAGTACTAACCCACTTCTTATTCCAAAATAAATCCCACACAGGTCAAAGGTATAAACAATTTTAGAAATGATGATAAATATGCTCGAAGACATGGGTGAATCATTTTATACTTTTTTGGATGTGGAAAGCATTTCTAAAAAAAGACATAAAACCAAGAAGCCATGAAAGAAAAAGATGGATACACTTGAGTGTGAAAAAATTATAATACTGGTAATTTCTTTATTGTGTAAAAAAAACCACAACAAAAAGAAAAGATAAAAATAAATTGGAAAAATATAGTAACAATATGACAAAGTGCTAATATCCTTAACATCCAAAAGTCTTACAAGTCAATAAGCGAAAAATGGGTAATTGAAGAGGAAAATGGACAAAGCACATTAACAGAGGCTTCACAGAAGAAGTGAAATTCACTTTAAAAATTTGAAAATATGTTCAGTCTTATTCCAAATCAAAAAATGCAAATAAAGTAATGAGATAAATTTTTTGCCTATTAAATTGTGAAAATTAAAAAGATTGCTAAACTTCAGGGCTGGGAAGGGTATGAGAAAATATGCTTTCTCATATACTATTGGTAGGAGTATAAATGAGTACAAATTTTTACGAGGGCAATTTGGAAATACACAGCAAAAGTGTGAAAGTGTATACTCAGAAATTTCACATTTAAGAATTTTCTACAGAAACAATCACAGAAGGGCTCAAAAATATACGTACAAAAAATATGCAGCACTGCTTGTAATAGAGAAAAAAGGTAAATATTCTAAATAAAATATGGTATATCCATATCATGGAATATTAACAAAGCCACTAAAAGAAATATAATAGAGCTTTATATACTGATAAAGAAAAATGTCTATGCAATTTGTCAAAAGCTTCTAGAAAGAGGAAAGAGAGGTCTCCCTTCTGGTATCATTCCCACAAGAAGAAAATATCAGATTGGACATTGTATCTATTAGCTATTGCTACATTGATGCTCAGTAACAAACCATGCCCAAACTCAGTGATTTTAAACATTATTTATTCCCACAAATTGTCCATTGTGTGGGAGTTGAATGATTTACGTTGGGTTCTGTTGGGTGGCTCTACTGATATCAGCTGGGATGACTCAGGCATCTGCAATGGAATGGAAATCCACTGATTTAAGCTGGGTTCAGCTGGGAATACCACCACTCCAAGAGTTTCCTATCATCTTCCTGAGACCAACAGGCTACCCAGGCTTATTCTTTTTGTACTAGAGGCACAAGAGGGTAAGCAGAAACACAAAGACTTCCCGAGATTTAAGTTTAGTGGCACACCCATCACTTCCACCTCATCCTATTGGTCATATGGCCAAATGCAGAATCAAGGAGTGAAGAAATATACTCCCTCTTGTGTGGGAACTCCAAATCATAAGGTAAAGCATATGGATAGGGAAAGGGGTGAGGAGTTGGGCCGTTAATGCAACCTACTTCAGTCAGATATGAGGACAGACATAAGGCTACATTTACACAAATGTTGTCCCTATCTGGAGAAGTCTTCCTGTTCCATCCATGCTGCAGCAGGCCCACAGCCACCTTCTCTCCATTACTTAATGAAATGATTTTTGTCTATACCTGTACTGAGAACCTTTGGGGAAGGAAAAATGGTTAGGCCAAGGATTTCAGTATCCATAGATCCTTTAATTTAATAGCAAAAATGTAATTATTTCCCATATAAATTAAGGGGGTTGCAATGCTCTCCTAAGCATGAAATTTAATTTTTCATTTCAGTGTGATTGATCCCACTAAGGTCATATGGTCATCCCTGGACCAATAACAGTCACCAGGAGAATGCTATGCATTGATTGGTTTGGAAATGGCTCAGTCTTTCTGGACCTGGGCATGAGATGGGTACCTGGCCAAAATATGGGTGACAAGGGAGGAAAGAAATAAAGGATATTAGAAAAGCAAACAAAAGTGTCTACTATAAAAGGATCTCTTATATATGTATTGCTGTTCTAGGGTCACAATCTGATTTCTTCCTGTGATATGGGTGGTACAATAATGAACACGATTCCCGATCCTCTCCTCCCATCTTTTAAATAATTGTTGAATTCCACTATAGTTTCTTGAGCACCTCGTGTGCAAATTGCAAGGATACATGCTATGAAACAAGATGATATGACATGTCCCTATAGTTTGCATCTCTGCTCTTGCGCCCTATCTGCTGAACCGTCCTGGTGAAAATCTCATAATGCTGCCAAATGGTGTCCACGTAAATTTGTGCTTTCCTTTATTTGCGCTTGCCAGCATTCTCTCCCAATGCCCTCCTTGGTTACTGCCAAACCTCCACCTCTCACTTCAAGTCTTCCATTTAATCTCAGCCCTTCTCATTCCCAGCAGATGATTTTGGCTTTACTTTGAGAAAACTGGTCCATAACTCATGTCTTCTCTCTATTTTCTATCTCCATCTACAAACTCCAAAACCCCTATAAATCCCTACCAGCTCTTCCCTTGGGCAAAGGATGAGCTGTCCCTCTGTCAGTAGAAGATCAAATCAACCATCAATGTCCTGTACTCCATCCCTCCGCCCACTCCAGAACCTTGCCCCTTTAGTCATCTCATCTCTCCTATACCTTTGCCTTTTTCATTACTTTCATTGACTCCTCACCTTCAAGATTTTCCTATCCATCCAGACCTACACCCAGAACTTTAGAATCATGTCTGCCAGACTGGACTGTGTATAAGTAAATAAATCACATTTATTTTGTTCAAGGTTAAATCACCAGAACCTAGAACAATACTCACTGGGCGCACCTAATGTTTGCTCAGTAAATACTTGTTGGTTGAATGACTGAGTATTCCACTGCTTGTTGGATTTCTCACTTAGATATCCATTGACCTCTCAAAAGTGAGCTCTTCATCTACCCCATTGGTAGCTTCTCAAAGTCATCATTTCCCAAGTATGGTAGAGAAGCTGCCAAGATTCAGTAGATTTAAGAGACCCCTGAAAGAGGAAGAGTAAATATCTTAGGGATAAACTGTGTCAACTGAAGTTACACCCTTCTTCCTCCCCTGCATGCCAGATGTAAGAACCATAGAACAGCCTTAGGTGGGAGTCCCAAGGAAGACTTAAGCTACATTTTCTGCCAGCCAGCTTGAATGGGGGAACGCTCCAAGTCTGAACGTCTATTAGAGAAGATAAAATAATATTTCTTATACATCTGACTAGGAAACTGTGATATAAAAATGCATACATACTCAACAAAAGGGGCTTAGAAGAAGGAAAGAGCAAGCCAATCTTGCTGGAAGATTGAGGAAAGTTTTGTAAAGGAATTAACTTTTGGATTAGGCCTCGAAATGTGAGCCAGTTTAACAAATAATGACTTGGTTTGTTATTCTGCTTCAACCTCAGCTGTATATACTGCAGTTCAGTTCTGGCACTAACCAGCCAGAGTGAGGGCACAAGTTAAAGGGCACAGTCCCCAACAGAAGCGCTCTTACTTGAGATGTTTACTTCTTACTTCAGGGGTCTCCAGGCCACTTGCACTTCTGTATTAGTCAGGGTTCTCCAGAAAAACAGAACCAACAGGGTGTGTTCCTGTGTGTGTGTGTGTGTGTGTGGAGAGAGAGAGAGGTTATTTTAAGAAATTGGTTCACATGATTGTGAGGCCCGGCAAGTCTGAAATCTGTGGAGCAAGCTGGCAGGCTGGCATCATGTAGAAGTTGATGTTACAGTTTTGTTTTTTCTTTTTAAGGTTGGCCCTTAGCTAACATCTGTGGCCAATCCTTTTTTTTTTCTTCTTATTCTCCCCAAAGCCCCTCAGTACATAGTTGTATTTTCTAGCTGAAGGTGCTTCTAGTTCTGCTATGTGGGATACCGCCTCAGCATGGCCTAATAAGTGGTGCTAGGTCCATGCCCAGGATCCAAACCAGTGAAACCCTGGGCCGCAGGATCAGAGCGAGCTAACTTAACCACTTGGCCACAGGGCCGGCCCTGATGTTACAGTCTTGAGTGTGAATTCTGCAGGGCAGGCCAGGCAGGCTAGAAACTCAAGCAGGATTTCTATATTACAATCTTAAATTTATAGCCACGTGGTTAGAGATGCTGCTTCCTTGACCCCCTCAGTTTCAGTGATTTGCTAGAATGACTCACAGAACTCAGGAAGGCACTCTACTTACAATTAGAGTTTTATTATGAAGGATAAAAATCAGGAGGACCAGCCAGATAAAGAGACACATAGGGTGAAGTCTGGGAGGAAATGCAGAGTGCTCTCTTCTCTTCTAGAATCGAGGCGTGTCACCCCTCAACACACACACATCAATGTGTTCACCAACTAGGATGTGCCACTGAGGTTCAGTGTTCAGAGATTTTAGCAGGGTTCACTGTGTGGGCACGCTTGATTAAATCATTGCCCACATAACTGAACTCAATCTCCAGTGCCCCTCCCTTCTTCCAAGGTGGGGCTGGCCTGAAGTTCCAACTCTCACGTCAGGTGGTTAGTCTTTCTGATGATGGGCCCCCATCCTGAAACTGTCTAGGTGCTCACCCTGAGTCACCTCATTAGCATAACAAGGGCAATTTTATCATTCAGGAAATTCCACTAGTTTTAGAAGCTCTGTGCCAGGAACCCAGGACAAAAACCACACAAATTCTTTATTATACCACACTTGCATGATGGAAGCATAGAAAATGTGGAGGATGTGATGGGAGAGATGACTGGAAACATGCAGATCAGGGCAAAGTGTGGGATGCCTTAAACGCCGGGCCAAGGTCTCTGCACTCTTAAATTGGGGTTGGGGAGCTACTGAATGTCTTTTAGAAATGAAGTGAGGTGAATGAACTTTAAGCTTAGGAAAAATCATTATGGTATTAGTGTGAAAGATGGATGGAGAGGCATAAGACTGCAGGCAGGGAAACTAGCTGAAGACGATTTCTACATTTGAGGTAAAAGGGACTGAACCTGTACAGTTGGAAAGAAGAGAAGGACACTCAAAATATAATCAGCAGACTGTAGAAAGTGATGTCAAACACTTCCACAGAGCCTATTTAGTGCCAGGTAAAGTTCTAAGTGTTTTCCATATATTAACTCATTTAATGCTCACCCTATAATATAGTCACTATTTTCTCCACTTAACAGGTGAGGAAACAAGTTTGAGAGGTCAAGTAATTTGCCCAAGATCATACAGCTAGTGAGCCACATAGAGTCAGATTTTAAGCCAGGCAGGCTGGCTCCAGCAGATCCACCCTAAACCATTGTTACTCCACCTCTTGGAAAGAGGAAAGAGAGATCCTTGGGTTCCTGGCCCAGGCTGTTGGAGATCTAGTGAGGTCTAGGGCTGAGATATTCAGGCCTAGAAGCACACTTGGTGTAAGTCAAAGATGGGGTGGGGTTAATGGAGGGCAGGGAAAGGTAACGTGAATTTTATTCTGGAAGTGCTTTCTCTTTTTTTGTTGAGGAAGATTAGCCCTGAGCTAACATCTGCTGCCAGTCCTCCTCTTTTTGCTGAGGAAGACTGGCCCTGATCTAACATCTGTGCCCATCTTCCTCCACTTTATATGTGGGACAACTACCACAGCATGGCTTGCCAAGTAGTGCCATGTCCGCACCCGGGATTCAAACCAGCAAACCCCAGGCCGCCAAAGCAGAATCTGCACACCGGGCCAGCCCCTGGAAGTGCTGATTTTCATGTGAAAGTGAGCAATATGTGCAGATGTCTACCACGTGGGCTCTTGCCACCAGAGAGTAAGATCTCTCCTCCCACATTTTTTGGTGACATCATGTGTTAGATTTAGTATCTTAATGGTGTCCTGATTTTTAACTCTACTTGATTCTAAAATTTTTCCCTACAGTTTCCATCTGTAATAATACTCAACGTTAATTTTCAGTTTAAAGTATTTGCAAACCCTTAAATCACCTTCCCATGATTTATTAAACCATGTTCATTAGTTATTCTGATGCATTATCTCCAGATAAGATGATTCTCTCTGATTTACATTTTTCCCTCTAATATGAATCAAGAAAGTAACTGACTTCTGTGGTCAGTACTCTGGGGCTACAGCAAAGTACGCTCCAAACGACATGGAAATAAGATAGCCCTTAGAGCAACATTAAAATGACCGAGGTAATTCACATGCAGTGAATTATAACAGAGGGATATAAAGTACCCAAAAGAGACAAACGTCAGCCCAGGCAGGCAAGGCAAGCCAGATTTCATCGACATGTCTAATTTGTTAATTAAACTGAAGGGAAGAGTGTGTTTTTCCTATGGCTAGTTAGTCAGTTGAGGCATTGAGAAAGAGAATGGTGAGAGAACACATCTTTGCTCGTCCCCTCCAGGGACTACTGGGAAAAGAACATTAAGGTCTTACCGGCAAATTGAATGCAATAAACTGTCAGCCTAATTTCATTAAATATTCTAATCTTCATGCCGTTTGTTCTGATTCCAATGACAAAAAAAAATCTCATAGTTATAATTACATTTCCAATAAGAGATCTGCCTGTGGGACAAAAATTTTCTCATTTATCAACATGAACAACTTGGTTCCAGTATGTGTGATAGGACATGGGTACGACTCTTCACAGAAAGTCACTAAGTAGACATAGATGAAAAATTCCTAAGACCCGTTCATACAAGCAGACAAAGGATGAGTTGCCTTGGTGTTTTGGCAACATGAATTCCAAGGCCTGGAATAGCATCATGAGGCCCAAATGGAAAGACTTACTGATTAGAGAATTATTACCTTATGTGGTTATAAAAGTTGTTTTCTTGGGGGCTGGCCAAGTGGCGCAGCAGTTAAGTTTGCACGTTCCACTTCGGTGGCCCAGAGTTCACCAGTTCGGATCTCAGGTGTGGACATGGCACCTCTTGGCAAGCCACGCTGTGGTAGGCGTCTTACATATATAAAGTAGAGAAAGATGGGCACGGATGTTAACTCAGGGCCAGTCTTCCTCAGCAAAAAGAGGAGGATTGGCAGCAGGTGTTAGTTCAGGGCTAATCTTCCTCAAAAAAAAAAAAAAAGTAAAAGAGAAAAGTTGTTTTCTTGGTTGCTAACATGGTTAAGGACAGAGAGTTCCTTAGTTGTACATGCCACTAACCTGGCAAATATCTCACTCCATGTGGGCTACCAAGACTACACGCGTGCCTCTATAAGAAAATGGAAGGCAATGAGGCTTGCTATTTCAAGTGGCAGAAACAGCTGGTTGTCCATCAAAATGTGTACTCTCCCACCATTAGACAGATTTTCACTGGCAGGACAATTTACTGCCCAGGACTACACTTCCCAGCCTCCCTCACATTTAGATGTAATCATAAGACTAGTTATCATCAAATGGGATGCAAGCAGAAGTGTGTGTGTCACTTCCAGACTACAGCTTTTCACAAAGCTCTTCACCCTTCACTACACACTCTCCCTCTTCAGATACATGGATATCATTGACTATGAAGCCCTAGAGAACAGTGAAACCACAAAATTGAGAAATCCGGCAACCCAGAACCGCTACATGGAAGAAAGCTGTTCACTGACCCCAAACAGCTGATACATGATACTGAGTGAAAAAGAAATGTATATTGCGTTTGAACTTTTATAAATTTGAGGGTTTATTTGTTACTGCAGCTGGAATTACCGTAACATACCATGTGCATACCCTCTGCACTGCTTAGTAGTATCTGAGAATAAACTTCTAAAAGCAACCTTGAGCTGAGAGCCAAGCTATCATTCTCTCACATCCTCACACCCGGCTGAGGTTCTCTGATCTGACCTCAGCAAAATGAGAATTGTATTCTCCATAGTAGATTAATGGCTTGGCATTCCAGTTTTAGCATCAGTTTCTGTGAGATGGCTCAATGTAGGTTTCTCTTAAGCAATGGCCCTTCCCTCAGAGGGCTGACACGTTTGGATCTCTGAGGCTGGAAGGCTGCAGGACTCAGCCCTGGACTATTAGAAATTCTCCAATTGAAAGACCACTGTACAAAGCCTCTTGGAAGTGCTATTTCTCTCCTATGCATGTCTGGGAGGCAAGTACGTTTTCTTTGACACTTCCTTCATACTTTCAAGACTTTAAAGACAAGGAGAGGAGGGCGCAGCAGTCAAAAATCATAAATTATTATGACCAACCAAAAGTAAGCAAAGATTAAACCAAATGCACAGGAAATATACAAGCTGGTATCTCTTTACCCCTCACTACTCACAGTTTTACTTGCAGACCAGAGGCATCAACATCATGGGGAAGCTGGTTAGAAAGGCTCAAGTTCAGTCTCCACCCAGACTTCAGAATCAGAGTTAACATTTTAACAAGATCCCCAGGTGACTTGTACACTCATTCAAGTTTGAGAATCACAGCTTTGGCCTTCCATCTCCTCTCCCACCCTCACTTCTTCCCCTTTTCCAAGATGAAGGACCTATGGATACATGTGTAATCAACCTACGGCCATTTTTGTTACCTGAGAAGCAGTTATTGGAGGAAGAGAAATGGGTCAGAAAACCTCCTCCTGCCTTTGGGAGGAGCCTAGAAATGGGTTCAAAGGATGAATTCCCAGCAACACTTTTTAACGTTCTCCTCACCAGTATACCCTAAAGCATTTCCTTTCTCCTGTTTCACCCAAATAGGCTGATCCAGTAAGTGAGCCCACTCCATGAAAGCCTGGCTTTCCACCAAGTGGGCAGCTGAGCCCCTCTTCCTTTTGTCACCAGAATCACTTATGCTTTCTGTTCACGCAAGTGTGGGAACTTACTGAGTTTAATCCCCTGGATTGAAAAATGAAAATAGCCACACACAAAAAAAAAGTCATTAAATTTCAGAATAAAATAAATTTTATTTGTAAAGTATTCACTAAGAAAAACATTAAAATAAGTAAGTTCAGGAAATTTTACAGTTAGATGTTCCTCTAATCCCTTTATTATGACCTCCTGCTGCAGATCCCTAAGACAGCAAATACAGTGAAAGTATAGGGAAACCACTGCCTTTATATGTATCAGAGGAACGGCTATAATGAGAAGGGCATTTCACCTGAGAACCACTTCCGAGTCTCGCTTCATGGCTTTCTTTCTTCCTTTCTTCCTTCTTTCCTTCCTTTCTTTCTTTCTAATTTAAAAATATATCCTCGGGCATTTAAGGAAACGACTGTGTCCCAAGTAATTAAGTAAGATGACTAAAGATCTATTGCTTGTCAAATTCCAGATCTTTCAGAAACTTTAGTTTACACGTTATCAAAATCTATATTACTGGACTTGTTTTAAACTCGTTCCACTCTCTGAGAGTCCCTGATTTCCAAAGAACTAACAGACAAAGGTCATAATCTCCAGGATTTTCTCATCATTAAAATGAAATAGGCATCAGTGTCAATAGAAGCACTAACACCAGCATAATAGTTCAAAAAGTCTTCTTTTGAAACCTGGAGGGGACAAAAGGCAAGAGAAAAAAGAAGGAAATGATGTCAAAATATGTGAATCCTAGTAGAGCATTTTCTGTTCTCCCTGAAATATTTTCTATTGAGTTTGATTTGCCACTGGCAGTCAGGTTGGGTCAGGAGAGTGGGGGAGCCTGGGTTGCCTTTCCCCTCTGACGTGGCTTTCTGAGGTGAGGCATTTGCAGGCACCACCAAAGACCCACTTGCCCATTGGTGCTGCTCTAGAACATACTCTGTGCCATCATACTTGTGGCTCTTACTAACACTTTAGGGTGGAGAAGTTTAGAGCATAAATGAACAGACAAAAAAACTCTTTAGGGAAAGGTAGTCTAGACCAAACACATAGGTAGGGATAGAACTAGAAAATGGGGTACTTCCCAGGATCCTTGGGCATCCAGGAGTACATGATAGCTGGCATTCAATAGCAGAGTGCAGGGGACTAGCCATATGGGAGGTGCTAGAGGACAAACTCTCCCGGCTTCTCAGTTTGGCCAGGATGTGTGCTGGTGTTTGCTGGTGGGCCCTGTGCCTCCTATAATGGGCAATGAAGTTATGAGCAAAGATACAAACAGCAGGAGCCAACCCCTATGTTCCATCTCTCTCCTCCCGCTTAACCTCCCCTGTTCCTTAACACCAGCCCATAGAGTAACACTATTCTGCATAGTCCTGGAAGCACCACTCAGAGGCTGGGCATCTGGGAGTTTGGTTGGCCAGCTAGATGGCAGTCGTCCAGCCCTGAAGGAAAAGGAATATTAATGCCAAATTTTCAAACTCTCATTCTCAGCTGTCAAAATAATGGTTTTTATGGATAATTACATTTTTTTCTTTTAAAAGCACAAGAGAATACAATCTGAACAGGGTCTTATCACCTTCAAAGAAGAAATTTCATCACCTGCAACTGAAACATCACACAGGGAACATCTTTAAGTGACTGAAAAGCACTGAGGAAGTAAACTTTTAAGGAAGCAGGCTGTGTCACATGTTAGCTAAGAAGAAGAAACATATTTTGGAAACACCTTTTAAAACTGAAAAACAAAAGCTAGATAAACTCTTTTGTTACAAGAGTAGCTGATGTTTCAAGCTTTAAATTGAAGAAATTCTATTAAATCTGAACCTCGTTAATGGCAAGGCACCATCTGATAATGTGACAAAATGACAGGGTTAGTATTGTAGATTAAACCATATCTAACCTTGTAGGTCAATAAATTGTTGATTTCTGTTCCTTGAAATGATATACTCACTATTGCCATTAAGACAAGTTCTGGCTTTCAATGCATATAAAACTGACCACTAAAGTATGTATAGGTAAACCAAAGTATGTATAATATTAAACAAAATATATATATATATATTTTGAGGAAGATTAGCCCTAAGCTACCATCTGCCACCAATCCTCCTCTTTTTGCTGAGGAAGACTGGCCCTGAGCTAACATTTGTGCCCATCTTCCTCTACTTTGTATGTAGGACGTCTGCCACAGCATGGCTTGACAAGTGGTGCACAGGTCTGCCCCCGGAATCCAAACTGGCAAACCCCAGGCTGCTGAAGCGGAACATATGAACTTAACCTCTGCACCACTGGGCTGGCCTCTAAACAAAACATTTTTAAACTTATATCGTAAATATCATGGAAATTCTGCTTTATAAAGCATTGTTTTTGATCTTCAATTTCTATTAAAAAATGCTATCAAGATAAGATTTACACGTAGGAACACTTCACTATCTAGAAGATAGCTTGCGTTACAGTTATGCAAATAAAGGATTGTCAACTAACAACTGGCCTGAGACTGTTTTAAAAAATACCTGGGAACTTTTTATGACTAGCATACTGATTACATTTATATGCCAATAGATATCGCCAAGTATCTAGAAACATATATGAATATAGGCAGACACAGCCCTTATCATCTTCTTAACATCACTGCCTTGCTTAGCAACACTTTTGTTTAGTGTAGATGAAACAAAAGTAAATTTTCACTCAAACTCTATCTAAATGAACCCAATTAGTGGAGCCTGAGTTAATGGGAACTTACTATACTCACTTTGCAGCTTAAAAGATAATCTTAAGTAACCAGAAGTTGAATGATATTGCTAAATGAGATTTTAGTATGAAGAAGTATGAAATTTGTGGAAGAGTATTTTACTTCCTAGTTTCCTTGAAGACTGAAGGAATGATCTGGGTTTCCTAAGGTAGTGGCTGACATTTGATAGTAGCCTGCATCTGGGTAGCACTTTATCCCCTCAGAGTGGAAGCCCTCAGGGGCTCACTATAACCCTGGAGGGAGGAAGTCACTCTGCCATCTGCCATTTTCTCTCAATTGCAGGTCCCCATCCTGTTCTAAGGCTCTCTGGGAGCACTGATTGCCATCAGTTCCGCATGTGCCCTGAACGTTTCCAGGAGACCAGCAACTCAGACCTTTCAAGTTTAAGATCAAGATGTTCCCAAAATAAATACCAGTCCCTGAGTGCCGAGTACTAAGGTCAGTCAAGAAAAAGTTACTCAGGTCTTTGCTGGCAGGATTACAAACTACATACTCAGATCTTGCTTCAAACTTCAGGCACTTGAGCTCTGAGTCACAGGGTCCCTCGTAAATTTATTACAAGGTCTAGAGCAGAATGAAATTGGAGAAGAATGATAGTTATATGGGCAGTGTTCCGTAAAGCTGGGCATGACCTTTTGCCCATTTGGGCTGTTTGACACAGTTCCAGTGTTGGAAGCAGCACTGGGAACCAGAAACCCACAGTGTTTACAAGAACTTTGGTGAAACAGAAATTGTATCAACAGTGTTCAACAGCTGTTAGGATTTCTATAATACTGCAGAGAAATAATAAATAGATAAATTCTGCTTATGAAGCATAGGGAGAAGATTCTAGAACACAAGGAAATAGGCCATTACGTTTTGAGATTTTCTTTCCCTGACATAATATACCTTTCTGGTAATTCCAAGGCCCATCCTCAAAACCTCAGCTACGGGTTGGTTGCTCATATTTTCAGTAGGTGTCTCTCCTGAAGAGCACCTTCCCCTCTATCTGGCTGAGGGAAAATACTGGCTTTGGCAAAGCAGGTGTGAGAATGAAACAAGAAGGTCGTGCTATTCTCAGAGAGGAAGAGCTGCCTCACCACAGCCTCTCACCGCACCAACTGAGGTAGCAGAAAGAACTCTTCTCACACAGCGTGTTCTCAGAACCCCCATCAATCATTTGTTTATGTTTCTTTCAACAGATTTCACCCGTCATCTGTTTCAAAACACTTAATTTCAGGGGATTAACTTAGTGGGGTTTTTAAAATTACAATAAAAGTCCTAGCTGTCTCTATTAAGGTTATGTAGTTTTCATATGAGCAACTTGGAGGAGTAAAACCATGCTTAGAAACATTGGCTTTCAAAAAGATCAGTTACACGAAAATAACATTATATGGCAATCTATCAGACCCTTGGCACCTGTGTTTTTCCTTGAATCATAAGCATTTTTAAAATCTAAAATGCTGATTTATTCAACAAGCTCTTAGTTTAAAACAACAGCCTATAATTTCCAAGAAAGCGGGTTGGTTGACTAATCTGGACCATTGGAAGTTGTGAGGTTTTTCATTCTGTTCCCCAAAGAGATATGCACAAATCCAAAAAGGTACACTAAGCAGAGAATGGCAGTAGGATTTCATGACGGAGGACAGAAGGGCACCCACACACCACCCAAGAATTCATTTGGTTAATTTAATCTCCACTTGACTAAACATCAGCAGAACAGATTGCATCAAGATTACTTGATGACAGTGGAATCGTTACCTACTTGTGGCTCACTGAGGCAATCCACAATGGCCAAGAGAAGTGAAGGCCCAAAACAATGATCTGCCTCCAAGAATAGAAGGAGATTTTCCTTCAGTTGTCTTGATAGATTGTCTACATGCATCAAATTTACTACACAGTTTCCCAATACACTGCAGTAGGAAAGGCTGCAACCGTCCTGGCTTCAGAAGCTACAGGAACTCAGAGGGGAGGTCAGTGCCCACGTTCTCCCTCCTTTCTGATCTCTTCCACTGAGGCCTGTTAGTTTGGTTTGAAAGCTAGTGGTTTTGTTTGCATTTATTCTAGCTCATTGCTCTCCCCCCACAACCTAGAATAGAACATGGCACATAGCAGCAGCTCAATAAATATTTAATGAAGGGATGTATTTTCAAACTAAAACCATGATGCGTGCAAAGCCAACCTGCAGCCTACTTGGAGGGGGCCCAGCTCTGCCTTAGAAGCTGCTGTTAGGATGTAAAATGTGACTCCACGCCTGCCACCAAACCACAAAGAGCCATACATGTCCTCCAGAGTGCCATTTGGGTCTGGGAAGAAATCCTGTTAAAGTCTGAATGTCTGCGAAAATCAGCCCTGAAGACCGGCTGGAGGAATTCTGCCTCAGTCTACAACGCAACTCGTGCATCTTGGATTTCTCATTTGCACTCTGAATGGAATTCAAGCAGGATGCGATCCAGCTCCTGACAGCCGCCGTGGCAGGGTCTCCTCTGCTCTTGCCTAGGTTTGCGTTTAGGGGAGTTAGAACCCAGATTTAGTGCAGGTATTGGTGGCTTGTTCTGATTAATCCTGATTCTCAGAATTTCTACACATGTTGCTCCTGTTTCATAAAAAAGCTGTTAGTTTTATCCTCTTTTCATTGGCTTATTTATTTATTTACTTCCTATGTAGGTTCCTGGCCCCAGAAGTAAAGGACTCCCAAGGGTTATTTTAGAAACTCCTTATTGTGTTTTATCTCCTGACCCAAGTGCTTACTTTTTAAGCTCAAATGGAGTAACGTTTAAATTGTGAAAGTTAAATAAACAGAAAATATATCCAGAACAGTATTAGCAAATGGGTTTTAATAAATGACCATTCACTGTTCCTTCCACTGGTACTAGAAGGAGTAAAGGTGATAATGAGGGAATCCAGGGTAGACCAGAAATCCCAGATAAGATTCAGAATAGGAGAGGCGTGACTCTTGACCATCAGGCTCTCAGGAGATCTTGTTTATGGAGGGCGAG
Source organism: Equus asinus (assembly GCF_041296235.1). Lineage (NCBI taxonomy): Eukaryota > Metazoa > Chordata > Mammalia > Perissodactyla > Equidae > Equus > Equus asinus. Next base: position 80,478,423 of record NC_091799.1, on the reverse strand, counting down.
GGGGCTGTGGTGGAATCCTCACTTGTGGCCCAGAACTTAACCTTCTAGAACGGAGGTAACTAAATGTGACCAAATACACTGTGAGGCACAGGTTATCTGAAATCTGATAGCTGCGCCCCAATTAGACAGGAAGCAACGTACAACTGGGGAAGATGAAGCTGATAGCTGCAACCCAGTCCTTGTTCAGAATCACATGCTAACTCCATGGCCCCAGTTAAGCAGAGGCATGAGTTGTCCCAGAATCAAAGACACAATCCATCCAGAGCAGTAGGCTTGAAACCCACCATGCCCAAGAAACTGGGACCTCTCCTTAGCCACAATCTACCAGGTGCAAGCTGCAGAAAACATGGATATTTTTTCTATACATTGCTTTATAATTTCTCCTGGCTTTCTATGTCATTTCTACATATTTCTTCATATCACTTGGCATCTTTTGGCCTGCCAACTTCTATATAAGCCTAGATAATAAATCCAATGGAAAACTAGATTTGCATAGTTAATTTCCAAAAAAGGTTGGTGGCCCATGATATGGGGATGCTCCCATCCTCAAGAAAAAGGTCCCTTTCCCAGCCTGTCGCCAGAGTGAGAGATTAGCTCCTCAACAACAAACAAAGGAAGGTGTCCTCTTTAATGATTGCCATAATTCTCATCTGGAAACACCTGTTTTCACAGTTTTTAAATCAATGTATATCCTGATCTCACCTTCCAAGTCTGTGAAATAAAAAGCAAACAAGTGAATGAGTAGAACATACGTCAAGTGTGTTCAAGCCCAAATCCAGAGCCACTTAAACATATAAGATCTTAAAAGGGACTATTACTCCAATCTATGTCCCCAAACCAGGGGGTGAGTGCAGCCAGGGACAGAGGTGGCAAAAATGACTGTCCCTGAGCAACAAAGCAGAGTGGTCACTACCTCCAGCACCATAGTCAGAGGGCAAGTCACTGTGTTTTTATCTCTAGCCCAGACACAGAAAACACCAGGGGAGAGTGGTAGTTTCAACATCTATTTTCCAGCAGCTGGGGCTGCCTTTGCTTAGAGTCACATATCAACAGGGGAGAGTCACATATCAACAACATGAAACTAAAGCTTGGAGATGAGAGGAGAACGCTTTGAGCCGTGAAATGTCACGATGGAAAATCTGGGGCCGGCCCCGTGGCCCAGTGGTTAAGTTTGCACACTCTGCTTCAGTGGCCTAGGGTTCAGCAGTTCTGATCCTGGGTATGGACCCTATGCACTGCTCATAAGGCTTTGCTGTGGCAGCATCCCATATGGAGGAAATAGAATGACTTGCAGCCAGGATATACAACTGTGTTCTGGGGCTTTGAGGAGGAATAAACAAAAGAGGAAGACTGGCAACAGATGTTAGCTCAGGGCCGATCTTGCTAAAAAAAGAAAAAGATGGAAAATCTGCTTTGGAGTACACCTGTGATCCTGGTCTACTTCACCCCCGACTTCCTTGTGCTGGTGGGAACCTCAACATGATTGGCCAATGGCAGGGAGAGGAGAGATGAACAGTCCACCAGGCAAAGGTTTACTGAGATGCTCTGCCCACTCACAGGGCAAGAGGTCCCACATAAAATCTGAGAGCACACCTCAGCCTCAAACTTTAATCACAGGAATGGTCCTGGCTTTGCCGCTCAAGGAGATGGCTCCAGTCTCACACCAGCCTTTAAAATGGCCCCCAAATTTTCATTTTAAGCAAATTTGTCAAACGAAGACTTCCCCAAAACACAGTCAGAGAAACTCAAGCTACAGTTAGGGAAATTGAGGCTAGCAGGTGGTCTCCTTCTGGTCCCCAAATTGGGGCTGAAGCACTTAAAGATTTACAGTCAGTGATAAAAACAGATGAATTTTCCCAACTAGAAATGGACCATCTAAAGGGAGGTGGAGAAAGAATGAGCGCATGGGTGGGGATTCTAATTAAAATACTCAAATTTTATTAATGGCCAAGGAAGACATCTAATGTTTATTAGACATCTGCATATATCAGCCCGGCTTTAGGAGCTTTATAGATCCTATTTTAATTAATGCCTATTTTATAGCTAAGGAACAGCCTCAGCAGAGTTCAGTTACAATTAACTGTTCAGTGTCTCTATTTCTGGCCTAGAAAATGCAGTGCGTGTTGACATGGAAGAAACACTGGGATGAACATGAACTCAGATGCAATCCTGGTTTTGAGCTGATATTTAATCATTTGGAGCCACATGGCTATCTCCAAGGCCCTGGTCACCAGGTCATACATTTAGAGCTTCCAGGCGGTTCTCATCATGACGATGAAATATACATCAGTGTCAATGGACGCGCTCACTCCTGCGTAGTAGTTCATAAACTCCTCTGGGGTCACCTGCAGCAGAAAAGTTAGAAACAAAAACGAAACTTTGCTTCTCACCATTTCAATGGAGGCCCATCTCCCGTACCTGTAAAGGGAGGGGAAATTTCAATCAAGAAGGCTGAGCAACAGATCTAAAACAAGAGAAAAAGTGAAGTTAAGGATGGCTGTGAGGGGTCGCATGGGGAAGAGAGGAAGAAAGCCTTGAAAATTTCCAAACCAACCTAAATGGAAAGTGAGATACAGGTTCTCGTCTTTCTTTAAGAGCAGGAGCCCATCTGTTCAGATAAGTGAGACTGAAACTTAGAATAAGAAACGAGTGTTCTTTAACTGTAATTAATACTGTTTTTCTGTGAAATGTCAGAAACAACATCTCGTCCTCATGTCAGGAAAAGTAATGTTTTACCTTTGAAAAAATGGACTTCTGTCTTGTGGGTAAGGAAACAGATTTCTAGTTAAATACTCCTCCGCTTCACGCTTTTTAAGATACAAATTACTCATTCAAGGCTCAGAGTGAGTGAAAAAAGATGCCCTCTGCTCCATGCCTCTCCCTCACCCTGGAATCTCTCTCCCTTCTATGCCTGTAACTGTCTTTTTGGAAGAACAACTCACATGTTTAGCTAGGGTAGGATTTTATATTACTTTCCTTTTTGAAAGAAGAAAAAACAGTTCTCAGTCTTATTTTTTAACAGGTGTAGGTGATATGTACACTCCAATTTAAGCATATTGGCTGATGTGATTAGTGGATTCATGGAAAGAATTGTTCTCTCGTTTGATGTCTATGGCCAGTCAATGGATCCCAAAGGATAACTCTATTTATATGGGACACAATAATGATGGTTGTTTTGGAAATTTATTCTTTTCTAGTTAGCCCTCAATTTTCAGTGTCATGAGGGATTAAAAACACCACAAAAAGTGAAATCTGTAAATAATTCAAAACCCCTTCCTAGTCTATAACAGCAAACTCCTCTCCCACCGAGTGCCTACGTATCTTTTTTAAGAATCATAGGAGCTGATTGGCCCACTTACCTTTTTGCTGAAACTATAAGCGAAAAGAGAAAAAAGTCACAGTGTCCACAGTTCTCTCCTACACCTAACCCTGCCCCTCAACAAAATAGTAAAAATCAGTAGGAAGAAAGACATTGGACTGAGCTAATAGCTGAGCTGTGCTTATCAGTGATCTGGAAGTAGAAAGAAATCATCTATGAGCACAGCTTCTACTAAAATTAGATCACCATTAATGTCCTCCCTTCTTGAATGTCTTTATTTCTGTCCTCCTCTGCATTCCCAGTTATCCAGCGTTAAACCCCATCTGGAAGTCAGACTACATACAACCAGATGTCAGAGCTGCTACCTTTGTCCATTTCAGAAAAAGCCATCAGTTATTCTTCGTGCAGTGTCTGTTTATTTCCTGAGACTCAACGTATACTGGGAATGGCCTGAAGTACAAATTCTATGACTTCCCCCATAAGTTTGCCCTCATCATAGTAAATTACTATCAGTACTAATTATTGCTACTTAATTATTTTGTTTGACATTAGAAAAAATGAGAGAATGGACACCTCTTCTTTGGGCAGGGCTCTTGGCTAGACCACCCTTAGTTGACAGGGTATATATTACATCCTGGAGAAGGTCCTGGCTAGGGTCGATGGAAATGTCTGAGTCACGAGACAGAGTACAGTCCCTTTTTCTCAGCTCCAGACTGACTAGAAAATCAAAAAATAAGTTTAGGTTATCTATATACACTTAGTAATATACTTAAAATATTTTGAATTATTTAAAAATTTCTATATGGGATAGATGAGGCAACATGACTCATATCCTCTCAAAGGTTAACCTAGTTCTAAGAGATTTTTAAAAAATATTTGTAACTATAAAATAATATATACACACGAAAACCTCAAAACCTAGATATTAAAAACATAGGAAGTGAAAGTCTCACCCCATTAGGGTCGGGTTTAGGGATAGGATCAAGTGAGGAAAGTCTGCTTCACACATGACTTGGTTGCTTTCCTACCTCCATCCAACGGGCTTCTGGCACATAGGCTGACGGGAGAGCAGATTGCGGGGACAAGACCTATGATAAATTCCGTGACAGCTGCAAACCCCAGTAACCTGTATGACTACTTGAGAGCTTAGCCTGGATTCTTGAAGATCCCAGATTTGAGCATAGTCGTGGCTAGGGAGCATTCTAACTTTCTGACAGCATTCTAAATTCTTCTTACGTGGATATCAACTATATTTTTTAGCCATAAATGAGCACATTGGCTTCAAGTGTAGCTATGCTTCACCATAAGAAATCTAATTGTGCAAAACGGCTCAATTTGGATAAGATAAGTTAGGGGTTAAGATTCTCTTTATAATTGAATTTACCATGGAGTTTCCTTACATCAACCGTTTCTTGTGCATTTAAAATATGATTTAGCATACAAAAGTTTGAATCACATATCACTTTTTGGAGACATTTTCATTGTGTCTATTAAATGAGTTATCCTTGTGAAGGTCTTAGCACAATGCCGAGTACACAGTAAGTGCTCAACTAATGTTGCCCAGATCCATAATGAAGCTAACGGAAGTTCATGTACATATTATGTTTAGTAATCAAAAATGGGCACTTCTTAATCGATCAGAGTCAAGAATCTCAAATATGAATGTGATTTAGAGTCATCTGGGGCACTTATTAAAACTGTAAATCCTTGAGTTCCACCAAAAAAAAAAAATGGATTCTGTAGTTCTGTGGTGCAGCCAGCCGTCTGCATTATTAGCCTATACTTTAGATGGTGCTCATGCACAGTCAGAGTTGGGTATTAATACATGGTCCATGGTATTAAGGTGACATCAGATGTTGTAACTGCTAAAAACCCTAACATTTATGAGTATTTGAGAAGTTAATGTGGCTTGTGAAGATGAATGCGAAAGAGGACGGGGTGGGAACTTTAAACCAGCTGAATCACAGCTACTGGCTCCCTTGACTCGGGTTAGAGAAAAGGACAGCTGAGGTTTCCCCTGGTGACGAGGAGGAACCACCTGCAGAAAGGAGGCAAACACACCCTGGGATCCCATGAAGAGTTGGGCTAATTTGGGGAAACGGCAGTTGACTATTTTTCCACTGCCATCTCAGAGATCAAAGGCCAGCAATATTGGAAGAAAACATACGGTTTCGTTATTTCTGTCCCTAAGCATTTGGCTGCCCTACAGAATCTAGACCTTTTTTTATCCACCTCTGCAATCCCTTCAGTCTAAAATGGAGGGTATATCTCTGTCCCTGGCAGGAAGATGTCAGCAAAAAGGAAAGAAAGGTCCCCTTTCTATCCTCTTCACCATTGCTAACAGGACTCACCTTGAAGTCTCATGGAAAAGGCTGGCGGGAATTCCCTTTGGAAAGAGAAGGCTTATTTCTTTTCCTGTCACCACCATCTCTTCTTCCCACCCACTGTCCCACTAATCCTTCCTGTGTGACAAAGGGGTTAGGACAACCTTCCTCAGGGTCTGCTGCTGCCGACTGTCAATCAAGGAGAGAATTCCCTTCCCCATCACCACAGCCTTCAGGACATCTGAGATCAGAACCAATCCTGGGTTAAAACTTCCATTTACAGCTGTTTGGTAAAAGACAGAGGACAATTTCATCTCAGCCTGGAAACAGTAATGGAGATGTAATTCCTTATCCTACCGAGCTATACATTTGTAACTTAAAGATGACAGTTAATGGAGATGGAACGGCTGCTTTTGTTTTTAAGTTCACTGTAGTTTAGCAATGCAAGTTAACCTCAAAGTCTACTAAAGATTAAATCAGAGTAAATTCTGTTCTCTGGTATTCCCTTTACTGAAAGCTTCCCTTAAATGGCATTTCCACATAGCAAAGTGTTATGAGAAATGATGTGTATAACGATGTGTCTAAAAGACACTGCAATATTCTGAAATGCCTTGTGAACCACATTCCAAAAAATTGAATTATGGTCTCATTTTGAAGTTAAATGTGTTTTACTATAGTCTAGTTCTCTGGAATGTAGCTAGCCATGTATGGTAAATATGGCAACTGTGAAATGGAATGTTTAATCAAAATACTGCACCCTCTAAATGATGGGTATTGAGCCTGATGTGGATCTCCTACCAACATATGTGGGCACACAAACACTTTTTTACTACATTAGTTCTCAACTTTCCAGATGGTCCCTAAGGAAATATTTTACTTCTCTTCTCTTCTCTTCTCTGTTTATAACAAATATGGTAGAAGTATTTTTTAAGGCCTTGAACCCATTTACAATTACAAATTGGATAGAAGAAATGTCGCATATATTAAGCTCTTTTACTTACCAATCCATCTTTGTCATAGGGAGAATCAAAATTATCTAGAAATTTCCTGAATACTTGTTCCTCCGTCCATTCTCCATTTTGGTACTTTGGATGGTGTTTTGCATTGTACACCTCACGAAGGTCTTCAATTGTTATGATGCCATCTCCAGTTTTGTCTAACTTCCTAAAAGCTTGCATAATTACCTCTTTTCTGGCTCTGGACATTGGAGGCTAGACAAATAGAAAAAACACATACACAGATGTGCATGAGCAAATGAGCTCTTTTGGTACCATACGTGATGAAATATCTTATTCCTCTCAGTGATATGAAATTGTTTGTGTGCTGCTAAACGATATGAATTATGATTGCTCTAAAACGTCTCTAAACCTGTTCTCAATCTCCTGCCCATCACCTCCACAGTGTACTAACAACTTCTGAAAATGAAACCTCAAAATAGCCAACCAAAACCATGTGAAAGCCAAACACGGCATATACACTGATTCATGGGGCCACTTACTCTTAATGTGAGAAGAAATTCGTTGAAGTCTATTGTTCCATTTCCATCCTTATCAAACCTCTGGAAAAGCTCTTCTGCTTCTTCCTTTTCCATGACCACAGCATAATCGTTCAACCCTTTCACAAATTCTTTAAAATCAAGGGTTCGGTTGTTATTGTCATCCATAATTCGAAACACTCTGAAGAAAATACACACACACGAGAAAAGAAAAAAAAAACCCACAAAGAACAAGGTATTAGCATAAAGAATTAAAAAAGAAAACCACTCTCAAAGTTTTTCAAAGTAAAATATAGAAGTCTTAGATTCTTCCCTGTACTCTCCTTCCAAAATTGGAGGGCCCCTTCCCAGCTTCTTGTAAAAGAAAACAAACCTTTAAAAAAAAACAACCGAGGGGTTGGCCCGGTGGTGCAGCGGTTAAGCGCGCAAGTTCTGCTTCTCAGCGGCCCGGGGTTCGCCAGTTCGGATCCCGGGTGCGGACATGGCACCGCTTGTCAAGCCATGCTGTGGCAGGTGTCCCACATATAAAGTAGAGGAAGATGGGCACGGATGTTAGCTCAGGGCCAGGCTTCCTCAGCAAAAAGAGGAAAATTGGCAGTAGCTACCTCAGGGCTAATCTTCCTCAAAAAAAAAAACACCATACATGAACTGTATGATTCTCAGTATATAACATTCCCCAAAAGGCAACTCTATAGAGACAATAAAAAGACGAGGGGAAGGGAAGGGAGAACAGGTGAAGCACAGGGGATTCTTAGGACAATGAAACTGTTCTGCGCAATGCTATCATGATGGCTACACGACATTATGCATTTGCTAAAGCCCATGGAAATTTAGAGTACGAAGAGTGAAGCTTAACATATATAAATTTTTTAAAAAACTAGTTAGGAGGTCAGGGGACCCCAGGAAGGAATGCAGACTGTGACAAGAGAGTCTACCTGTGTTATAAAAATTTAAAACAACCTCACAGAAGGGAAGGGGAAATGTGAAGGTACTGACTTACGTCACTTTGGAAATCAGCAGAGTCTGTAAGATTAAAGGCAAAAGAAACTGCACATAAGCACTGAACTCTAGTCAATAAAGATATTTCCCACAGAGAGATGAGTTAGCAATTCTGATATTGCTATACATGTATATTGGAATTGAACAATTATATCAATTATATTGAACAATTATATCAATTATAGTTGATATTATAAATTCACATTTAGCTTAATATAGACACAGGTGATTAAATATAAAAATATTTATAGATATGTATATATACACAGGTTAATATACACACATATACTTCCTTGTTCCATCAGCTAAGAAGACCTAAAAGTAACATCTGAGTAACAACAAGCGAACCGAGAGCCTAGATTTTAGTTTCTAATACAATTCTCCAATAAAAGAAACTGGGCTTACAGAAAAAAACCCACATATTTATGGGCAGCTCATTTTTGACAAAAGAGCCAAGAACATACAATGGAGGAAAGAAAGTCTCTTCAATAAATGGTGTTGGGAAAACTGGACAGCCACTTGCAAAAGAATGAAAGTAGACCCTTACCTTACGCCATACACAAAAATTAACTCAAAGGTAGTTAAAGACTTGAACATAAGACCTGAAACCATAAAACTCCAAGAAGAAAACGTAGGCAGTACACTGCTTGACATTGATCTTAGCAGTATCTTTTTGAGTGTGTTTCCTCAGGCAAGGGAAACAAAAGAAAAAGTAAACAAATGGGACTACCTCCAACTGAAAAGCTTCTGCACAGCAAAGGAAACCATCAACAAAATGACAAAACAACCTACCAATTGGGAGAAGATATTTGCAAATCACATATCCAGTAAGGAATTAACATCCAAAATATATAAAGAACACGTAAAACTCAACAACAACAACAACAAACAATTAAAAAACGGGCAGAGGGGCCAGCCCCATGGCCAATTGGTTATGTTCACACGCTCCGCTTTGGCAGCTCAGGGTTTCACTGGTTTGGATCCTGCACATGGACCTAGTACCATTCATCAAGCCGTGCTGGGGCAGTGGCCACACAGCTCAACTAGAAGGATCTATACCTATAATATGCAACTGTGCACTGGGGGGTTTTGGGGAGAAGGAAAAAAAAAAAACAAAAGGAGGAAGATTGGCAACAGATGTTATCTCAGGGTCAATCTTTAAAAAAAAAAAGGGCAGAGGATCTGAACAGACATTTTTCCAAAGAAGAGATATACATGGCCAATGGGCACATGAAAAGATGTCAACATCATTAGTGTCAACATCACTAATTATTAAGGAAATGCAAATCAAAACCACAATGAGATATCACCTCACACCTGTCAGAATGGCCATTATTAAAAGTCAAGAAATGACAAGTATTAGAGAGGATGTGGAGAAAAGGGAAACCCTGTACACTGCTGATGGGAATGCAAACTGGTGCTGCCACTATGGAAAACAGTATGGAGATTCCTCAAAAAATTAGAAATAGAACTACTATACAATCCAGCTATACCACTTCTGGGTATTAAACCAAAAAACACAAAAACACTAATTCAAAAAGATATGTACACCCTATGTTCATCACATTATTAGTCACAATAGCCAAGACTTGGAAACAACCTAAGTGCACTCACAGATGAATGGATATAGAAGAGGTGGTATACATATACAATGGAATACTACTCAGCCACGAAAAGAGATGAAGTGTTGCCATTTGCAACAACATATATGGACCTTGAGAGTATTATGCTAGGCGAAATTAGTTACATGGAGAAAGACAAATACTGTATGATTTCACTCATTTGTGAAAGATAAAAAAACAAACACATAGATACAGAGAACAAATTGGTGGTTACCAGAGGGGAAGGGGAGTGGTGGGAGGGCAAAAGGGGTAAACGGGCACATGTGTATGGTCACAGATGGCAACTAGACTTTTGGTGGTGAACACGATGCACTCCATACAAAAGTCATAATATAATGAAGTACCTCCCAAATTTATATAATGTTATAAACCAACATTACCTCTAAATAAATAAATAAATAAAATTTTATAAAAGGAATCGGGCTTCTTGGAGAAATGGCTGATTCTAAGATTGGGGCAGGAAATAGTCAAGAGTATCTTGTACCAGAAAGTAAGAAAGTGCCCCCCAAAAAGACTACATTGATGGGAATAGGAATAGGGACACAGGGGCCACTGAAAGAGTTCCTAAGGCCAAAGCTGGAACAATGTGAGCAGTAAAAACAAAGTAGCGTTGGATTATAGCCCAAAGTAAACACAAATATCCATGAAACCATATTGGTTTAAATAAATGTGGAAGAAGAGATGTATTTCTCTATCAGAAGAATTCCAAATAAGTTATGCACATCCTTTGCCCTCAGAGAGGAAAAGCATACTCCCCACTCCCTAAGTATGGCTCTGCAGAAAGTCTTCCTTCCAAAGAGTACGATATGGAAAGCGGGAAAAAAGACTGACTTTACATTGGAGAAGCCAGACAAACACCATCACAGTCAGTTGATCAAGGTCAAGATCAATAGTGATAAACCTGTTGACAGTACACATCCTTGTTATGATGTGAGGAAAATGGCACTTTACTTCTGTGGTCCCCAAAACCCATAACCCTAGTCTAATCATGAGAAAAACATCAGACAAATTCCAACAGACGGACATCCTACAAAATACTTGACCTCTCAGGGTCATCAAAAACCAGGAAATTCTGAGAAACTATTGCAGCCAAGAGGATCCTAACCGCCAAGTAAATATAATGCAGCATCCTGGATGTGATCTTGCAACAGGAAGGGACATTAGGTAAAAACTAAGGAAATTTCAATAAACTATGGATGTTGGTTAATAATAATGCATTGACACTCATCCATTAATTGTAGCAAAGGTACCATATTAAGAAGAATGTAAATAACAGGCAAAATTAATGAGGGGGCATATGGGAACTCTCTGTACTATCCTCTCAATTTTCCTATAAATCTGAAGCTGTTCTAAAAAGTAAAGTCTCTTTAAAAAATTAATGCATGTAACATTTTTCAAGCCCCTGTCTTTGCTAGTAGATCCCAAATCTTCCCATCTCCCAATTAAAGGAAAGCAGAAACTGCACATAGATGCTTTGAAAACCATATTGTATTCTATTTTTCTTGATAAGGTCTCCATAATTTAGCATAAAATGTAAATTTTTTTTTCATTTGTTCAACATACATTCACTGACTACCCAAAATGTACAGACACCATCCTAGCTATAGGAAGCCTCCATATGGGAACATGCCTCTTTATTTCCAGCTTTGCCTGATTGCCTCCAAACATGGGGGACCCATCTCCTTTTCTAGAAAAGAAATAATATATTTTCTAATTGTGTCAAATGGTAACTCTCAAGGTCCTTCATTGATCTCATCACATCCCATTGTGACCTCCGTCTTTGCCACATAGTCTCTCGCCCTCCACCATCTATCACTGCCCTCAGTACAGCCTTGAGAGGTTTCTATTTTGCTGTCAGTCTAACACGTAAATAGAGTTCTTAACTGGGATTCAGAAAACCTGGGTTTGAGTCCCAGTTCTGCTACTAAAACGTGACTTGGGCACATCCTGCAACTTCTCTGGGTCTCATTTTCCCATAAGAGACTAGTTGGTTGATCTTAAGTCCCTTATTAATGCTAAAACAATGTATAAATATCAAGTCAAAACTCATATTTTTCTCCATGTTAGTTACATGTAAAAATGACAGATTCTTACCCCTTTGTATCTCACATTTCAGTTAAAAAACAAGACTTTGATTAAGGAGATCACACAGGCTAGAACACAGGCTCCAGGGGGCCAGAGATCCTGACAGTTTTGTTTACTATGAAGTAGTCGCTCTATCAATATTCATTGGCTGGATGAATTAATGAATAAATTAATTAATGACCAAAGAGAAGTGCTACAGGAAGTGAACTGATCAGTTTCCTCGTAAAACATAAGTAAATTTGGAATAAGCAATGTATTGTCTTAGTCAGTTCATGCTGGCTTAAACAACAAACACTTCTTTCTCACAGTTCTGGAGGCTGGGAAATCCAAGACGAAGGCACCAGTAGATTCAGGGTTTGGTGAGGGCCCTTTTCCAAGTTGCAGACTGTTGACTTCTCAGTGCGTTCTCACGTGGTGGAAAGAGGGTTAGAGAGCCCTCTGGGGTCCCTTTTACAAGGTCATGAATCTCATTCATGAGGGCTCCATCCTTATGACCTATTACTTCTCAAATGCCTCACCTTCTCATACCACCACACTGGGGGTTAGGATTTCAACCAATTAATCTGGGGGGGGGCCACAAATATTCAGTCCATCACTTGTATTATTAAACCACCATGGGGAAACTTTGGCAAACTTAGCCAAGAAAATTCCTATAATTTCATCAGTCCATTTTCCTAGGGCAACCAGCCCATTGCTTTATTCTCTCCCATCCTAGTAAATATCCAACAACATGGGAAAAAACAAAAACAAAACAAACAAACAAAAAATACCACCGTGTGTTATTCAATAAAATTCACAATTGGTTAGGTACCTACAATGTGCCAGATACTGCATTAAGCCATATGAGGAGAAATGCAAAGATGAATGAGACTCAGTCTCTGCCCTTACGAAACTTATTGAGGTTTCTTGAAGGGGGTCAAAAGGTAAACAGAAAAAAACAAATATAAATAAATAAATAAATTTCTTGTAATAATGGAAAAAAAAGGTGGTACAGGGACGGGAGTTACTGTCACCCCATGAATAAGGGCCCGGGCTGGCCTTCCTCCTAACTCCCTCACTCCACAGCCACCCCTTAATGGTGGGGTTATTTTCCCATTCTACAGATAAGGATACTGAGGCTCAGAGCACAGCTGCCACCCTTCCAGAGTGGAAGGGGGTGATTTGAACCTGGAGCCATCTGAGCTTCTTGCCTCAGCAGGCTCTGGGAGCCAGGGTCCTGGTGGGATGTGTCAGTGGCGGGGGTGGGGTGCAGTGCACACTCAGGGTCAGGCACAGGTCGAGTCTGTGTGTCTAGAGGATGTGCTAGCCCGGAGAGGAGACAGGGAAGGCCCAACCGCCCTAGAACAGGCTGAGAACTAGGGGAAAACGGCAGCAGATCGAGGGGCAGGACCACAGCAGGAATCCGGGGCCTGGTGTCCTGCGTGTTCTCCAGGCTGGGCTGTGACACAGAGCATGGCCCTGAGCGTATTGCCCAGCCCAGGCAACCTGCCAGCCCAACTGTGCTGCCCAAAGTAAAAAAAAAAAAATGAAAGAAGGAAACTTATTGAGAGAGAAAAAGAGAACCAGAAGGATGATCAATAGTTTTAAGTGAAGGGAGAAGCAATGCATTTCAGACTGACAGAAATTTTTATGGTATTCTTGGGGCATCTGAGGTAGCTAGAGGACTGTTATAAAGGAAAAAATAATGGAATTAAGATGGAAAGTTGGGTAGTGGCAGAATCTGAAGAATTCTGAATCTCCTTAAATGCTTAAGAGTTTGAATTTTATTAAGGAAAGTCATTGAATGGTCTTCATGAGAAGTGACACCAGTACAATAAAATTTTAAGGCAACTCTAGCAATAGCAGGTTGAATGGACTGAAGAACCAAAAGCTTGGAAGCAAAGAAACCAGTGAGAATACCATATTAAGAATCCAAGAGAAAGATGGTGACTCTCCACACTTGAGCAACCGAGATGAAAAAAAGAAAAGAGACTGCAAGATATTGTAGAAGTAGAGAATTATATGTGTTAGGTCTATAAAATTTCCAACCTAAGGAACTGTAAGAGTGGTGATACCATTGAAGGTAGCGGCTGCAGTGGAAGCTCATGTCTGCAAGAGGGAATGATAGTTTTGTTTTGGACAATAAGACAACTACAGTTATGTGCCGCATAAGGATGCTTCAGTCATTGATGGACCACATACACGATGATGGTCCCATAAGATTAATACCATATAGCCTAGATGTATAGTAGGCTACCCCATCTAGGTTTATGTAAGTACACTCTATGACATTCACACAACAATAAAATTACCTAATGACGCATTTCTTAGAATGTATGCCCATTGTTAAGTGGTAAACGGCTGTACATAGAGATGTCCACTGGCTAGCTGGTTAGTTTGCTAGTTATCTAGTGTTCTCCCTCATAAAGACAAGATACAAATTGTGAAACGAGTTAGGAGCTTAGGAGAGGGTTTGATGCCAAGAATGTGGCAGAAGGCCAAATGAAGCCAGAATAAAGAAGAGCGAAGTAAGTCAGGAGTGAGTGGGTAAGACGTTTAGTGAAGTTAAAAGGTACTGGCATAAGAATCTTGGGAGAGATCTACATTTATGAAGCAAACAGAAACAATTGAGAAAGAACACACATTGTTGAAAACCAGTAGAAGTTGGTTTCAAAAGTGAAGGGGCCAGAGTACTGATAGAGCCACCCTGATCTTGACCAGGATAAAGACTCAAGACAGTGTGGGAAGGATTGTTCCAGGGGCCAGCACTTCACAGAAGGTTGAGTGTCCTGAAAGTTGGCAGGTGGTGGAGCCTAACAGTATGGGGTGTCCTTCAAAGAGAGGATTTACAGAGAAGGAGTAAGGAGCAAAGGAGGGGGATACAAACTGAGATCAGGGGTTAGACTGAAGGAGTGTGTTGAATCTTCGATTGACCCCAAGGCAGGGGCAGAAGGGAAGAGACAGCTTCCACTGGAGGGGAGAGATTTAGGGACGGTCAAGACCAGCAAAGGGGAGGAGGCAAGGGCACATTCAAGCAAAAGGCCCCAACGAGACAGTGACTGTTCACAATAGACTGGCTCACAGTGGAAGGGCTGGTAGGGGGTGCGAGTTGGAAATGGCATAGGTGGCAGGGGAATTCAATGGAATGGACCAGAGAGTGGATGAGAGGGTGGTGGTGCTGAGGGGTCTGCAGAGGACAATGCTGTGGACACATGATGAAGAGGTGGAGGTTGGAGGATACAGTATTGAGGGGAAGTGGACTGGTCTTCCAGTTGGACTATGACAGCCTGGCCACCAGGGTCCATATGCCCACACTCTGGGCTTCTGACAGAACTGGGCTTAGTCTGAGACTTGGGACTATTGAAATGGACATTCTCAATGCTGAATACCTTGCTGGAAGTGAGGCCTTCCCCAGCATCTGGATGTGAGGTTGGATTTCCCTGCCGTAGGAGGGAACTTCTGTAGAAGTTCAGAAGCCACCCTGTACTTCTGTAAAATACACCTTCTCACACCACAGAGAATCCTGTTTCAGTGACTCTCAACCTCTTTAGTCTAAGTCCTCCATGGGGCCTGGAGAAGCTTTGTTTACCCATGAACCCATGGCAGGCACTCAACGTGGTCTGTTGAAAAGAGATGATGCACAGGACCTGCCCTCAGGAGGCTTACAATCTCCTTTCCCTTGGGTTTCTCAGTCCTGAGGACTACTCACCCTATCAAAGGGCCGGGGTACAGGACCTACAGAGTTTGGGATAACCCAATTGGCAGTGAGCTGTGAATTATGCCACAGGCAATCCCAGGGCCCCTGGAGGTGAGCAAGACATGACTGTCTGAGAGCAACACTCCAAATTTTGCAGTCACATCTAAATCACTATTCCTTCCTCCCTCTCCCAACCCGACCTCTACTGTCACAGCTTTAGGGAGTGTCTCTCCTTGGCCTGCTAGGTGTCTCTAGTCCCTGGGTATGCTTCTCGCTTTATTTCAAGGGGTTCCAGTAGCTGCAGTCTCTTGTAGCAGACATGGGCCTTGCTGAATCTGGGACTAAGAACCGAAAATTGTTATAAGGGACCTCAGAGATCAATTCTCCCTAACTCTTCATTTTACAAACAAGGAAATTAGACCCCAGGAGGAAGTGACTTGCTCAAGGTCACGCAGCTAGTGTTAGCCTCAACAGGCCATGTCCTGCCTTTCTCCTCCATCTCCCTGCCACCCCATGGCCCGAGTCATACCTGCCAAGTCCTTTGATGCCTGCGGAGCCCCTGGCCAGGCACTGCAGTCGGAGTCTTTCAATGGGGTCGGTGGCCGTGGTGAGCTTTTTCTTGGCCTGGATCGCCATCTCTCGGTCGTGGCGTGCCGTCCCCGCCATCTGAGAGGGGAATCCACAGCACATTAGCAGAGCTCAGGCCTTCTTGCCTGCCTCTGGCTGGGCAGGGCGACAGCAGCCTCTCTGCGAGGAAATTTACAGCCAGCTTTCTCATCCACTTCCCGAGAACAGTCTCAAACCTCCCGGAATTTCTAACTTTCAGCTACACCAACTGTGTGCCTGGCATATGTATTACTTACTTACCTAGTGCTGAAGCTGTCTGATTTCTCCAGCCTGGACCATAGTTTAAATACACTATCCTCTAGTGTATTTATCATAGTTTAAATACAAATATCCTCTGATATGCTCTCATCTCTCTGAAGCCCTCCTCTGGCCATAAAAAAATATCTCATTTCTCTAAACTCTTTTTGAGCCAATCTTATATGCTTTATTCTTTTATTGAAAATTCTCCATATCCCCTTTGACTTCCCACTTAATATTCTCCTCTTTGGTGTAAACACTAATTTTTGTTGCTCCTGTGTTGTCTGAGATTCTCAAATGGGCTTTAACAATTCCTACCAGTAACTAGTATGCTTTCCTTAACTGGTTAGTGTCCAGGAACACCTAACTAGGTTCTCAGGACAGAAAAAAAAGGATAAAGAGACACTATTTGTTCTCCTGACAAATAGATTTATCTTTTTTCTACAGTTTGGTGTTTGTGTTTTATATAATCAGAAATAGGAGAGGGGCCGGCCCAGTGGTGTAGTGGTTAAGTTTGCACACTCTGCGTCAGCGGCCCAGGTTCACAGGTTCAGATCCTAGGACCGACCTACACACCACTCATCAAGCCATGCTGACGTGGCGTCCCACATAGAAGAACTAGAAGGACACACAACTAGGATATACAACTAGGTACTGGGGCTTTTGGGAGGAAAGAAAAAGGAAGAAGAGAGAGGGTGGGTGTGGGAAAGCACCACCTCCTGAGAGGTCCGTGAGTCACGTGAAACTCCTGCAGCTGGACGTCGGTTCTGAGAACCTGCACAGCAGTGGAAAGAGCACTGGATGGGGAGCCTGGAGACCAGGGTTCCAGTCCTGACTCATCAACCCGCTCCTGGCAAGGTCTCTCGGGACCTCCGAGTCCTCCTCCTCTGTTAAATGAAGGAATTGGATTAGATGATCTTTAAGTTCCATCCTTGCTCCAAAAAACCACTAATCTTCATATGAACCCACTGACTCAGTAAATGGGGGATTCTAAAAACTATTTTCTTAGTGTGAGCTGTGATTGGAAGGAGCAAGAAAACTTGCTGGATATGCAAAGAACAGTACACAAGTTGCAGAAAAAATGGTGTTAGAATGGTTCTGCCCTTGACTCAAGGGCTCCCCCACTGGCCGAATGCTGGCACTTCCCCTGAGGGCCACATTAGGATGAGATTCTTTTCATCCTAAAGGACAACCCTCACATTGGTGTCCTCTAAGGCTGTTCCCCTCCAGTATAAGCCATAAGGTCTCCCCTACAAAGTCCTCATCATTTAACTTTAGAGAGGCAGGGTCTCAGACCGAAGATTGAGACCAGAAAAGATAATTCAGGGATGCACTTGCTTAACTGCCTCATTTCTGACAGCACCTCCAAGAGCCGACTTATGGGTCCCCTCCCTGCTCTTCATCCTGATTCCCACCATATGGATGAAAATGGGATTCTTCTCAGAGAGTTACTCAAGGAAGGAGGCCTTTGGCTTTTCTGTCCCAGCTGAAGAAACCGCTCTGCCTAAAGCTATATGGAGCCTTCCTCGCATCCTCCAGCACCCAAAGCAGAGGTTTCTCGGAATCCCAGATGGCCGTACACACGGCTCTTAGAGACCTGCCTCACCACTCCTGTCAGGCAGGTGCGGAGGCACTTTCCACATTCTCATCCAACAAGCACACCTGTGGCCCAGATTATTTGCCTTCCTGGCAGCGTTAGCTGTCTTACAACCCGCATTTGCCCGTTACTACTTTGTCACCTGATCTCAAGCTGATAATTCCCAGAGCTTGTCCTAGGTCCAGCCCTAACTCCACTCCGGCAGAATCCCTCAGCCTCAATCAGAATCCTGTGTTCATGTACAAGACCACCAATTCACCATCTAGCCATTTCCGGCTCCCTCGCTCGTCCTGGCCTGAGGCACTCCCTGGCCCTGATCATATTCTGCTAGTGGCACCAGCCCCGGCCCCACCCCACCCCTCCCAGCACGGGAGCGGGAGCTGGCAGCACTTCAGGGTCTGCTCCTTCCTGGGAAGTCATCTTTCCTGTCCCTTCCCCTCACTCAGTGCTATTGCGCAGGGGTTGTGCCCAGCCGCTCACTTCCCCCTCCCCATTTCCACTCCTTCTCCCCTGCCTTTTCCATCCTACTCTACCTGCTCTGGTTTTCCACACCAGCCATGGCAGCAGGTGGGGAATGGACAGAGACGTAGACTAAAAACCAGTAGTGGGGAGAGTAGTAGGCTCCCGGATATGAGAGAGACAACAAGAGAAACAACCCCTGTGGGGCCCTCTGCACCCTTCATGATGATATTAAAAACCTCATTTGCTAACACTGATTGTGCCGCTACTATGTGGCAGGCATGTAGCAAGTCCTCACAAAAACTGTAGGAGCTGGGTTGAAAACAAGGACTGAAACAAATGCACATACACCCACGTTCACAGCAGCACTGTTCTCAATAGCCAAGGGGTGGAAACAGCCCAAATGTCCATTTGTGGATGAATGGATGAACAGAAAGTGGTGTATCCATACAACGGAATATTACTCGACCCTAAAAATGGATGAAGTACTGATACATGCTACAACATGGGTGAACCTCAAAAACATTATGCTAAGTGAAAGAAGCAAGACACAAATTGTCATATATTGTATGATCCATTTATATGAAATGTCCAAAATAGGCAAATTCGTAGAGATGGAAGACTGATTAGTTGCTGCCGAGGCCTAATGGGAGGGGGCAATGGGGAGCGACTGCTTCATGAGTACGAACTTTCCTTATGGGGTGATGAAAACGTTTTGAAACTCAATATAGGTGGTGGTGGCACAACATTGTGAGTGTACTATACATTTTTAAATGGCTAATTTTATATGAACTTCACCTTGATTTAAAAAAAAAAAAGCAAATCCTCTGAGCTAGTTCTGACTATGGTTCCCCTTTCACAGATAAAGAAATTGGAGCACAGAGAAATCAGGCAACTTGCTCAGGCCCTGCGGTCAGTGTGGCTCACAGTGACTATGCACAGTTAGGACTGTACGACCTTGAAAGGTCATCCAGCGTCACTTCCTCCTTTGGCTGATGTGGGAACTAAGGCTAGGGTTGATAAAGCACCTGCTCAAAGTCTGGGCCGACACCCAAACACAGGGCTTCTGACTCCCAAGCGGGGCTCTTTCTACCCCACCATCTTTGTGAAATAATACAAGAGAATTTCCAAGCACAATTTGATACGCCCACTCATGAGAGAAAGGGTAGAGTCGGGGGGAAAATATCTTGTCCTACCTCCTGTGCCGACCCTACACAGCAACAATGTGAGCCGGTACCTCTGGAATCTAATTTGCTATATTCAGAAAAAAATTTACAATAGTTCCTGCCAGCCTTCCATGATACTTGAAATGCTCATATTAATGACGCATTTTAATCATTTAATGATCCAGTTCATCAACCAATAGCTAATATTTATTGTGTGCTATTTTCGAGGTACTGCTGCTGGAGCGGGAGATTACTCTGAGAAACAACTTAGAATCTTAAATTTAAGCACCAAAGTCCAGTAGTTAGGCAGGGCAGGAAACACAAAGTTTGCTAAGCACTGGGGGCTTTTGAAGAAGGCATCGTTGGGAGGGTCTTGCTGAAGAAGGGTGGTGCTCAGAGCTCCTGAGGTCTGCCCCAGGGCGTAGGGACCAGAGCAAGAGTCTGTCCCCAAACATGTGTCACCGACATCACAGCACTGCAAGACGCATCCCTACCCCAGAAGACCCTCTCTGATCACCAAAGAGCCAGCGTGGTGACAGCGGAGCCCATCCAGCCAGGCCGGCGCAGGTCTGGGAAAAGTCTGCACTCCCGATGCGCGTGGCCGCAGCGCCACCTTGTGTTGGCATCGCGTCAGCGCGTTTCCCACGGCCAGACGCGCGTTGGGTCCATTCCTTCAACAATGTCTGCTACGGGCTTAGTAAGTGTAGGGCTAGGAGTGGGGAAAAGAGGGAACAAGACAGACAGGGCTTACGGCTAGGGGGCGGGAGGCAGCAACCCCACTACTGAGCTGCAACAAATCAGAAGAGGGCGGCCACCCTTTTCAGAAGACTTCTCAGAGGAGGTGATGTCTAAGCCTCAATCCTAAAAGAAGGTGGTAGTTCTTCAGACTGGGGTCATGGGGACCGA
The DNA here is from genome assembly GCF_041296235.1 of Equus asinus. NCBI lineage: Eukaryota > Metazoa > Chordata > Mammalia > Perissodactyla > Equidae > Equus > Equus asinus. The sequence continues at coordinate 80,457,911 of NC_091799.1, read as the reverse complement.
AGAAGGAAGGGCATTGAATGTTTCCCAAGCACTAAGGCCAGAGTAAAACAGAAGATAGTATAATTAGAGAAATGCAAGTATTTTAGTAACATTGAAGAATAGGAGTGTGTGTAGGGCGTAAGATAAAGAGTTGTGGAGATTGGGAGGGAATATGGAAAGGGGAAATTTGGAGAAAGATGAAACCAGGCAGGTAAGCAGGCACCAGATCCCTCCACAGTGCGAAGCCTGGATTCTGTACTGAAGGAGACTGCAAAGCGTTTCAAATGAGGGAGTAACAGTTTGCGTAGAAGACCCCTCTGGATGCGGTGTGGAGAGTGGATACGAAGGTGGGACAAGCTGACCAGTAGGAGATGAGAGGCCATGCTGGCGACAATCAGATGAGAGGTCAGGCCTGGAAGGAGGTATTGGCAGCATGGACAGAGAAGATAAAGTGATCCGAGATGGAGAGTAACTGAGCGTGCAGTCTGAGAGGGAGGGGTCGCGGGGTGGCATCCGGAGCTTTTGCTGCTCCCCATCCCCACCCCCAGTGGCTAATGGGAAGGGACAGTCGCAGAGCAACAAAATGCAGAGGCCTGGAGATTTGGGGCACAGGCTGAGTGGAGGCGCCAGCAGCAAAGCCAAAGGAGGCTTTGTGGCAGCAGTCACGCAGATCTCCTCTCCCTGGACCCAGCTAAGTTTCCTTCGTCCCGCTGCCCTGGTGCACAGCTGCCTGCCGTTGGCAAAGCTCTCTGTCTGCCTGGATTTCGAGAATCATTGTGCGACGAGACATGGAGAGCTGAAAATTCATGGAGGTTTGTGTCTTCATGGTTCTCAGCTGGATTTGTGGGAGTCCTCTTGCTGAATTCTGGACAAGATTTAAACGGAATCTTAGGGAAGAGGGAAATTCTCAAGCCCGAGGCTGCACTTTATCGGGGTGTCTTTGGTGTCTCCTAGTGGCAATAAGCTGAACTGCATATTCTCGCTCTCGCTCTCTCCCTCCCTCCCTCTCTTCTCTCTCGCTCTCTCCCTGCCTCTCTCTATCGCTCTCTCTCTCCCTCCCTCTCTCTCTCTTTCAATGCTGCGTTGAGTCTGCAGCCAACGGCTTACGACACAGAGGTGGATCTTAGAGCCGAGGAGGGCATCCCACAGACGTCCATAAAGAGAAAGCACCCAGGTTTCCACAGCCCCTTGGTGCAAAATCCAAAGGAACCTTCTCACTCCACCCTGTGAAGAGCCCTTCCCTCTTTGGTTTCCCTGACACTACACTCCTGGTTTTCCTCTTTCGGGAAAAGGATGGTTTGCACGAGGGAAGTGGAGCAGGTTAGCGAGTTCGAATCAACTTTGGAGCAGAGTTAGCCTGTGTAAAAGCAGAGGGGGAGGGACAGAACTAGGTAGACAGGAAGGCACTGCAAACGTTGTAGGGGCCGCAGGGGAGATGGGCGAGTCGCCGAGGGCTGACGAAGGGAGCAGGCTCGCCTGGCCGGCAGGACCGTGCACCGCGATGGTTGGACCTGGTTTTGTCCGGACAGCCTCCTTTGCCCTCACTGCTTGGACCCTGAGACTACACAGGCGGACAGCGCATATTGTGAGGAAACTGCCCTGTTGAGGAGGTGACATAAGCCCAGCCTCTGAGAACAGCAACTACCTGCAGAGCTGTCCAGTCTTTCCAAAGGCCTCTCCCACCTCTCGAAGCCATTAAACCCATTTTCCCACAGTCAGACTAAGTAATGATTTCTGCCTTAAGAACGTTTTTAGGCGTTTCTGTAATTTAAATACCTGTGCCCTTTCATTAGCCATTTCAATAGCAAGGGACCTGGAAGTGCTATAATAGTTCTCCGTGACTTTAAAACGTTCTGCTATTTAAAGAGATGAAAAGGGTAAGGCCCCGTAAAGAGCAGGCAGCTCCTGATTAAACTTGTAGGGGCTTCAAGCTCATTCCCAGGAGGCAGGAAACATATTTGCTTTCTCTCCAGCTGACATCCAAGTCAGCATTTTCCCATGGCTCCTGCCCAGGCTTGATGCTGAGCACAGGGACCCGTCCCCCGGAGGATGGAGGACACGAGGTGGGTTTGACTCTTTGCCTCTCTACTTGGGAGCTGCATGTCAGGCTGAAGTTTTGATGTAGACTCAGTGGGCCTTTTAATAGTTGAAATGTCATCCAGGGACGGGCAGAGACGTACAACAGACCACGTTCAAAGGCAATTGCTGCCATCTGACTCCTGTCCATTCAGTAAACTAGTTATTACTACCTGGTAGGTGGCAAAAACCTATGGTTCCTCAAGGAGTTTCCCCATAGAAAGTGCCCCTCTGGAATAAATATTAGATCCTAGTGTTCAGAGTAGTCTAGCAGGTGGCTAGTATGCCCCCCATCCTGAGGCCGAAATAAAAGACTCCAGCGGTTTGACGAGAGAGGTGGTTTCTGCAGTAGAGTACTAGAAGACTCAGTGAAGGTATAATGATGGGTGTGTATCAGTACCATTGACATTGTGACAGTTCATCGAACTCACCTGAGCTCAATTCAACTAACAGACCCTTAGCATCTCTAGCTATGCGGGGGACTCTGCCAATTCTTCAGGTGATTTTATAGAGCAGTAGTTCCAAATGGGTATGATTTTGCCCCCCTAGGGACATTTGACAATGTTTGGAGATACCTTTGGTTGTCACAACAGGGATGAGAGATACCATTTGCATCTAGTGAGTAGAGGCCAGAGATGCTGTGAAACAGGCTCAGAGACCCCTTGACAACACAGAATTGTCCATTCAAAAATGGCCGTAGTACTGAGATTCAGAAGCCCTGCTGTAGAGAAAGACCTGGGACCATCATAAAGATGCCCATATTCTACCCCAAATACAGCCAATTAGCACCTCTAGGTGTGAGCGCTGAGCATCTACATTTTAACATTTCCAGTTGGTTGTAATGCACACCCAAGTTTGAGAATCTAAGCTATAGGAGATACCAAGTCACCTTCGGAAATCTGGAATAAGACCCTGTGGGCAAGTCTAGAGGTAAGACTATAACATAACACAGCATAGACAGAGGCATGAAGGGAAGTTGTAGTAATAACACTGGGACCATGCCAGGGGCCAAGCCCCCGGCTCGTGCTTGATGCATCAGCATATCGGCTCATGTGGTGGGTTCCGTTCGCCGCCCTCTTACAGGAAGTCAGCAGAGACCCAGAGAACACAGGTCACTTGCCTGAGAATAGGCCCCATGGCAGGGGCCGAGTCAGAGCTGACAGCCAGTTCTGCCTAAGTCACTGCGTTCAGCAGCTACGCCAGGTGCTGATAAATTGCTTTGGGAATTCAAAGAAGGCCCGTGAACGGAGACGAAGGAAAGGAAAAGCTTCAAGAACAAGCCTTGGAGAGCTGGAAGGATTTCACTGCAGGGGGGCTGGAAGACAGCAGGGAGGGGCAAAGCCGGCCACTCCCAGGTCCTGGACATGACCTCTCTCTCTCCTGCAGTTTCTTCTGTGGGTTTTCAAAACTTTAAACCTCCGCGTAAACTCCTTCCAGTTGAGGTGAACGATTTCTCTTAATCTCTTCCTCTTATGGCAGTAGTCTTTTTCTTTGTTTTAATAAAGTTATGTAAGGTGTTTTTTTTGAAACCTAAACTCAAAGCTACTGTGCCAATTATCTTCCATAGCATTTGCTCTTTTCCCACAAGTTATTTTTAAAATTATTTCTGCAACACATGAATCTATGAAACATTTTGTTTCTGTTTGAATTGCCAATGTCCACGTACAATTTAAAGTATGATAGTATTTAATCTGTACTTTAATGGCATACGTGTACTGTGGAAATAAGATGTCACTGAAGTCTGGTGTCTTACCAAATTTTCTCTGCACTGAAATACATTTTCTCAAGATGTTTAAAATTCATGTTTCAGTCATTGTCAACAGGCAGGTTTCCTCAGAGCCTGTCTCTGCTAAATCATAGTCTTTTATTCTTTCTGCTGATCTTTGGGATGTGAATTAAGTCCTTATTTTGGTGTTTATGATATGGCACGATTTAAGAATATTTTTTCAAAAATGTCACTGCTCTAAAGAGTTTACTTCATACATCTTTGTGAAAGTTTGCTTTATTCATTCAGCCAGAGTCAGGATTCTCGTTAGGTAAGGTAGGTGTCTAGGGCGCAATGTTTAAGGAGACCCTCAATTTCAGGACACTGTAACTGTCAACTCTGCACTTGCCCAAGCCCAGGAATGAGTGCCTCCTTAAATAGTGTGCCCCTGGGGTCTGCCTTGCCTCACCCTCATCCTGGTCCTGAATACAACACATGTTTATTCAACACCTATTATGTGCCACACGAGAGGAAGGAATGAAGCAGCCAAGGTCCCTTCCAGGAGTTTACATTCCTGAGGGTAGTTTTAACTTTGCTGAATTTGAATTACAGCCGATTTTCCAGACATTTCCAACTGGCTGATTCAAAGTTCATTCCACTCTCCTTCTCTGCTACATTCCACTTTCAGCTGGGTGACCAGGTGAATGGGTTCTGGCCAAAGAGACTCAAATGAAATTGCTGAGGGCTCCGCATTCAACAGGAATGCCAAGTGCTAATAAAGTGCCTCCTCCTGCCTTGAACAAGAATGTGATATCTGGAGCTGTAGCAGCCTTTCTGTAATCATGAGGGAAGGGCCAAGGAAGCGACAGAGATATCAACTTAGAGCCCTAACACCACTGATCTGCCAAACCAATGTCACCAATTGCCTGACTCCACACTCCTGTCATGTGAGAAACAGAAGACCCTATTTGCTTAATGCATTGTTGCTCAGGTCCTCTGTTACTTGCAGCCAAAACTATTTCTAACTGATCCAATTGACAAAAGCTCATTCCTGCAGGGCTTGGGTTGACCCTAGCTAGTACACTACCTGGGTAGAATAACTAGCAATCCAGTGTGAGGAGACACTCAACTCCCCCTGAAAGCTGGGAGGAGACATAACTCCATTATAACTTGTCATCTCAGTAGAATTTTACCAGCATTTAGCAGCCTCGGTGGCATTTTTGGCTACAAAAGAGCGTGAGATAAACTACTCAGCATAATATTCAAGGACCCAAGTAACTAACACAATGCAATACAAGCCCAGGTTTAACAAAACACAGAGGCCCCAGGGTTAGGGGTCCTGGTCATAATGAGCGTCCCTTGGGACTCTCCGAGGCAGGCGCCGTCTTAACAGCCCTCTCCTTACTATCTCCTTCTTCATCTCCCTCTTCCCTCTGCTCTGCCTTCAGTCTCTAGGGTTTTTACCAGGAGATTACTTGCAATCTATTCTGAGTCAGGCAGCCTGCCAGATGAAAGATCTTAAAGAAGCAGAGTAAGAAAATACGTAAACTACACAAAGGTAAGCAAAGCTTTGGCTGGGTTTGTGTACAAAATGCAAAAAACCACACAAAAAATCAAGACAAAAGAAAATTAAATCTTTTCCTCCAAACTCTCTGGTTTCAATGACTATACTCTTATAACCAACCACAAATCTTCCAAATATTCCATTTTTCGGGTGCCATGAGGCCTTAGCCTCAGTGATTTCAAACATACTTCAAGAATAAGGCTCAACTGTACATCCTCCTCCACATTTATCTGCTGGTAAAGTCACAGCTCTAACTAGCACTTGCCCTTTTGCAATATTAGTCACCAAAATCACTTACTTAGTAACTATTTTGTAGCTACTTAGAATGCTTCTTTTGGAGTCATTTTTCTATTTAATGTTAATTTTATAGTTACTTAGAAAGCCACCCAATTGTTTACATCCTGTGTTCTAACTGATACTTCCAGAAAATCAAGATAGAAGTCCAGTGACAGAGTGCCAGCCTCAGGGCAAGTTAGCATATCGGTTAGAAATTGTGTCAAGCTACTCATAGCAGAAACAGGTCATAGTCTCTGAATACAATGAAGGTTTACTTTCTTCTCATGTAAAAGAAGTCTGGAGGCAGTTCAGGTAGTCATTAAAGTCCCAAGAAACTACCATCTTTCTACCTTGCCATGTTTTTTTTTCTCAAAGTTTCCTAAAGTTACAAAATAGCCATAGCAGATCCAGCCATTACATCCACACTCCAGGCAGCAGAAGAGAGAAAAGGATGAGGGCAAGAAAAATGCACTTCCCAGCTGAGTCAGCCCTTTTTAAATGTTTACCAGATGACTCCACCCAACTCCTTCCACTTAAATCTACCATTGACCACTCCTGCAAAGGAGGCTGGTGCTATGGTCTGAATGTTTGTGTCCCCAAAAAATTCAGATGTTGAAATCCTAACTCCCACAGATGATGTATTGGGCAGTGGGAACTTTGGGAGGTGCTTAGGTCACGAGGCTGAAGCCCTCATGAATGGGATTAGTGATTTATAAAATAGGCTCTGGGAAGACAGCCCTCACCTGACCATGCTGGAACCTTGATCTGGGACTTCCCAGCCACCAGAACTGTGAGAAATAGATTTCTGCTTTTATAAGCTACCAGTCTGCGGCATTTTGTTATAGCAGCCTGAATGGAGTAAGACAGCTGGGAAACTGAATTTTAGACTGGGTTTGCAATTCCCAGGTTCTGTTTACAAAGCAGAGGAAACTGGCTATGGCGTAGGCAACTGGCAGTTTCTTCCACAGTTGGCAGAAGACATGGAGTCCCTCAAGAAAGCAGAGTATGAGCAGGTGTGGATCAGCTGATTCCACAACATCATCAGGTGCCTGAGGATTTGGGAGATGTAAGGAGCAGCCAGATCGCCCCAATGAAGGAGACTAAGGTAAGTCCAGAGCAGAAGTTAGCACACCGATGATTTCTCACTTCTCAACCTCCGTTCCCACAAAGTAAGTAAGATCCACCTTTCCATGGGCAGTTATTAAAGATACCCTGAGTTTTGGCAACATAATCTAAAATGGACTAGACTCAGGGACATCAAACCAAGACCCACCAGCCAAATTTGCCCCTTCAACTAGTTTTGTAAATGAAGTTTTGTTGCAAAACAGCCACACCCATTTGTTTATGTAATTCTGTGGCTGCTTTCACACTGCAACAGTAAAGTTGGGTAGTTGCAACTGAAACCTTCTCGCCCCCAAACCTGAAATATTTTGTATCCAGTCCTATAGAGAAACAGTTTGCAGCCTCCTAGGACCATGCTAAAGATAACAACAATAGCAATTGGAAGCACTTATTGTGTACTTACTCTGTCAGGCTCTCTACTAAAGGGGCAGCCTATGTTTTACAAATTATCCAGTTTCTTGAGAACAAAAAAATGTGTCTGGTATAAGGTAAGTTTTGGTAATAACTCTCCTAGTTTACAAAATGCTTTTACACACATTAGAGGGAACGTGTCTATTCCTATTTTACCAAATAAGGAAAGTGAGGGACAAAGAGATTTAGGGGTTATCCCAACTCAGAGAGAAGTAGCAGAACCAAGATTCCGAGCAGGGTCTTCTGTGCCCGCCACTGCCCTGGTGGTCTTTTGTAAATTATCCACAACGTTTCAGAAAATAGTCATTTTTTAAAGGAGTCACTGTAGTCACCACAAATCGTTCATACATAAAAACCAGGACAGGCTTATGAACAATGTTGAGTCCAAGTCACACTTCGTAAGAACAACTGACATTGTAAGTTACTAGAGAGCTTTCGCCTCTCTTCTTCCCCTGTGGGAGGAGCTCCTCCTGAGGTCAGAGGGCCAACCGCAGAGGTAATGCACGAAGCACAGGTCCCAAAGAAAGTAAGGACATCTTTAAACCACCTCCCAATCAAAAACCGTCCTGCTCGCTCAAATTATGTTTTTCAGTTTGCTGTGTATGGGAAAGTTTTAATTTTATCTGACTTCAGGTTATCAGAAGACGCAATAGGAAAACAATTATTCCCAGACTGGGGAAGAAACAAGACATTGGGTAGCAATGGAATTATGGCCAGCAATGTGCCAGAGAATCCACTCAGAAGAGTGTCATGAACAGTTTAAGTTTTATGGACATTAGGAGTCAATAGAAGGCAGCATGTGGCCCCATCTGTGACACAATAATCATCATGTCATGGTATCTTCTCCTAAATACCAACTTGTTTATTTCTGAAATACAGAAAACTGCTCTTATGAACCATGATATTTTTCTCTATACAAAACCATCTGAGATCAGAACAAAGGGCAAAAATTCACAAGGAAAATTCAGTAACGTAGAGCCTCATTTAATTCATATATTAAAGAGATTAAAGTAGCAATTGAAAGTAAAGGTGTATTCCACAAACTAAACACTCCCCCTCCTTGCTCCTAGGTGCCCCATCACCACAAGTTACAGAGAGGGGTAGCCCTCTTGGTACAAAGAGTACCGTCCACACAGAGATGCTCAGCCTTTCCTACTTCCTTATTCCATCATAAATCTCCTAATTCTCATCAGCCTCTGAACAACCAACTCTTCACTGCTGACCTCAGTATTCTGTTTGCCCAGACCCCTCCCCAGTCCGTTCTCCATCAACATCTGTGTTGATGGAGGTTGACCTCTACGAACTGCATTAACCACATTTCTTGGCTCCCTGGCTTCCAGCTGGATTCAACCAATGGGAGGCACCAGCAGGAGATCAGAGGGCAAGAAGAGAAAGAGGTTGGAGTATTCATGCTCCTGGTTTCCTCTCTGCCAAGCAACAGCTGTCAGTGACGGCGATCTCTCACCAAAGGCTGCCCTCCCTACAGCAACACTCCTGCTGAGATCTGAGAACTGCTCCTCCTCTTGCCCCTTCAGGCCTAAGGATAATTCTCCCTCCTCACAGTGGCAGCCCTGGGATGTTTCCTCATCCCTAATCTATATCCTTAGCCCTATCCCCATCTTTGTAAATTGTCTTTCATTAAACGCCTTTCTGTTACTACTTTTGAACGTGCCATTCATTTCCTGCCAAGAGGCTGACGGGTACAATGTCTTTATCCTATCTGGTACTTGAATTTGTATAAGGAACTCTACTTCTGCAGCCTTCTCAGATAAAGGTACTTCTTACCCCAAATAAGGAACCTCACAGTCTCTAAAACACACCTGCCATCTCCACATCGTGACTCATTCTCACACCCTTCTTTGAAGCACAGCCCAGCTGGACATCCTCCCTATGTCTCTCTTTGGCTCTGTCATTTCATAAATCACTGAGACTCTGGGTCCTGCCTCAGAGACTTCCTCTTCGTCCAAAGTGCCCTCATCAATCTGGGCAACCTCAGTGCTCATCCTGACAATCCATCTAATATGCAGCTGTAAGATTCCTGGAGTTCCTTGATTTCTACTAACTGCATCTCTCACTCTTTTCACATTCCTTTCCAAGCCCATCTCTTCCATTTTGTCACCAACCAAAGCTGGTCTCCTCTGAAAGTTCAAAATTCAACATCCACTTTCCTTTCATTTTTCAGTTTCATTCTTCCAATCACATTGGAAGAATCACATTCCAATCTCACTCTCATACCATCCCATAGCAATCTCAGCCATATCCACGGACACAATGATGACTCCCGAATCTTTATTCCAAGTCATGCACTCTCCTGAGCTTCAGAGCCAAATGTCAAATTACCACAAAATATGTGCACTTCAGTGACCTACAGATGCTTCAAGTTTAATGTTCCAGAACCAAATTCATTATCTTTTCCTCCTTATCCCTTGCCTCAGGAAATGACAACACCATTTTCTCAGGTCATTAACTGGACATTACCCTAGACTCCTTCTCACCCTCTACATCAAATCAGTGGCCAAGTCCTGTAAAATTTCACCATCTTGACATCTGCATCTCTGTTCCTTCCCTCTTTCCATTGCCATGGATACCACCTTAGTCCAGGACCCAGTCATCTTCTATTTCCAGTATTGTAATTGCCTCTTAGCTGTTTCCCTGCCTCCAGTCTTTCCCCCTCCAATCCATCCTCCATATGACAGTCAGAGCAATCTTTATAAAACAGAAATCGGAACTTCATACTCTAGTCTCAATGCCTTTGGTGGCTCTCCACTGTGTACCGGTAAAGAGCAAACATCTTAGCATTGTATATGTTGGCCCTGCCTATCTCTACAGCCTTGTTTCTAATCATTCTCCACCCCTTCAAAATCTACTCTACATCTGCACCCACTCACATTCCCCAAAGACACCATAGGTTTCTATATCTCTGTGCCTTTGTACATGCCATCCCATTTTCAGGAACATCTTGCCTCCCTTGTTGGTCTAGAAAAGTACTGCTCTTCCTTGTAGAATCACTGTGATGAAGCTTCACATAACCCTCTCACCAGAAGGAAACAGCTCGCATCTTCCTTTGTATAATCTGTGCAAAGCCCAAATAGCATCCACATTGCACTACGACAGAATTCTTTGCTTGCAGAACTGCCTCTCCTACTAGACTATAAGGTCCTTAAAGCCAAGGGCTGTATCTTTTGTGTTTTCTGTCATCATATCATCAGCACTTAGCACGATGCTAGTAGATTGCTATTAGAATTGATCATTGTGATTGTTATTAGATCACTGTTACTTGAATACAAATACAAACGTAGGCCCACAATTTAAATTTCAATATTTAAAATGCAAAATTACAAAATAAAGAGATTTCTGTAGTTGTACGATTTTGAGGAAGCAATTAGAGCTCTAAAAACAGGGAAGAAGCTCATCTGCTTAGTGTGGTTTCACTAGGCCCCAGACTGTAAGGCAAGAGGAGTGGACACCTGGCAATACCATTGATTAAGGTCCTTCTCAACTACACAGTCCATCAAATCAACTCTCTGATATATTTTTAATAAGCCGTGTCGGTCCATTTTAATAAGAATTCTGATTCTAAGTGGTCGGTTCAGCAGGGTATGGCAGATATAGTACAACTTTGAGTGTCAAACAAACCAAGGTCTGAATCAAAGCTCAATCTTTTAATTGTTTAGTGACTTGAGATATTTATCCTTCTTGAAGCTGTTTTATCAATGGTCATACAGGCTGCTTACAGCAACTCACCCAAACACTTCACACTCAAGTATCCAGTACATAGTGGCTTCTCAATGATGTTTATTTCCTTCCCTTTCACCAAAACAAAATGTATTCTTGTACATTTTTATCTGAGTATCTCTTTGCAACTATGACAAAAGTCTCCCCCAGCACCAAGCAAGCTATTTCCTCCCTAGACTGACAGCCAAGAGCTCCCATCAACTTTTAGGTTTTCTTTTCGGAAAGTAACATCTACTCTCTTTTTTTTTGTTTTTAAGCTAAAATGAAACAAAAGTCATCAAATCAATATAATAGATAAAAACATTGATTTACCTTAAATGCTAACCTGTTGCCACCAGTTGCTTAGACTTGCAACTATGGACGCTCTCTCCTGCATCTGGGAAGACTGGTCCCCGCCCATCCCCCTATTGCCTCCTCCCTCTTACCTTTCCTGCTCACCTCCTGGTCCGCCCTCTTCATGCCAATTGGATAGCTTGCAGTCACTGCTGCAGACTCACAGCCTGACTGGCTCAGCTTACTATCAATCCTTATCCTGGCCCCGCCTTTTCTCAAGTTTACACTTCTGTTGCCTAGGAAATCCAGTGACTGTGAAAGCCCAAGCTGTTTGCCCTAGGAGAGAAGCCAGCAGGAAGTTCTGCTGGCAATTGTTTGGTTTCTAGAATGGCATCAAAACTTGCTTCATATGTTTTATAAGATAACGTTCAGCAAATTCTCTTTACTTCTTTAGGCAACCCATTCCTGCCTTTCTGTTGTCTCCAGATGGCTTCCTGCTAGAGCATCTTATCAGGTGAGACTTAAAACCACAACACGTAAGTTCCCTCGCTCTGCTTCGGTGGCCCAGGGTTTCGTCCAGTTCGGATCCTTGGCGCGGACATGGCAACGCTTATCAGGCTACGCTGAGGCGGCGTCTCCACATGCCACAACTAGAAGCCACAACTAAAATACACAACTATGTGCTGAGGGGGAGTTGGGGAAGAAAAAGCAGGAAAAACAAACAACACACAACACACTGGAGCAGGCAGGTGTAATTACAGGTGGTTCAAAGTCTTCCCTCTTCCTCCACCTCCACACACTAATAGAATGCCACTTCCCACTGTTTCCATCCTTGGTTTCTTCTGTTCTCTTTTTTTCTCCTCTTTTTACATCTCATTTCTTTTTGCACTTGTCCTTCACAATAAGTTTGCCAGATAAGAAGCAGGCTAGTGGCCCTAAATCACTCTCTTTCATTGTTGTACCCCTGACATCCACCCTTCCCTCATCACTTCCACCCCTTCTTGTGCTTCCATCATGAAGTGGTACAAAGAACTGAAGACTAGAACGATGAAGACAAGAGTTCCACTTTCTGTTCTGCATGTTACATTATATATATTCTCAGGCAAGTGTGATCATGGATTTCTACAGTCTCTAGAGTGGACACTGTATCTGCCTTGCCAACTTCTCAGACTTGCCCTGGAGGCCAAGGGGATTTTAATGCAGACTTGTCTTGGTTGAGGGGAATTCCAGCAGGGTGTGATCTGAGGGGCAAGAAAAAGTCACTTGCTCAAAAATATGTCCCTTGTTTCTCTTTTGGGGTTGGATGTTTCCAGAAGGCCCTGCCTATGGTGCCTGACACCTACCAAGCAGCTAGAAAAAGCTGATACTAGCAGGGATTAGATGTGCTCCCCACCTCCACCCCAGGGTGGTTCTGAGTGTCTTCTCCAGACACCATTAGCCACTTCATCCGAAAAACACTCCTTCTTGCTGCAGCTGACCTCCTGGTGTTAAGCTGTTCATTTCACTTTCACTAAGTGAAGTTACTAAGCAAAACTAACAAGCTATTAAGGAGCAACCACTTACACAAGGTGCACCACCAGTGACAGAAATATCTGCTTTTTAATTAATCAGTTGGACAATGGGAAGCCAACTGAGAGCTCTTAGAGGACTAGCAGAGAGTCAGTTCAGCTTTGTGTCTTGCAAAGTGTCCAGCATGGTACCTTGTAGAAATGTGAAATCAGTCAATATTGGTCAAATCAAGTTGTTGAACTGGATAAAATGCATTCATATTAAGGACATTTAAAAGATGAAATCTGATTTTCAGAAATAGCTATTTCCTTGAACTAAATAGAAGTTTGTATAAGACCAAAAGTATTCTATTTACTTCCTTTTACATGTATAGTTGGTTGACATTTAAACAAATAACCATCTCACAATAGCTTGCAACTGGGATGTAATAAATGAAATAATAGAAGATCGACACGGGGGAATCATGTCTACAGAGCATTTAGCATGGATAGGCGCACAAAGAATCAAAAATTATCAAGTCTGAGGAGCAAAATCAAAAGGGACACAGAAAAGTGAGTAGAGTCTAAGGGACTTACAGGACCCCATCATGTGGATTTATATTTGTATTATGGATGTCACAGGAAAGGAGCAGAGAGATTGAAGAAATAATGGCACATGACATGATATTATACGTAGACAATCCTAAAGATTCCACACACACCAAAAAACCTGTGATAACTAATAAACAAACTTAGGAAAGTAGCAAGAAACAAAATTAGCTCACAAAAGTCAGTTGTGTTTCTATATATTAATAATGAACACTTCAAAGAGGAGATTAGAAAAACAATTCCATTTACAATAACATCAAAAGAATAAAATACTTAAGAATAAACTTAAACAAGGAGGTGGAAGGTTTTACATTGAAAACTACAAGACTACTGAAAGAAATTAAAGAAGATATAAATAAACGGAAAAAAATCCAGGCTTAATGGATTAGAAGAATTAATACTTTAAAGGTGTCCCTACCACCCAGGGTGAGCGACAGATTCCATGCAATCTCTATCAATATTTTTTTTTGCAGAAATAGAAAGCCCATCCTAAAATTCATATGGAATTTCAAAAGATCCAGAGTATCCAAAACAATTTAACAAAAAGCAAGGTTGGAGGTCTCACACTTTGTGATTTCAAAACTTACTACAAAGCTACAGTCATCAAAATAGTGTGATACTGGTGTAATGACAGATATATAGACGAATGAAATAAAATAGAAAGCCCAGAAATAAACCCTTGTATATTTGGTCAAACAACTTTTGACAAGGGTTCCAGGACCATTCATTAGGTGAAGACAATCTTTTCAACAATAGAGTTGGAAAACTGCATCTCCACATGCAAAAGGTTGAAGTCGGACCATTACCCATTCTTGGTAACTCAAATTGGTGACTCAAAATGGATCAAAGACCTAAAGATATGAGCTAAAATTATAAAATGATCTATTCATTTCTCAGGAGAAAATATGGAGAGAAATCATCATGCCATTGGATTGGGTAATGATTTCTTGAATATGAGACCAAAAGCACAGGCAACACATCAGAAAATAAATAGATTGGATTTCATCAGAAGGAAAGACTTTTGTGCAACAAGGGATACTATCAACACAGTGAAAAGGCAACCAAGGGAATGGGAAAAATATTTGCAAATCATTTATCTGATATGGGATTGATACTGAGATTATTTAAAGAATGCCTACAACTCTACAAAAAAACCCAAACAATATGATTCAAAATTGGGCAAAGACTTGAACAGCTATTTCTCCAAATAAGATATATAAATGGCCCATTAGCTTACCAAATGGTAAACATCACTAATAAGGGAAATTGTAATTAAACCACAATGAGACACTATTAGGATGGCTAATATCAAAAATTAAAAATTAAAAAAATAAACAAAACCAGAAAATGACAAGTGTTTGTGAGGCTATGGAGAAATTGGAACACTTGTGCATTGTTGGTGGAAATGTAAACTGGTATAGCCACTGTGAAAGACAATATGGCAGTTCCTCAAAAATTAAACATAGAATTATCATATGATCCAGAAATTTCTTTCCTGGGTATATACCCCAAAAAATTAAAAGAAGGGACTTGAACAAATATTTGCACACTACTGTTCATAGTGGCATCATTCACAATAGCCAAAATTGGAAGCAACCCAAATGTCGATGGACAGACAAATAGATAAACAAATGTGGTATATACATACCATGGAATATTATTTAACCTTAAAAAGAAGGGACATTCTGACACATGCTACAACGAGGATGAATCTTGAAGACATTATGGTAAGTGAAATAAGTCATCACAGAAGAACAAATATTGTATGATTCCACTTATATAAGGTACCTAGAGTAGTCAAATTCATAGAGACAGAGAGGAGAATAATGGCTGCCAGGGTGTGGAGGCAGAGAGAAATGAGGAGTTACTGTTTAACGAGCAGGACTTTTCAGTTTGGGAAGATGAAAATGTTCTGGAGATAGATGGTGATAATTGTTTCTCAACAATATGAATGTACTTAATGCCCCTGAACCATACCCTTTTAAACGGTTATTTGGTAAATTTTATACGACATATATTTGACTATAGTAAAAAAAAAAAAATTGGAAAACAAAAACAGAAAAATTGTACAAAGTAAGCCTCTGTTATCTCACAGATTATAGACCTTAACTTCCATTATTCTCCTCCTTTGTAACTCCTGTCCCAGTTCCAAGGCCTGACCCACCATCAGGTCAGATAAGACCTCTCATATTTTGGTCTGGTTTTATTTGTGCAATTGAATCTTCCACTACCCTAGTCTAGCCAGGGTCACAGGGGGAACCCAGCCTCATGGCCATCTCGCTACCACCTCCACACATTGGGCCCCCTCTTCTCCCAACCTGGTGTGTCTTCCCTGCCCGGCTCCATTCATAAAAAATGCTGCCATGAAGTCAAAGGCCATCTAGCCTGTGAATTATTCCCCAGCTCTGTCTGCTCACTTAATACAAGGTCAGTATTAGGAAGGGTAGACACTTTGGTGCCTGGAAAGCCCACGCCAAATCTAGGCTCTTGTTGCCTATGAGCTGAATGGTATTGGGAAAATTATTTACGTCAAGTGAACCTCTGTCCTTCCATTTATAAAAATAGGGGTTGTCCAAGTTGCCTCCAGATGGCATGGTATTACATAAAATCACTTCCGTACAATAGCAACCCAGTGCCTACAGGCAACAGGCAGCCACTAATCTGAGCTCTGCTGTCTTTTGAAAACTTTCAGAGCAGGGCCTCATCCCAGACCAATCAAATCAGAAAATCTAGGCAGAGCCAGGAACCAGGGCTCTACAGGAAGGAGACATTGGAGATAATTGGAGATAATGCTTTCACTTCTTGCTGTCAGTCCCACACAATCCTGCCCTGGTTACATGGTGTCTTGCTTTTTTTTTTTTTTTTTTTGCTGAGGAAGATTCACCCTGAGCTAACATCTGTGCCAATCTTCCCCTATTTTGTGGTGGGTTGCCACCACAGCATGGCTGCCTATGAGTGGTGTAAGTCCATGCCCAGGAACTGAACTCAGGCCACTGAAGCAGAGCACACTGAACTTAACCTCTAGGCCACAGGGCCGGCCCCTATGTCTCACTTTTAATCAAGAAATTAATAAAATTGAGAATAGAAAAACAATAGGGAAATCAGTGAAACAAAAGCTGGCTTTTTGAAAAGATAAGGAAATAATAAAGATACAAATTACTAGAATCAGAAATGAAAGAAGGAACACCACTAATGAGCACACAGAAATAAAAAGGACTATAGAAAAAATACTAAGAACTTTAGATGCCAATAAATTAGATAATGTAGATGAAATTGACAAATTCCTAGAAAGACGTAAATTACCAAAGTCAGTTCAAGAATAGACCTGAATAGACCTATAAAGAGTAAAGTTTGCCCCATTTGGGTAAAGAACTCTGAGAATCTCTTGCCATATAGATATTCAAAATATAAATCAAAGTTACATGTATTTCTACACGAACTATAAACACAATGCACAGCCTCATCAAGACTCTTGTTATCTTCTTCAGATTTCTAGACATTACTGGTCGTAACCAAGGCACTAATTCACTTCTCAAAACGCACGAGGCCAGTCTTTTTTGAACAGGATGTTCAGTGAAATTTCAACTCCCTCACCAGCCTCAGGTTGCTTGTTTCATATCATGTCCCAATGACTCACTTAAACAGGTTCAAACTGAAATAAATGAAACCTGGCACATTCTGGTCATCAGTCAAAGGTGAAGGGAAACCCTCATTCCGGCCCCAAAGCCTAACCACCATAAAAACCTCAAGCCGCTCTCCTTTTCCTGTTTTCTCAATGTATTCTTGGACCAACTTGGGACTTGACTTACTGTCCCCAGGAAGCCTCATTATGTTATCAATAAACCTTTTTACAGCTTCTTGTTGTTTATGTGATGCCATAAGTCTTAACATCCAAACTTAATTTTGGGTGGGGAAGAAGTTCCATCCTACTTCTCAGAATGGCTAAAACAATTTAGGAGGAAATAATGCTAATTCTACCCAAACTCTTCCAGAAAATTGAGGAGAGAACACTTCCCAATTCATTCTGTGAGGCAAGCATTTTACTGACACCAACGATAGAAAAAAATTCAAAAAATCACAGAACAATATCCTGCATGAACACAGATGGAAAATCTAAAACCAAAATTTTAAAAAACCACATCTAAAAATATATAAAGAAGAAAATATATCTTGACCAAATGAGGTTTGTTCTTAGAATATGAGGTTAGTTCAACGTTTGAAAATCAATCAGTGAAATTCATCATATTAGAACAAACAAAAAAAATCATATATTCATATTAATACCTGTAGCAAAAGCATGAAATTAGATATGATCAAAATTAAAAATTGTGCTCTTCAAAAGACACTGATAAGAGAAGGAAGAGACAAGTCATAGACTGGGAAAGAATATTTACAAAGCATATACTGAAAACTCAATAATAAGAAAACAAACGACCTAATTTAAAAATGGACAAAATCTGACAAACACTTCACTAATGAAGACACACAAATGACAAATAAGCACATGAAAAAATGTTTAGCATGATTAGTCATGAAAGAAATGCAAATAAAATCCACAATGAAATACAACTAAAGAATGGCTAAAATTAAAAAGACTAATAACGCCAAGTATAGATGAGGATGTGGTGTGCATGGAACTTGCATTCATTTTTGGTGAGAATCTAGAATGTTACAGCCACTTTGGAAAACAGTTTGACTATTTCTTAAAAAGTTAGACATACAACTAACATATGGTGCAGCCACTGCACTCCTAGCAATTAATCCAGAGAAAAGACAGTACATGTTCATACAAAGACTTGTACACATATATTCACAGCAGGTTTCTCTGTAACAGCTCAAAACTCGAAACAACCCTAATGTCCCTCAATAGGCAAGTAAATAAAAACACTGTGGTAATCCATACAGTGGAACACCACCCAGCAAGAGAAGGAAATGAACTATTCATTCGCACAATATGGATGAATCTCAAAATAATGATGTTGAGTAAAATAAGCCAAAATATGAGTATGCAACTTATGATCCCATTTGTATAAAATCTACAAGATGCAATCTAACATACAGTAACATAGTAGTAATTGACTGGCGATGGGAGGGCCGGGGGAGATTGCAAACGGACATGAGAATTCTTCTGGGGGAGAAAAATATATTTGTTATCTTGATTATGTCGATGGTTCACAAGTGTATACATATATGTCCAAGTATATCAAATTGTATGTTTTAAATACGTGCAATTTATTATATGCCAATAACACTTTAATAAAGTGTTTTAAATAATGAAGATAAGGAATTTCAATCTGTGGCCATGAGGAATTAACAAGTCTGTATTTACCTTTCTTCTTTAGACAACTAAAAATAACCCAGAGCAAATATACAATAAAATGGCTTTTAGGCATGGGACACCAGGCAGTGCAGGACATGGATGGCTGGCTGGAGAAAATTTCTAGGTCTCGTAGCAGGAGTAGAAAGTAACCTATGAAATAGGAAGAACAGCTCTCCTTGCATGATAGAAGCCTTAAATATGGTTGAACACTTCCGATCAATAAAAACTTAAGCCACAGTACATGTTAGTATTTACCAAAATTATCAACAATACTGTCTGGAGGCTTGCCTGAAATGAAGTGACACCCAGATAAGGGGTAAAATATGGAGGTATGGTGTGTGGAGGCCAGGTCTACAGAGCCTAATAAGATATCCAGCACTTAATACACACACACGCTTTTCCCATTTTTTCAATACAACTAGATTCAAAAAGATTTTGGGCTAAGCAGCACTATACAAAAGACATTATCTCTTTTTGCCTGGGATAGAAGAATTCAATAATTTTGAAAAAGCATGCTTAGGATTAAAACATCTCCTCCAAAATGAAGCGTGGTGACATTATGACTATGATCTTGGAGAATATGAGACGCCCGGTCCAGCAGTGGATAATGGCTTCCACCTAGGAATGACGAATAACTACATTTTCGTAAAGACGAGAACAGAAGTCTGAAATCGATGTGGAGACGTGGGGAAATCCAGGGTAAGACAACAGAAAGTTGACAGTGAGTAGAGGAAGATGAGTTTCTTCAGTGCCTCTTCTCACTTTGGGTAAGCCCCAGCCCAGACACCCACATCCTGTCTGCCCCAATCCTTGACCTGCGGCAATCCTCCGTCAAAAAGCCCCTCTTGTGACTCGTGGTCTCCATGTTAGTGTGATGAGCTTCTCAGTGCTTAGGTCTTACGGAGTTCCTGATCCTAAGGTGCATCTTGCATTTGTAGCTGGGGCCATATGGAGATACCTGCAACGTCTTGTCTAAGACCATGTGCTATCTTGGAATATTTTTCTTGAATCTATGGATCTCAGCAGCAGAGAAAGCCAATTCAGGAGGGAAGGAATTAGAATTTGCCAAAGTTGGGAAATGGGGGTACTTTTGGGAGATAAGTTCCCACAATGATTGGGTCAGCAGAGATGGGTGTAGAACTACAGAAACGGTTTGTTTCTGTGGAAATTAATCTAGCTTTTAGATCCATACTTGTGTAACCGGTGATAGCACAGATTATATAAACACAAATCCCCCATCCCCTCAGACTGTCTGTTCTTGCTTACATTTACCTCATGGAGGAAACAGGTGCAGGGGAGAAGGCACATCCACAGATGCAGCCGTTCATGTGTGTCTTCGTGAGCCAGAGGGCATTCTGGAGCAGAGGCGGCACTTCCAGCACATCACAACCACACCAGCTTCCTCTTGGAGTCTGAGGCAGAACAGTGTACTTTCAAGAAAGGAGGAAGCTCTTTTCCACCATTGCCTTTAACTATCATAAAAAAAAAGGTTTAAAATGGAGTACATTTAAATACTGTATTTTTTAAATATTGATTTTTAGAAATCCTCACTGTAAAGAGTGAAAGAGTGGAATCAGTGGAAGATGACGCTTTGGAAGTAAGAAGCATCCTCTTCCACAGATTCCTTAAGGCAGCACTGGTGTGCTTTAGCAAAAGACACCTCATTTCCCTGACTCTCAGTTTCCCTCTCAGGAAATAAGAGAAGAGACCCTATTAGATAAACTCTATGGTTTCTTCCAGCTCTAGGATCCCCAGATTCTTGGGGATCTAAAAGTGATCTAGGGAGCCCAGGATCTTTTCAGGATGGGTCAAATAAAATTCTTGGGGAACTCCAACCAATGATGACTCCTTATTCTGATAAATTTTTCCCATTGGTAATCTGTTCCTTTTGCGCAAAAGTAAAGGAAATGAAACTGGCTCCACAATATGCAGAATTAACTGCTTCCCTGTCCTTCAGAAACTTCCAGCAGCACAGGTGAAAGAAAGAGGGGCTCCCAAGGACTCGATTGTCCTGGGGTCCTTTCCTCTGCTGGATCAGTTCTCCAGGTTTCCTATTAATGAAATATTCCCCATTTGTGCTGCTGCCCCCAGGAGCACCTTTTTCTGGCCCTGAAATTAACTTCATCTTCCACTTTCTACAGGTAATTGCTGTGCCCCGCACTCCTCCCATCCCCCACCAGAAGTTTAGAGTGAGCCTCTGAATGTCCAGCCCACGCACCGGAAGAGCCCGCCCAGGTCTCAGTCTCAGAACTGGATCTAAACTTCTGGCCCCAGCCATGAACAATGGGAAGCATGTCTAGAGCAGATGAAAAGAGAGGAAAGGAAATTGCTGTTTTCTCCGGAGCTACCTTCTCCTCTACCGGTAGAGGCCCCTCTCTGTCCCTGACTGCCTCTCCCTTCTCCAGCCTGGGACACAAACCTGCTCAGTGTGCAAAACCACAGGGAATGACCCTCTGACCTAGGACTGTTTGCCTGAGCCCTGGAACGGGTGCCTGGGACGCTCCTATCTCTGGATTCTTTGGCCAAGCACTCACCCAGCAAGGACAGAGTCAGGATTTTGGCAGCTTCTGAGAGCAGGAGCCCAGGCAGAAGGGAGCAGATGAGAAGCAGCACCCGTTGCCCCGCCATGCTGGTTCCTGTGCTGGGAGCCCTGTGCCTCCTCCCTGCAAAGGAACTGCTGCACCCCAGACACGTGGTGCACAGGCAGAGAAGGGTTGGCGCTGGCTGGGAGCCTGGGAGGTGGGAAGAAATGGATCCCTCCTGTCTCTCTTCTCTCTGTCCCCTCCTCTTCTTCTTCCCCTCCTCCCTAGGCTCCTGCTCCACTGGACATTCTGCCCTCACCATCCTGCCCGTGAGCAGTGGGAAGGAGGGGTTAGTGAGCTGACCCTTAGCCCTTCTCCATCCAAGTAATCACCACACTCTCTGCATAGAAAATACTCGGAACCAGGAATGGTAGAGACCTTAGGAAATCACGTGGATGACAGCTCCGCCTCAAAGTAGCTCCAACTATCTGAGTTTTATGGACAATTCCTAGATTTGTGGTATTTCATCTCTAGTCAAAGTCTTCTAATTACCTCACGCTGCCATCCCCAGAACCCATTTCCTCAGGGACCTGCTTAAAACCTCCTCTAGTGTCCCAAGCTGAAGAGACACTACTCCCTACATGTAGTGTCTACTCCCTGGGAGTAATTCCTTGGGAGTAATTTGTTTCTACTCTGGAAGCAAATCCCCAAGTGAAATCAATCTACCATTATTGGATTATATCTCTGAAACCATCTTTTATGGTGTTTTTTTTTTTTTAGTTTTTATTATTTCATTGAGGTCACATTGGTTATAGCAATATGTAAAATTTCATTGTTTTGACTTCTGTATAGGCTGCATCACATTCACCACCAAAAGTCTAGTTTCCATCTGTCACCATACATATGTGGCCCTTTATCCCTTCTGCCCTCATCCCACCCCTTCACCTATGGTAACCGCCAGTCTGTTCTTTTCTATGTGTTTATTTGTTTATCTTCCACATACGAGTGAAGTCATACCACATTTGTCAAACTTTCACTGTCTGACTTATTTTGCTTAGCATAATACCTGCAAGATCCACCCACAATGTTGCAAATGTCACGATTTCATCTTTTTTATAGTTGAGTAGTATTCCATTGTATAAATATACCACATTATCTTTCCCCACTCATCCATTGATGGGCACTTGGTCACTGGGGTTACTTCCAAGTCTTGGCTATTGTGAATAATGTTGCAATTAACATAAGGGTGCATCAATCTTTATTTATTTGTTTGTTTTCTTTTTCTTTTTTGTTGCAGTAACATTGGTTTATAACATTATATAAATTTAAGGTGTGTGTCATTATATATTTTGATTTCTGTGTAGATTACATCATGCTCACCACCCAAAGACTAATTACAGTTCATCACACACACATGTGTCCAATCACCTCTTCAGCCCCCCCCCCCCTTCCCTCTTCCCTGCTGGTAACCACCAATCCAATCTCTGTGTCTATGTATTTGTTTGCTGTCGTTTTTATCTCCTACTTATGAGTGAGATCATATGGTATTTGACTTTTCTCCCTCTGACTTATTTCACTCAGCATAATAAGGAGTGCATCAATCTTATGCAAGTAGGTTTTTCACGTTCTTCACATAAACATCCAGAAGTAAAATAGCTGGAACATATGGTATTTCTAATTTAATTTTTTGAGAAATCTCCACACTCTTTTCCATAGTCGCTGCACCAATTTGCATTCCCACTAGCAGTGTATAAGGATTCCCTTTTCTCCATCTCCTCTCCAATACTTGGTATTTCCTGTCTTGTTAAATATAGCCAGCCTGATGGGCATGAGGTGATATTTTACTGTAATTTTGAGTTGCATTTCCCTAATAATTAGAGATTTTGAGTCTCTTTTCATGTGCCCTTTGGCTATCTGTATATCTTCTTGGGAAAAGTGTCTGTTAATATCCTTTGCTCATTTTCTGATTGGGTTGTTCATTTTTTTTGCTAAGTTATAGGAGTTCTTTATATATTTTGGAAATTTTATGATTCTTTGTTCTGTTTCTGTGAAAAATGCCATTGGGATTCTGATTGGGATTGCATTAAATCTGTAGATTGCTTTAGGTAATATGGACATTTTAACTATGTTTATTCTTCCAATCCATGAGCTTGGAATATCTTTTCATTTTCTTGTTTCTTTTATAATTTCTTTCAATATTGTCTTATAGTTTTCAGTGTATAGGTCTATCAACTCATTGGTTAAATTTATTCCTAGGTATTTGATT
Source organism: Equus asinus (assembly GCF_041296235.1). Taxonomy (NCBI): domain Eukaryota; kingdom Metazoa; phylum Chordata; class Mammalia; order Perissodactyla; family Equidae; genus Equus; species Equus asinus. The sequence continues at coordinate 80,434,566 of NC_091799.1, read as the reverse complement.
CTTTTTGCTGTGATAGTAAATGGGATTGTATCCTTGATTTCTCTTTCTGCTAGTTCCCTGTTATTATATAGAAATGCAACTGAATACACCTTAAAAAAAAAACTAGAAAAAGAAGAACAAACAAAGCCCAAAGTAAGTAGAAGGAAGAAAATAATTTAAAAAATAGAGCAGATATAAATGAAATAGAGACAAAAAAAACAGAATAGAAAGGATCAATGAAACGGAGAGATGATTCTTTGAAAAGATAAAAAAATTGACAAACTCTTAGATAGACACACTAAGATAAAGTAGATAAAGTTAGAAATTTTACATCATTCCATAATCCTCTTGAATTATTATTTCTACTCCACTTTTTCTAGAGAATGTAATTCTACTCTATATATGTTTATGCTTGAAAGAATTGTGTTGCGTATCCAGTTATTACCTTGAGTATCAAAAATATGTATTCAAATTAAAATTAATATTTCTATCCTACGACAATAAGGCTCTAATAGTTGAATATTTTTACAAAGTTACTTTAAGTTTTAATAATTGCATTAAATTAGCCAAAGAAACATAAACATATTTCTGATTTGTTCAATAATTACTGAACACAAAATGCACGTCACAATGAGATAAGGAACTGTTTCTAAATTCTTTTAAAATTGACTGGTGTCAATTTTAACATTTAACATTTAACAAACATTATCTACTTGTGGAATAGGATGTGTTTATATCAATATCTCTTAGTTATGTAAACACTGAGAAAATTATTCGCATCAATAAGTAGCACAAGTTTTGTTATGACCATCTTGAAAATCATGTGCTTCAACTCTTTGAACACCTTCAGTATACTAGACAAAAATTCTCATAGCAATCCAACATCAGTTATTTTTAATGGACTAACAGCTGAAAAATCACAATTTATTCTTGAATTTTCTTAAAAATGAAGAATTGGAAATCACTTTAATAACAAAGGGCTCTTGCTCAGTCATTACATTTCTAACTGTCCATTTGGTACCCCTGTTTTTCCATCCTGGGGCAATGCAACATAGTGAGAATAGGGAGGGGTGAAAGACATGCATTTCTTTTCTAAAATAAGGGTTAGGAAATTGTGAAAAGTGTGGCAGGAAAGAGAACTCTACCACCCAAACACAGCAGATTGTTAGGCAGACCAGTGTTAGGAAACTAGAGTACACACAGGTGAAGATTTATCGCCTCCAGACGCTCTGTGCCATGCAGCTTGGGGAAGGGTCTTCACGTACACATTAAGGCACAGACAGCCCAGGCTGAAGCCCACTGACTTAAGCCCCTCTGCTGAGGCTTTCTGTAACTGCTGGGTAATTGATTTCCCAATGACAGTATCTTTCATCTGAGACAATATGAAGTTCATAAATGGTCACTAAAGGAATATGGAATGAAAAGCCTAACTCAATAAAATTCCCTGACAGAAATTATAACAAGGGGAAGGAGTGAAATGAAATAAACTATTATTTGGTCTTGACATCTGGCACTCTATTCTGTCATATTCGCAGGCTTCTTTATTTGTAAAATCACTGTAGAATACAGAAGAAGCTAATCGCTCAATCAAAATGAGAAAGGAAGAGTGGTCACTGGGTGCCATCCCTTTCAAGAATCTCATCTACAGACAAGGGAGGGTCCCTGTCACCTGGAGGTGTCCACTGCCCTTGTTTGTGGAAGCTTCTCTTCTTTGCATTTGCCAAAACACAAGAGGATCTCCCAAAATTCATTGTGGATTTTTAATTAGTGAAAAAAAAAAAAAAGCCCGAGGACTGAATCACTAGTACAAGCATTATCTCATTATTATTTATTGTTATCTTGGGATGATTTGAACAAAATTTCGAAAATCCACTCTGGACATATGTGTGTCTAAAGTTGTGACTATTTCACTTGAAGACTTATAAAAAATAAATGATTAACTAATTTAAAGGCTGGCATGGACAAAGGAGCCTCCCTAGGTCTTAGGGACAAAATGTGCACCTAAACAAAATATCCCAAGAGAATCCCCCAGCAAATCAAACCACCCTCTGCATGCATGGGCATGGAATCAGCCTGGGTGGGAGGGTCCACCAGCTGGGATGACCGTGTGGTAGGGCAGGTTATTCATTGCAAAAAGATGCCCTCAAGAGGGACCAGTGGGAGCTAAAACCAGTCCATCTCCACTGCCCAGGCCACGTGCCTTGGTTGGAGGGGGCAGCAGGTTTTCTTGCTCTCATCTCAATTTGCACGTTGGCTCCCTCTCCATCTGTGGTTCCTCCTGCTGGTACCTGCTTCTTTGGGGTGGGCTGATTAGACACATCCACCCAGTTAAATGGCAGAAACAAAATTAGAGAACTCAGAAAACATAACATACTTCAGCATGATAAAGGACTGCTCTTCCTATTATGCATGTTCACCACCCCAAAAGGTCTAGTTTCCACCTATGGTAGTTACAGTTGGTGTAAGACTCTCCCTGAGGTCACAGGGTCACAGGTGGAACAAAACATCCAATCCAGACCCTCCCTGCCTGCCCTCCACATGTGGCCAAGGCTCTAGTTTCCTCTCATTATTCATTGCCTTTTGTTTATGTTTCTAACGTGTCTCCCCAGCAGCTGGAGATGGGGAACATTTCTTAGAATTTTTGTACAGCTAGGAGTGGTCACGGGACTCAGGTCTGGTGAACGAGACGTAAGTGGAGTCTTTGGGTGGCTGGAGTGTCTGGGAAATCTCTTTAATGAGGGCTGACTCAGCTGTCAAGGACCTGATTAATTCACTTTTCTCAATTTTCCCTTGTCTTGCCCAAATTTCCAGGTGCTGGCTGGATACAAAAAGACATTCTTGAAAGTCCAGGGCAACCTTGAGGATGAAACACCCCTGCAGAGGAAGGCAGATCAACCAGACAAGAAATGGGCACTGTTGAGTACATCATGGAGCTACAACTCCAGCCCTGGACTGCCTGCCTACCTCCAGATCTCTTTTACATGAGAAAAACAAGACGAAAGAAAACCCTAAGCATTTCAGCCACTTTTTCTGGTTTCAGTTACTATCAAGTGGATGCAATTCCCAAGAGTATGTCACATATAGAAAGACTCACTTATCAAGGAGCACAAAAAAAGACTTAGTTTAAAAACAAATGACCTTCTTTCTCATGACTTTACTTTTTTAATGGGAAAATTTAAAGACAGCTCAGCACTGTGAAACAGAGAACAAGGCCACTTCAGCCCATGACCAACCTGCAGACTCCATGCCTGATCAGCAAAGAAGGAGCTTTGTGCAGGAACCAAGACAGAAGCCAAGGTGGTCCTGCAAGGGTGGTTCCGTCCTGAAGGCACATGCGCAGGACAGGCTTCCTGTGCTTTGATGAGAGTTTAGAGGAGAAGCCAATAGACAATAAAAGGATTAGGAAAGCGCCTGTCTTAGCTGTTATTCCATAACAAGTAGTGGGGGCAGGTGAGAGGGAAAGAGGCTCAGAAGATACTGGCCTTGGAGGCTGGAGTGGTTCAGGCTCAGTGCCTGGAAGAGGGGCATGATAAGGAAGGGCTTCAAGGCTTAAAGTCTGAGGGCCACTGGGTCCAAATGCCCCAGAGACAGAATCACAGACTAGCCTTGGCTGACTCACTAATAAAGAAGGCCACAAGTGCTGAGTAAAGAAATCTGATCACAGGAAGAAAACAGCGAGCAGGAATTTGCAGCACAATTAGCAAGTGGATACGATGTGGAGAACAGGGCTTGCCAGAACCCAAGAAAGGGTGGGAGGTTCCCAAGAAACGGTGACCCCCCCAAATACTGCCACCCCAGGCTACACTTGGCATCAGGCCTTCTTCAGCTTCCTGGCCCCACACAGCCACCTGGCCACCATGCCCAGCAGCTTCCCACAGAGCCACATGGTGCCGAGGGTGACCACCAGCAGGAACAAGAAGACGTCAAGTAGATATTGTTGATACCACGACTGCTGGAAGGAATATGGCTTGAGGTGTGCAGCACCTCCTGTCTGGAGGATGTGGTTTGTCCAGCCCACCAGCCTCTGGCTGGGGGTCAGGGGGTGAGAGCGCCTGATGATGCTAGCAGCCACTGCTGTAGATTTGTACCTGTTGGCAGAAACAGAGGTAGCCAGTTACTCTTGTGGTCTCACAAGCCTTAGAGGACTTGTGTCACACACATACACTTTCCACCATATGCACAAAAGATTCTGCTTCAAGGAAAAGTTTTTGGCTTCATCTTGCCACTGTCTAAATGGGTCCCTTTGAAAAGTTCCAACTGGTGCTTTCATGCCATTCTTAGAGCTAAAAGTGCTAAACTATAAAAAAGTGAATCAATTTGTATGGTCTTGCCTCTACCCCAGTGAGGCTTATGGTATACTGTAAGAAAATTAAAGAAACAAGAAAAATCTCAAGTAAATAATCTAACAGTGCACCTAAAGGAACTAGAAAAAAAAGAAAAAACATAGCTCAAAATCAGTAGAAGGAAGGAAATAATAAAAACCAATTCAGAAATAAATGAAATAGAGACTAAAAAAATAGAAAGGATCAATGAAACTAAGAGCTAGTTCTTTGAAAATATAAACAAAATTGACACACTTTTAGCTATACTCACCAAGAAAAAAAGAGAGAAGTCTCAAATAACTAAAATCAGAAACAAAGAGGAGAAATTAGAACGGATACCACAGAAATACAAAGGATTATAAGAGAATACTGTGAAAAGCTACACAGCAAAAAATTGGACAATCTAGAAGAAATGGATAAATTCTTAGAATGATACAAACTTCCAAAAGTGTATCTAAAAGAGATAGAGAATTTGAATAGGCTAATCAGCAGTACAGAGATTGGAATAGTAATCAAAAATCTCCCAAAAAACAAAAGTCCAGGACCAGACACCTCCCCTGGTGAATTCTACCAAACATTCAAAAAAGACTTAAATATGAGGAGTGATGTCAGCATCACGGCAGAGTGAACTTGCCTGGGACTCTCTCCCCTCCAACATATGACAAAAGGGAGCAACCATATTCCAACAGAAAATACCGTAACAGCACAAAAACCTCGGAGAGACACTCAGTCACATGACGGAGGGCGGAGTGGCTGGAGCCCTCCTTGGAGGAGCTGGAATGGGGTAAGAGAGAACTTCGCTCCCTCCCCTAAAGACTGCGGTTTCTGCTGCAAGGAGGCTACATGAGGGAAGGAGTGGGGGAGGGGTTGTGCATCAGCAGGATCACCCAGGACTCCCTAGGGTCCTTGCAGCCTAGAGGGAAGCCCTCTAACAAGGCAAAAGCTTTCATGCGGGGTGACCTCATCAAGCCAAGACCCCAGGAGACCAAGAGCTGATGGGGAAACCTGGGACTGCATGCAGGAGAAAGCACCCCTCCCCCGACCTACACCATGCCATCTCTGCTGAAGGCAGAAGGCTCAGAACACGTGGGTCTCAACCCCCACCCAGTGGTGATAGGCTGTAACTGCAACTAAATAATATCAGAAGGAGAAAGACCCAACCTTCCAACATCAGGCACTTCAACAAATCTTCAGACCAGAGAGAAAACAACAAGCACCCAGAACTCAGTCCTGAGGACACAGAAATATGTAAACTAAATGACAATGAATTCAAAACAGCTATCATCAAAAAACTCAATGAGGTAAAAGAGACTATAGAGAAACAATTCAACGAGTTCAGGAGCCACCTCACAAAAGAGATTGAAACTATAAAGAAGAATCAATCAGAAATATTAGAGATGAAAGACACAATGGAAGAGATAAAACAAAATATGGATTCCCTGAATGCTCGTGTGGACACCATAGAGGAGTGAATCAGCATAATTGAAGGTAGACATGTTGAAATGCTCCAGATAGAGGAGGAGAGAGAAGTGAGACTAAAAAGAAATAGAAAGTCTCTGAGAAATATCTGACAAAATGAGGAAATGCAACATAAGAATTACAACTATTCAAGAAGGTGAAGAGAAGGAGAATGGAGCAGAAATCTTGTTCAAAGAAATAATAGCAGAGAACTTCCCAAATCTAGGGAATGAGAGGGAAATATGTGTGGAGGAAGCATCCAGATCTCCTAGATTTGTCAATGTAAAAAGACCTACTGCAAGGCATATAGTAGTAAAACTGGCAAAAATGAATGACAAAGAAAGAATACACATGGCAGCTAGGCAGAAGAAAACAACCTACAAAGGAATTCCTATCAGACTTTCATCAGATTTCTCTGCAGAAACCTTACAAGCTAGGAGAGAATGGAATGACATATTCAAAACTTTAAAAGATAAAAATCTTCAGCCAAGAATACCCTATCCAGCAAAATCCATTCAGATATGAGGAAGAAATTAAATCTTTCCCAGACAAACAAAAGTTAAGGAACTTTGTAGCCATGCATGAGACCCCACTACAAGAAATCCTCAAGAAGGCCTTCATACCTGAACAAAAGAAAAAAAAGGGAGAAAGGGTCACAAAACACAGAGCAAGGGGACAAATAGATAGAATCAGAATAGGATAGCAAATATTCAACTATGGCATTAGGGCTAAAGGGAAGGAAAATACCAAAAACAAAGACAACCTTGTCACTTTAACCACATACTGACAACATAAGTTGGAATAAGATATGAGAAAAATAGCTTAGGAAGGGCAGAGGAAAGGGACTGAATCAGTTTAGGCTAAGGAAATAAGAGGCCACCAGAAAATGGACTATCTTATACATGAGATTCTGAATACAATCTTCAGGGTAGTTACCAAACTAAAAAGCAGAACAGAGACACAAACAATAAATAAGGAAAAAACTAAGGAACACATCATAAAAAACTACATAATTCAATGGGTAGACCAAAACACACAGGGCGAGAAACAAAGGAAATGCAGGAAAACTAGAAAACGAGTGACAGAATGACAGCATTAAGCTCTCATACATCAATAATAGCCCTCAATGTAAACGGATTGAACTCTCCACTAAAAAGACACAGAGTGGCAAGATGGATTAAAGAACAAGATCCAACAATTTGTTGCCTCCAGGAAACAAATCTCACCTCCAATGACAAATACAGGCTCAGAGTAAAGGGGTGGAAGATGATACTCCAAGCTAATGGCAAACAAAAGAAAGCAGGTATCACAATACTTATATCAGACAAAGTAGACTTCAAGATAAGGCAGGTAAAGAGAGACAAAGAAGAACAATATATAATGATCAAAGGGACACTCCATTAAGAAGTAATGCTTATAAATATCTATGCACCCAACACAGGAGTACCAAAGTTCATAAAGCAACTATTAACAAACCTAACACAAGATATCAAAAATAACACAATAATAGTAGGGGACCTCAACATCCCACTCACATCATTGGACAGATCATCCAGACAGAAAATCAACAAGGAAACAGTGGAATTAAACAAAAAGCTAAACCTGTTGGATTTAATAGAGATATATAGAACACTCCATCCAAAAACAGCAGAATATACATTCTTCAAGGGCGCACGGAACATTCTCAAGGCTAGAACATATGTTAGGAAACAAGGCAAGCCTCTATAAATTTGAAAAAATTGAAATAATAACAAGTATCTTCTCCGATCATAATGCTATAAAGCTATAAATTAATTACAAGAAAAAAGCTGTGAAAGGGACAAAGATGTGGAGACTAAACAATATGCTATTGAACAAGCAATGGATCATTGAAGAAATTAAAGGAGAAATCAAAAAATATCTGGAGACAAATGAAAATAATAACATGCTATATCAACTCATATGGGATGCAGCAAAAGCTGTATTAAGAGGGAAATTCATCGCAATACAAACACACCTTAACAAACAAGAAAAATCCCAAATAAGCAATCTCAAATTACACCTAACTGAATTGGAGAAAGAAGAACAAACAAAGCCCAAAGTCAGCAGATGGAGAGAAATAATAAAAATCAGAGCAGAAAGAAATGCTATTGAAACAAAAAAGGCAGTAGAAAGGATCAATGAAACAAAGAGCTGGTTCTTTGAGAAGACAAATAAAATTGACAAACCCCTAGCCAGACTTAAAAAGAAAAAAGAGAAAAAGCTCAAATAAACAAAATCAGAAATGAAAGAGGAGAAATAAGAACAGGCTCCACATAAATACAATGGATTATAAGAAAATACTATGAAAAACTATATGCCAACAAAATGAATAACTTAGTGAAATTTTGAAACTATAAAACTATAAAGCTCCTGGAAGATAATATTGATAGTACACTCTTTGACATCGAACTAAAAAGGAACTTTTCAAATACCATGTCCTGTCAGACAAGGGAAACAAAAGAAAAAGTAAACAAGTGGGAATTCATCAGAACAGAGAGCTTCTGCAACGCAAAAGAAACCAGGATCAAAACAAAGAGACAACCCACCAATTGGGAGAAAATATTTGCAAATAATATATCTGACAAGGGGTTAATCTCCGTAATATATAAGGAACTCACACAACTGAACAATAAGAAAGCAAACAATCTGATCAAAAAGTGGGCAGAGGAGATAAACAGACATTTTTCCAAAGAAGATATACAGATGGCCAATAAACACATGAAAAGACGTTCAACATCACTAATCATCAGAGAAATGCAAATCAAAACTACACTAAGATACCACCTTACGCCTGTTAAAATGGCTATAATCACTAAGACTAAAAGTAACAAATGTTGGAGAGAGTGTGGAGAGAAGGGAACACTCACACTCTGCTGGAGGGAAGGCAAACTGGTGCAGCCACTATGGAAAACAGTATGGAGATTCCTCAAAAAACTAAAACTAGAACTACCTTATGACCCAGCTATACCACTACTGGGTATCTACCCAAACAATTTGAAATCAACAATCCAAAGGAACATATGCACCCGTATATTCGTAGCAGCACTATTCACAATAGCCAAGACATGGGAGCAAACCAAGCTCCCATCGACTGATGTTTGGATAAAGAAGATGTGGTGTATATATATACAATGCGATACTGCTCAGCCAGAAAAAAATACAAATTCATCCCATTTGCAATAACATGGAAGGATCTAGAGGGAATTATGCTAAGCGAAATAAGCCAGTCTGAGAAAGACAAACACCAGATGATTTCAGTCATATGTGGAATATAAACAAGTACTTGGACAAAGAAGGCAGTTCAGTGGTTACCAGGGGAAGGGTGGTGGGGGCGGCATAGGGGGTGAAAGGGAGCACTTATGTGGTGACAGACAAGAAATCATGTACAAATGAAATCTCACATTGATGTAAATTATTATGAACTCAATAAAAAAAAGACTTAGTACTTATCCTTCTAAAACTCTTCCAAAAAGTCAAATAGGAGGAGAGGCTTCCTAAAACATTCTATGAAACCAATTACCCTGATACCAAAACCAGACAAGTACAATACAAAAAAGAAAATTACAGGCCAATATCATTGATGAACATAGGTGCAAGAATACTCAACAAAATACTAGTAAATTGAATGCAACAATATGTTAAAAAAAATCATACACCACGATGAAGTGGGACGTATTCCAAGGATGCAGGAATAGTTCAACATTAACAAATTAATCAATGTGTTACACCACATCAACAAAATGAAGAATAAAAGTCACATGATCATCTCAATAGATGCAGAGAAAGCATATAACAAAATAGAGCCTCCATTTATGATTTAAAAAACTCTGAATAAAATGGGTATAGATGGAAAGCACCTCAACATAATAAAGGCCATACATGGCAAACCCACAGCCAATATCATACTCTAAGTGAAAAACTGAAAACTATCCCATTAAGAACAGGAACCAGACAAGGATGCCTACTTTCACCACTCTTATTTAATGTAGTATTAGAAGTCCTAGCCAGAGAAATCAGGCAAGAAAAAGTAGTGAAAGGGATCCAAACTGGAATGGAAGAAGCAAAACGGTCACTATTTGCAGATGACATGATTTTATATATAAAAAATCCTAAATAATATACCAAAACAACTATTATAAATAATGAATGAATACAGTAAAGTTGCAAGATATAAAATCAACATACAAAAATCAGTTGCATTTCTACACACTAGCAACAAAGTAGCAGAAAGAGTAGTTAAGAATAAAATCCCATATTCAATTGCAACAAAAAGAATAAAATTCCCAGGAGTAAATTTAACCAAAGATGCGAAAGACCTGTATACAGAAAACTATAAAACATTGTAGAAAGAAGTAGAAGAAGACACAAAAAAATGGAAAGATATTTCATGTTCATGGATTGGAAGAATTAACTTAGTTAAAATGTCCATACTTTCTAAAGCAAGCTACAGAGTCAGTGCAATTCATATCAAAGTCCCAACAAAATTTTTCACAATAAATAAAAGAATCCTAAAATTTATGTGGAACAACAAAAGACCCTGAATAGCCAACAGAATGCTGAGAAAAAAGAACAAAGCTGGAGTTATCACACTCCCTGATTTCAAAATATGCTACAAAGCCATAGTAATCAAAACAGCAGGGTACTGGCAGAAAAACAGGCAAACAGATAATGGAAGAGAATTGAGAGCCCAGAAATAAACCCATACATCTACGGACAGTAAACTTTTCAAAAGGGAGCCAAGATCATACAATGGAGAAACTATAGTCATTTCAATAAATGGTGTTGGGAAAATTGGGCAGCCACATGCAAAAGAATGAAACTAGACCATTATCTTACATGATACACAAAAATTAACTCAAAATGAATTAAAGACTTGGATGTAAGACCTGAAGCCATATAAATTCTAAAAGAAAACATAGGCAGTATGCTCAACATCACTCTTAGCATCTTTTCAAATATCATATCTCACCAGGCAAGGGAAACAAAAGAAAAAAATAAACAAATGAGGCTACATCAAACTAAAAAACTTCTGCACAACAAAGGAAGCCATCAACAAAACAAAAAGACAACCTAACAATTGGGAGAAGATATTTGCAACCATATATCTGATGAGCAGTTAATATCCAAAATACATAAGGAACTCATGCAACTCAACAACAAAGAAACAAATAACCCAATTAAAAAATAGGCAATGGATCTTTTTCCAAAGACCATATACAGATGGCCAAAAGGCACATGATAAGATGTTTAACATCACTAATTTTTAGGGAAATTAAAATAAAAACTATAATGAGATATCACCTCACATCCATCAGAATAGCTATAATTAACAAGTCAAGAAATGTGTCGGAGAAGATGTGGAGAAAAGAGAACCCTCATATACTGCTGGAGGGAATGCAAACTTGTGCAGCCACTACAGAAAACAGTATGGAGATGCCTTAAAAAATTAAGACTAGAACTACCATATGATCCAGCTATTCCACTGCTGGGTATTCAGTCAAAGAGTAGGGAAACATGAAGGCATAAAGATATATGCACTGCTATGTTCATTCAACCATTATTTACAATAGCCAAGACTTGGAAACAACCTAGGAGTCCATCAATGGATGAGTGAATAAAGAAGACATGGTATAAATACACAGTGGAATACTTCTCAGCTAAAAAAGTATGAAATCTTGACATTTGCAACAACATGGATGGAACTTGAAGGTATTATGCTAAGCGAAATAAGTCAAATAGAGAAAGTCAAATATTGTATGATTTCACTCGTAAGTAGAAGATAAAAACAACAAACAAACACATAGATACAGGGATTAAATTGGTGGTTACCAGAGGGGAAGTGGGGAGGGAAGAGTCTGAAAGAGGGGATAGGGCACATGTGTACAGTGATGCATGGTAATTAGTCTTTGGGTGGTGAACATGATGTAGTCTACACAGAAACTGAAATATAATGATGCACGCCTGAAATTCATATAATGTTATAAACCAGTTACCTCAATTTAAAAAAGGTTAAAAAAAAAGTGGCAGAAATAATTGAACCATCCAAACCATTAAAATCCAGAAAAAGAAAATAAATACAATGTAATTATTATATACATATATTGGGCACCTACTTTGTGCTGGTGTCTGGCCTAGGTGACAGATATGATTCTGAAGACTGTGTCCCAGGAGGACACCTGCACTTTCCTGCCCCTTCACAGCATCCTGTTGACCAGCACTAGCTCCATGGGCTGCAGCCTGCATATTTGCACATGGCCCCACACTTAGCCTGGTCCTGTGCTTGATTCAATTCTCTACTATCACCTTCTTGAAATGTTAGAACTTTATAACAAGGGCTGTACGTTTCCATGTTACATCAGGCCCCACAAGTTATGAAGCCAGCCCTAATGTATGATGCCTGGGGACCATTCCAGGCAAGATGACTCCTTCACAGGAGCCAGTGGTTCATGTCCATTTTGGGTCTAGGTCTTTGAAAATTGAATGAAAGTTACAAACCCATTTTTCAGGGATTGAACAATTTGCAACACATAAGATACCAAATAGATGTAAAATTTCTGAGTTTTCTGACTCTTGGAGCTTAACACCTTTTCTAGGGCTAAAAGTCACAACCTATGTGGCTGTTTTTCAGCCATCTCACAAGGACTACTTATGGGGCTCCTACATGCAAGGTAGTATGTTAGGCCTTGAGGTCTGATTCAGGTTTGTGCCCTTGAACTCCAGGTTACTCAGTCCTTCTTAGTTAAAGGAAAAAAAAATATATTTTTTTTCTCTTCATATGAGATCCTGCTGCTGCATGTTAAGTAACCTAAGACATCGATGGCCCTGTTAGCAACTCACTTAACAGAAATTCCTTCAGACTCACTTTGTGGCAGGCCCTGTGCTAGGCCCTGGGAACATCATGAAAAACGAGACCCACTGCTGTCCTGGGGGGCTTACTCTCTACTTTCTAGTGTGGGGGACAGACAATAAATTAAAATCTATAGAAATGGAATAATATAGGTCCTGAGGAGTGTTAAGAAGAAAATAATGAATTATGATTGGAGTGGGTAGGAGAGGAGTCTAGATAAGACTGACAAAAAACGATGGCCTCTCTGAGGAGGCAGCTTTGGAGATGAGACCCAAATGTGATGAAGGAGTCATCCCTGTGAAGAGAAAGGAAGGTGTGTTCTAGGCAACAGGACACACCAAGGTCCTGAGGTAGGGAGTAGTGTAGCATATTGGGTACAGGAAGGCAACCTCTTACTCAGTTGGAATTCTACTAAAAGTACCCCGAAATATAAGACCTCTCAAAGAGAACCTGTGTAAGTAGTTTGATTTCCTCACAATCCATTAAGTACAAAATTCTCCTCAGCATTTACCTAAATTGCCTAGTCTTGCTCATAGAGGAGACAGGTCAGCTGTTAGCATCACACACATATTATTTCATATCCTCGAAGTTTCAGGTTTTATCGCAAAAAGACCCACATGATACCCTTCATGTTTGATGTCTTCATTCAGCCTATGTGACCACAAGCCCAGAGACCTGCGTACCTCTTGTCTTCTATGACTTGCTTCATCTTCAGAGCCAGTGTTTCAGCCTTGATCTGCTTTACCTGGATAGAAACACCAAACTTTTTGGCTTCTATTCGGAACAGGTTTTCAGGCTGGTCTCCAAAGAGAGGAATCCCCACCATGGGCACACCATGTTGGATGGCCTCCATGATGCTATTTAGCCCACCATGGGTGACAAAGAGACGGATGCGAGGGTGAGCTGTTGCAAATAAGAAAGAGAACATAACGTTTCAGGATGAAAAGTTTCAGAATACCAGGTAAAGCAGAAAGGGCAAAAGAAAATGACAATGGATTCTCAGTGTGTTGGAGCCATTGTAAAGAAGAGTTTTCTTGGGACACATTCAAGGTGGATGTTCCAACATACAGGATTAGAAACATTGTCTGTGTACAGGGATTAGAAACATTGTCTGTGTACAGAGACACCTTGCCACAGATAGAACCCAGCTAAGAATGAGACCTAAGGGAAATCTGTAGAGAATAGTGCTAAGCAAGGCATATGTCTCTATCAATCCATCCATCCATCCTTCCACCCATCCATCCATCCTTCTCTCTATCATCCCAGTGCCTTTCTTTGCTTATTTCATCTAGGTTTTCTCTTTGTGTCTCTCTCTGTCTCTGTCTCATTCTTTGTTGTGAGCAATCTTTTCTCACCTGCCAACTAATTTCCTTCTTCCCTGAATTCCTGACACATTTACTGACTTCAGAACCCATGTGGCATTCATAAAACTTACATAGTATGTGTGTCTCCTCAAATAAAGGAGAAAACCCTTGAAAACAGACTGGGCTCTATACCTTGATATTTCCAGTTTCAGTGTTTCCAGCCCATCCTTATTTAGGGCTAAGTAAAATGATTGTTCATAGTGAAGAATTCATCTCAACCTGTGCCACTCAACTGGGATGTACATCAGAATCTCCTTGTCTCTCTTTGAAATGAAAACCACGTGCCCCACCCCAAAGTTAGAGAAATACTTTTGCAGAAGTGGAACCAGGAATCTGTTTCTTAAATTCCTCAGATGATTTTGAGTCATAACCATGGTTTAAAACCTCTGATACACCAGTGTCTATGGCAGTGAGGAGTCTCTAAGAAGCATCACTAGGCTCAGAGTAAACCTGGTGGGGAGTGAGGGAGCTCTCTGGTACTGGAGACTCAATTGACCTAATAACTGGCTATGAGGTTGCTCAGCTTGATGCTCAGGTATTTTGACATTCCAAAGACACTGAAGGCATCAAAGTTGTAAAGGCAAGAGTCATTCACACTTTGTAGCTAAGGAGGATGTATTTGTGTGCCTGTGTATGTGTGTGTGTATACATATATATATTTTATATGTATAAAAGACAAGTGGGTAAACAGGTGCAGATGAAGACACTAAATACAGTGGCAATGTGTTCCTGGTATACTCTCTCAGAGTACACAGGTTATTTTCTATTGTGTTGGGGTGACCTTGTTCAAGACCAAATGCAGTAGGTCAATGTGACTATGGTGGCTGCTGATATCATTCCTGGGATAGAAAAGAATGAAAAGGAGATGGCTGTTTGTGTATCCAATCTTATTGGAAGAATAGCCTGCTTTTCCAAGGACTCCAACTGGCCACTCTATTCCTGCCCTCTGGAGAATTACCTTTAGCTATCAGTGGCTCCTTCTCATGCTGATGGGTTTGCCCAACTACAAGTCAGAAACCTGATGAGCCCTAGATGCATGTAAATACAAAGAGAGAAGCAGATTTGAGTAGTCCTCACCCAGAAGGTCACTCTGAGGAAGCCAGTCCACAATTTTCACATTTTCTGCCAAACTGATGTCTTTGGGCCAATGAGAAGGCTTACACCTCCATATGACCCCTTGAGGGAGATGAGCAAAGGCACTGTTCATTTCTTTGAGAAGCTCATGGGATGAATAATTGCTGATCAAGGAGCCCAGGGCCACAAGCACAAAACCAGAGTCTCCAAACTTGGCAATGAAATTCTCAAATTCCTAGAGAGAGATAAGAATGGAAAGGAGGTGAACAAAGTTGTCATAAAAGCCAGGACATCCATAAAATGAAAGTCAGCTATTTACTGAACACACCTTTCTGTCACTCCCAGAGCTCACTGTCCTGAAACAATCGTCAAATGGCTGGAACAGCTCAACACCCTCTACATTGTGCTCATGCCCATTGTGTTGATGGAGCATCTTTCTTCTTTGAAAACCTGATCCTACTATCCACGCTATTCCAGATTCTCTACTCATTTTGGGTCCATGGAAACACAGTCACTTGGGAGTTTTCCACAGTGAGAACAGAGGTGCTAGTGCAAGGAGGAATTCCAGTGGGGATCAGGGCCCAGGAGAGGATGGTGGGACTTCTGGCGGCTAGAGGGGAGAAGCTGGCATAGGAAGTGGAGGCAGAATAAGGAAGGCAACTGGCCACCCATACCCAATGCACCATGGCATGGGCTTTGCTCTGATATTCCATGATATTCTCAGTCACTGATCTTTGTGGTTCATCTCCTACTTCAGTGGTTCACCCACATGACTGCAAATTATATCCACATGGGAAGGCTTTTTAACAAGTGGCAATGCCCAGTCCCAACTCCAGACCTGGGCACCTTATTTTTAAAGTACTCCAGGCAGTTCTTAAGGAGAGTTGTGACCTCATGTTGCAATCTTGGCTTTAACATAATTTTGTCAATTCTTACTTTCAAAATCTCTTAAGATCCTGAGTCTTTCTGGACCACAGTGGCTCCTTCTCAACTCTCAGAGCTTCACCCTATTCGGCTGATTCCATCCAGCACAACAATGTCTGATTTACCAGTTCAAAGGACCACTTTAAAAGAGCCTTTTATAATTACAAAAGTAACATAAGACCCTTATATAGAGATTGGAAAATTCAGAAAACAAAAAATTTTATTTGAGGAAGATTAGCCCTGAGCTAACATCTGCTGTCAATCCTTTTTTTTCTGAGGAAGACTGGCCCTGAGCTAGCATCCATGAGCATCTTCCTCTACTTTATATGTGGGATGCCTGTCACATCATGGCTTGCCAAGTGGTGCATAGGTCTGCACCTGGGATCTGAACTGGCGAACCCCAGGCCACGGAAGTGGAACATGTCAACTTAACCAGTGTGCCACGAGGCCGGCCCCCAGAGAAGAAATTTTTTTGAAAAAGCCTCTATTATCTGACAGTGATTGCAACCCTTACTCCCATTATGCTCCTGCTTAACAATTCCCTCCCCCAGCCAAGTCCTGAGTCCCCCTCCTGTGGAAGCCTTCCTGCAATCTGGCCTGGTTATATTTGTGCAATTGATTCTTCCACTCTATGGTCTAGACAGAGTCACGCAGTGAATGCACAGTCATGGACATTTCACTTCTACCTCTACACTTGGGCTCCCAGTTCTCTCCACCTGAAATGTCTTCCCTCCCAGCTCATTCTTAAAAGTTCTGCTACCAACTCACAGCCCATCTAGCCTATGAATCATTCTCCAACTCTTCCTGTGAGCATGTCTAGACCAGGGATCATTCCTCAACTCTTCCTGCTCACTCAGTGCAAGGTCAGCAGAGGAAGGGTAGACACATCGGTGCCTGGAAGGCCCAGGCCAAATCAGGGCTCCTCTCGGCTCTGAAATAAAGGCAGTGGGAGAGTCACATACACCATCTGAGCCTGTCTCTCATTTTTAATATGTAAACCATCTTGGTTCCCTCCAGGTGGGAGTATACAAATATAAGATAAATTCAATAAAATGGCAACCCAGTGCTGACAGGCATCAGCCAGCCAAATAATCTCAGCTCCTCCCCATTTTGAAAACTTCTAGAAGTAGTTCCGAGTCTATGCATTCAAAACAACTAGGCATGTTTACAACTTACAACACCCAGGCCAGACCCCAGATCAACCAAATCAGGAGGCCTATATAGAGCTAGGAACCAGGGCTCTACAGGCCGGGGATACTGAAGATGATGCCTGCAGTCAGACCCATGCAGTCCTGCCTTGGTGACATTCTGTCTCACAGTGTTGTTTGTTTTACTGTGAGTAACTCATCTCCTTAACTATTCTTGCACTTGACATGTGATGGATGCTTACTGCGTACTTACCTGACATATGATCATACACAACGCAAGTAAAAATATAAACTTATTAAAAGGCTTATTCCATTAGAACAAGAAATAGGGTGAGGCAAGAGAGGACCCTGGGGGTACCATTTAAGGAAGTCCTGAATCTCAGGGTTCTGGCAGTCCTATCACTGTACTTACATGAAGCTGAAAATGAGTACTTGCTTAAAAAGTGTACCCTAGGAGCCTCACTTGCTTCACCCTCCTTCACTCCCAGGATCTCACTGGCAGGGGCACCACCAGCTCTGCACAGACGACCTCTGCACGAAGCCCTTATTGAGAGCTAAGGTTTTACTTACCTGTGGTACTGCTTTAACAGGTTTGGCCATTAAGCCTCCAACATACACAGTGTTGGGAAGCAGAGGCTGAGCAAAATCAAAGGCAAAGTCAGTGTTAACAAACCACAACTCTGCTTTCTTTAGAAGATGAGACAAAACTGGCCTAGAGCCTTCAGGAAAATGCTCCTTGATGATGTTGTCAAATGTAGAGTGGGTTTGCCATTGCTTCACAGAGAAATCAAAAAACATCAAGAAGTTCTTCACTCGGCCCCAGAAGCCCATGCGGTCGGATAGCAAGGAATTGAATAC
Source organism: Equus asinus (assembly GCF_041296235.1). Taxonomy (NCBI): domain Eukaryota; kingdom Metazoa; phylum Chordata; class Mammalia; order Perissodactyla; family Equidae; genus Equus; species Equus asinus. The sequence continues at coordinate 80,416,571 of NC_091799.1, read as the reverse complement.
TGGCACATAAGAGAGGGGGCTTGGTAGTCCAAAGTCCATATAGCCAAACGTGGTGGGAAGAACAGACACAAATGGCTTCCCAAGCTTCTCAGCAACCAGGGGAGAACACAAGTCAAATGCGTCAACAAATAACAGGTCAAAGTTCTCATTCTCTAAGGAGTCCATGATATCATTTCTCTTTAGCAAATGACTGCACTGAAGTCCCTGTAGTTCCATATACTTTAAAAAGTTTTCAAATGTGTCTCTGAGAGAAAGAAAATCAATGATAAATGTTTGTTGGAGGAGTTGATTTCACAATACATAAAAGAATCTTGGGCTATAAAGATTTTTTGCAGATGGGCAAGACCACACATAACAGCAGCATCCTCTTCCATCATTGTCCATTAATAGCCTCTTCTCAGGCAGGCTGGAAGATATTCTGGTCCTGAGAGCGTTTCCTTCCTCCCCTCCCTTCTCCTCTCTGATCCAAATCTCAAGCACTCTCTAAGCCAGTTGATCAGAAAATTTATCTTTGAACTCAATTCTTGAAATCCCTGGTCACAGTTGAAATTGAATTGCCACTGTTGGGTCT